>NW_027176207.1:12650250-12842750 GCF_023055335.1 Clinocottus analis | reverse complement strand
TTTTCTTCCTGTGGGGCCTCTGAATTTTTCACACACAGAAACTAGTGATAATGATACAAAAATGTACATATTGTCTTACCAGTGATAACTGAACACCACATATAAAGAAAACATTTATTACTGTGTCAGATAGGGAAGAAGAACAATCCCTATATTGAATCAAGACAAAATTGAGAGGAAAATATATTTTTGTTGTAACGTAACACAGAATAAACTTTAAATAAAATGATTGTCTGCATTCAACACTATCATGCACACAATTCAGGTGAGCAGCATTTTGACAAAAAAACCCAGAGAGGCATACAAATCATGACAGTTGACAAGTCGATTTCCAATTATTGAACCAAAATACAAATCAAATCTAAACAGAAAAATAAAATAAAGATATAAAAGTTTAACATTGAGTTTTGTCCGTATGTTTCCCCATCAAGCAGCTTGTCAACATTATTATATTTCACTGTTTGACAGCATATCAACATATATTAGATTGAATGTGCACACAGTAAGAACAATGAAATGCTGTTTAGCACCAAACCAGATGCAAACATCCGCACATATAGAGATATACAGTAAGAAGATGAGCAAATGAAAAGAATGACACAGGGGTATAGATTGTGAGAAGAGATGTTACTGTGATCTGTACAAAAACAAAACAATATACAAAGTGTGCAGTGATAACGAACATTGTGTGTGTATTTACTGTAGGCCCATATATTCTCTATCAGTTTACCCCAACCCTGCATTGAAGCTTATTACATATTTAAACCCAATACTGAAAGCTGTTATAACTGAACCACCCATGCAGATGTAAATAATATAGATAATGCATCATTTTGTACATGTATTATTTAGATTATCCCCAAAAAAATCCTTCCATGTGTTCGATCACCATTTGTAAAAACCTTCCATGTCCACTTCTGATGACTCAATGATTGAATGAGTTATTGGATGCATAGTGGATAATGACACCATTCCAGGCAGACTTTTTTTTTTCTTGAATTCAATCTGTTGGCCATCTGTGCGCGTGTCTTCCACCAGAGGGCAGGACAGTGTGGCCGCGGAACTGCATTCACAAACAGGCTCTGGCTGAGTTGGCCTCATCAGGGCGGATGTTTTCTCAGTACAACTTCCCAATCTCCCCTCCTCAACGCCCTGCCCCCCCCCCTCCCTCCCTCCCTCCAAAAAAAAAAAAACAGACCAAAAAATACTCCAAGCCTGATTGCTTCTCTCAGTGTATCATCTTCGCTCTTCTCTCGCCACCTCTGTCTCCACTTGGCTCTCTGCCTCTTTCCTTCAGTAGGCGAAATCCGAAAAAACTGGAAACTGTACATGAGGGGGATTAAAGTAAACACTATTTGTTGACGGATTTTCGTGAATTTTCTGGGGCTGAAAGTCCCATGCTTGATACAGTTGGAGCTGTAAATAAAACAATCATAAACTTGTGTTCAAAGCCTTGTTGTTGATGGTTTATGCCTGCTCAGAGTGAAATACTTCCCCTGCAACTACTGCGGCAGCTTTAAACCCTGCAACCCCGCCCCTCAGCACTATCACATGAATCTGGACTCAACAGTGGATGTGAAAAAAAAGTTTGGAGGTCTCGCTGGAATCACTTTTCTCCCACTAGTTTTACTTTGTTTCTCTTTTTTTTTTTTTCTTCACTTAGGAAGACTTTTAGGTCAACGCTTGCATCGGAAATCGGTGTCCGTCTTGAGTGTTTCCCCGGCTGTGATTTCTCCAGTTTATTTTCCCTGCAGGAATACGGAGAGAGAGAAGGAGAGGGAGAGAGAGAGAGAGCGAGTGAGGGAGAGCGAGAGAGAGAGAGAGAGAGAGAGAGGGGGAAACGGTCTGGCTGCTTGAAGGTATGTGGGAGGCATGTAACGTGTTGTACGCTGTTGAGATTGATTTTTGTCAGCGATCATCGCTTTAACTTGCGCTCCTTCGACTCCTTTACCCGACGATGTCGCTTCGTTTCACAGCTGATTAACTTGCGAGATGTAACAGTTTGAAACAGACAAGGACACAAAAGTTCAAATGGGGTGGGGGTGGGGGGGTTAAAAGTGTAAACAAATCCGATCATAACTCTAGCCCTCTCCGGCGCTTCTAGCATTAACGCGTCTGGCGTTTATTTTCTGCTTTTGTTTGTGCGTTTGAACTTTTCGACAGATTAGTTTCGACACCAAACTTTGGCGACATGGACGCGCACCGCGGCGCGCCTCCGGCCGGGCAGCAGATCGTGCACGTCCGCGGGGACTCGCAGACGGAGCTGGAGGCCCTCTTCAGCGCCGTGATGAACCCCAGCAAGACGACGGCCAGACAGCCGTCCTCTCTGCCCATGAGGATGAGGAAACTGCCCGACTCCTTCTTCAGGCAGCCGGATGCTCGAGGCCACTCCAGACAAGTATTAACAACTGCAGCTAACTGCACCATGCTGGTTTACAGAGCAACGCTCATGCGTCCAGACCACAAACTACATGAGAGCAGTAACCCTGCAATACACACCAAGCGACCAGAGCAACAGTAATCCTCTGTGATGCAATCAAACACTGCTTCGTGTCTGTAGTTAGTGGTGGTAACGATAGATAGATAGTTAGATACTTTATTCATCCGCAGGAGGAGATGGAGGGGGGATTTGTTTGTGACAGCAAGCACGTTACATAGGAAACTATTACAATATGGGAAATACTCAATGTATACAATAAAATAGCGGAGCAGAAATATTGATTGAAGTAAATAATAAAGAAGAGCAAAGAGTATATACAGTGAAAGCTGTGCTAAGGTTTATTGACGATTCAATTGAGGGTCTGGCCGAATTTATTATAATGTGGTATAGCAGTAATGCATAAACAAAAGTTTAAATATAGGAAAAGTTGTTTCTTATTCCTAGTTTGTTCACCTCCTTTCTTATACCAGAGCAGGACAATATATACATAACAATTAATCCAGAGAATTAATAGATCATTTCAGTTATCTATTAATCTATTAAGACAATTACGGTTTTCATTATTGCTTTATCTGCAGATTATTTTCCAGATTTTTTTTAAACATTTTTTTTTATTTATTTAGTTGATGAATTAGTGGGAAACAACACTGCCCAGTACAAGTTCCTTCTGGTGTTAATCAACTGACAGTCCGAAACCCAAATATATTTAATGCACTATCATGTAAACAAACCTCATCACATCCACTCATTTGAGAGGCTGGAACCAGCACATTTTTAGTATCGAAATTAATGATGGAAAAACAATTCAACAATAATTGAGTGAGGGTTTATTTTTGTCCCTTGTTACTCTATTCAGATTCAGTTTTCCTAATTTGGGCATATTAAAACTTTCCTCCTTGTTACAGTAAACTCTTCAGTTGTTTTATTGACTGAAGCACTAACAGTTTAAGCCGCAAACTATCAAATATGTCCGATATTGCCTCAAATACTCAGTTTAATATATTCGGTGGTTTGTGAGCCATATTTGAAGGTGTTTCTGATTTAAGACTTTTCTCCATGAAACCCACTCTTCAGAGTTATCATTGACAGAAAATTATTTTACTTTTCATGGCTGAACCTCTCGACCAGAAAGCAGTAAGAGTTTTACCTACACTACCTTAGAAACAAAGATGCCGCTTCAAATTGTTTATTTGTGTTATTACCAACAAACACCTCTTGACTATTTCTCTTTGATTTGTAGATGTGGCTCTAATTTCATAATTTCTGACATATTATATTATTATTATCCCAAAAAATCTGAACTATGGACTGATATTTTTCTCTAGATTTCACAGAGAACCACGTAACGAAAATATTGCCGACAGTAGAAAAAGTGAAACCGTATTGGGAGAAGAAACAGAACCATAGCACTATTCTAAAGTGAAGAAGTTTCACAGATATGCCTCTCTGTGTTTGTCTTTGCAGCTCGGCTCCAAACCTTTTCTTCTGGCTGGTTTATTTTTCTGATTGCTGTTTGTGGCTCTTGTCGTGGGAGTTGTTAATCCTGATTGTTTCTCGTCAGGCCAGTTCGGATGGAGGTGTGTGTGGCTCCCTCACTCCTCATCACGTCCGCGCCCATTCCTCCCCTGCCTCCCTTCCAGTCAACTCGCTCTCCACTCAAGCAGCAGATGTAGCGGCGGCACCAGTCATACCTGACGACGTGCCACTCCCCCACGGTTGGGAAATGGCCAAAACGCCTACTGGCCAACGATACTTCCTCAAGTAAGGCCTTACCTCTGTTTATCTTTGTGTTGGATCTGTCGCACTGCAGGTTACTCGAAAAGTTTCTATTTAGAATGACCCAGAGGGTCAGCGCCATCTTGTTCTCAGATCTACATTTCTACATCTACTCTCAACCTGTTAATGGCTGCAACTAATGATCATTCTTAGTATAAATAGTTAGTTCACAATTTCCCAAAGCTCAAGGCGTTGTGTTCAAATTGCTTGCTAATTGTCCAGAATGAAGTTGGTTCAATTAATAATCAATTCAATGGACAAAAGCTGTAAATCTTCACGTTTAATAAGCTGACAGAAGCAAATCTTTGCATTTTTACTTGATAAATGACTAAATTAATACTATTAAAATTTTCAAAATGTTATCTACCTCATCAAACTGATTTAATCAACCAATCACTACTTCTGTTGAAACCATTTAAAATGCGCTAGGAATAGTTTATTAATTATCTTTCTTGAACATTTAGCTTGAGAAAGAATACAATTAAAAATAAAGTTAAATTGCAGCAGTGCAGGACTCAAACTAATCTGTTGCATGCAAACAGAAAATGTGCCAACTAGTTTTGCAACCCGTGTAGTTTCAGTCAGTCTCATTCATGAGAGCACATGGCCCGACAGCTCACACTCCTGTCACAGGCGACAGGTACTACAGGTAAAGCAGGTCCGATGTTAACATCAGGTTGCTGTGGTTTAACACATGCAGATATGTTGAGACTTGTTGTGTGTTTGCAGTCACCTGGATAAGACGACTACTTGGCATGACCCTCGACTTTCACAGCTTCAGTCATCTGCAGCTCAGCATCCAATCTCTGGCACTCCGGTCCACACCCACTCCCTCAGCAACCCAGCACCCACTACGCAACCACAAAACATCAACCCAGAGACAGGTATT
Organism: Clinocottus analis; assembly: GCF_023055335.1. Classification (NCBI taxonomy): domain Eukaryota; kingdom Metazoa; phylum Chordata; class Actinopteri; order Perciformes; family Cottidae; genus Clinocottus; species Clinocottus analis. Next base: position 12,837,645 of record NW_027176207.1, on the reverse strand, counting down.
ACTTGACTTTTTCCTCCCCACTCACCATTCAGTTCCTTGTAAAAGCACAGACACACTGTCCATAGTTCAACTCCATCAACAGTCTTTGCTGAGTGAGACTTCTTCGGGATTTCTTTCTTGGTCTCTATGGCTCTGGTGACTTTGGTGGGAATTATCAAATTAATTCTGTAGTTTAAAGCCTAAAAGACCCTGATGATGAAAACTGCTAAAAAAAAATGATGGATTAGACTCTCTACTCGTACAGGTGTTTCTTATTTAGATGCAAGTTTCATAGCTTGTTGGACTAATTTAATCTTTTAATAAATTCAATACGTAACATTTTTAAAGCGCCAGTTTACCCAAATTACCAAAACCCTTTTTTATATGTCTTATATAACTTTATCAAACTGAAACATTAGACAGCTGAAAAGAAATGTGAGAAGACAGACATGATACAATCACTTAGTCAGTGTCTTTAAGGATCATCACAATTTGTCATTGTCTTCAAACAATAGTCAGCATGGACATTGAAACAGGTTTTTTTTTCCCTCCAATGATTCCCCCTATTCATACTTGATATTAGTAGATCTCTTACTAATGTGCTTACAATATAACGAATAAGTGATGAAATCCACAGTCATTGTCAAAAAAAATAGCCAAAACAAGTGGATATCTTTTAATGTTAGTCGTTGGTTACTGCCACCCCCCTTCCTCCTCCCCCCCCCCCCCCCCCCCGCCCGCGCACTCACTCCAGCTTAACAAGGATAGACTGTCTGGGAAAAAACGAAGAGGGAACTTTTGAATACATGTTCGCACAGAATAAGTGTGTTTTTTGTCATTTACACCAGAGGCACGTCAGGAAGAGAACTTAAGTCCAGCATGAACAGGAAGAATAATTCCAGCAAACAAAAACTATTCCAATGTTCACATGGGTACCTGATTATAGTTTTAAGACTGATTTCAAAAACTGTAAACCTATCCTCTAAAGCCCTGGACTAATAGAGTGTCTCTGTCTTCAGCCACAGTACGTCATACATAAATCAATGTCAAAATATGTCAATATATAATATAATGTGTGAATAATGTTTGATTACAAAAAGAAACAATGTCCTGTTTCTCTAATTTCCCGTCACTCTAGATAATCCATAGACCTCAATGTGAACAGTTTTCATTTGAACTACTTTCTGATAAAGAAATAACCCTAATGCAAACCTTCCATAAGGTATGTAATTAAATAAAAAAAATAATTTGTGGATTATCCAGAATAATGGGGATAGTGGTTCTGTCAAGAGATGTTGCTGTTGATTATTTTTTAGGGTAATTTTACTGAATGGAAGCTTTTTAAGAGGAAAATATCTAGAAGCCCTCTTTTTTTCCACAAAGAGCATTATTGCATACTTGTATTAGTGATTTACAATCTACCGCCTATTGCATTTAGGCAAGATGGACATAGAATAGCACTTTTCTTTCTCTACAGAAAATACTATACTGTCACTATTTACCCTCTAACCTTGATTTCTATTCATAAACCCTCTATTAACTAAAAGCTACACAGACATTGAAGGGCGTGGGCCAGATTTGAACTTTTCTACTGAACATGCTCTCCATCCACCATTTATTTGCCTTCTCACTGTGTACTTTCACTGCTGTTCAGGTCCAGTGCCTGAAGGCTGGGAGAAGGCTGTGACTGCAGATGGAGAGGTGTTCTACATCGATCACATAAATAAGACCACCGCATGGGTCGACCCGCGTCTAGGTAGCGCACTATCAAATTTGTGTCTCCTGTGTTGACAATTCTAGTTTGTCAATGAGAAGCATTTTGTTCCAATATCCACCATCACAAGTTGCTGTTTGGCAACAAAAATAAGAAAGATCGCAAAGTTTTGACATGCTCTCCTCATATTTGTCATTGCTGATCTGTTTAAACTTGTGGAAATATTGACTTAATTGTCCAAATGTTCTTTTCCTGTGAATTTTTTTGTTCCAGCCCAGAAGATGAACCCGGGCATCCTTGGCTTGACATTGCAGCAAAGACAGGAAAAGGAAAGGCTCAGATGCAAACAAGGCCTCCCTCCACAAATCACACAGGTCAGAGGTTAAATTAAACTTGGGATACCTAGTTGTATTGGGCTGCATATTTAGTTCAGATTTAACAGTTTAAACCATTGTTCAATGGAATCAGAGCTGGAGTTTTAAACTACATTATACAAGCATATGTGTGTCTTTCTTTTAGGAGGCAGGAGGAAGGAACCAGATGCCTGGTGGTATGGACCACGACAGGAATGCACAGACGCTTGTCCCTCCTCTGGATGTCAGGATCAGAGTCTCCAACCACGAACCCACACTTAATGGGTGAGTTTGTGTTTAATATTACTAGAGTGTACTCATATTAGATCTCTTTTATTGTAGTATTAATTGTCCCAGTGGTGTGGTCATTGAGAGACATTGCAAAAAGTATTAATAACCTTTGCTTGAAGTAAAAACAGTAACTAGTGTATTCATTTGTGTGAATTAATCTAAAGAATGGCCATTTCCAGATTGTTACCAGAATGATCTTTTAATCTCATGTTTCTATGACTCATTTAGTTTTTTTTAACAATGTGTGTGTTCTTGTGCAGAGCTCACTCTCGCAACGAGAGCACTGACAGCGGTCTGAGTGTCAGCAGCTTACCTCGCTCATCGGACCACATGTTGAGCTCTGTGGATCACATGGACACTGGTAACACACGCACACACAAAGTCAGAGAGATGTTACTGGGTCACAGTGGAAAAATCCCATCACCATTTATAAACATGTGTATTTTTACATAAGCCAAGGTAATGGTGAACACACTGTCCAGAGGTGACATCTGTTGATCTAACTTTACATGGCAACCAATGAGAAGCAGTATATTTTGGGACCATGTCACACATGTAGTCAGTGTTAATGCCATTATTTTGGCTTATTTATCTGTTATACTTATACATTTTATATATTCCTACAAATACACATTTAATGACATAAAAGGGCTATAACTACTTTGAATGTGTCTATTAAACAGAAACAGAAGATGTAAAACACAAATTGTGCATTTAATTTGTGTAGATACACATTTCCTGTACGAAAAAAAAAGTGTAAACACACTGATCCAGGTGCAGCTGTAATAAAGAAAATGACCGTCCAAATTCTAAAATTCCCGCCAGCTCATTCTTCTTCTCTGACTTCTTCCAGGTGACTCTGGCGAGCCCTCCTCGATGACCGTACAGGAGTCGATGTCTGTGCTCCCAATGTCTGAGGGTGAGGAGCTAATGCCTTGCATCCCCGAGGGTCTCAGTTCAGACCTTCTGATGGACATGGAGACCGTTCTCTCCGGGTCACACATGGACAGAGACAGCCTGCTCACCTGGCTATAGACACACCCAGCCACAGCCTTAAACATAGTTTGACATAAAATCTTCAGGACACGACTGAGAACTCTAGAGAATCATTACTTTAATAGTGGTACAGAACAACTTAATTGAGAGAATATGCTCCTGCTGAATGACGGATCCCTAACACTACTCGCACCCTGAGGAATGAAAAAAACAGAATCTCGCAGAAGGTGGTAAGCTGCTGGCGTTCTCCTCTTTTTGTGCTCAGTTTTACAGAGATGCATGACAGCATCCGTCTTTTCACAACACTCCTTTCTTGTTAGTCATCGACCTCAGATGATGCTCCCCATGTCTCTGGTAAAGAATATAGATTTATTTTATTATCCCGACTTGGGTAATGGCGTTTACAGTAAACTTTTAAAAACTTTGTCAGGTCAATGAAGTCTGGATGTAGCAGTTAAAGAAATGTAAAAAGAAAAAAGACATGTTCAAATAACATGGAAGTCGTTTAAAATATATCCTACCCACATTGGCCTCTGTTACCTCATATAGCTTGTGGCATAAAAGAGCAACATCGAGTGCTACTACCTCTAAGCAGCCTGTAATTTGTGATTTTAATGCTCGTAGTTGTTCAAAACATACCGTCTTAAGAAGCGTCATGACTAAGAGCAAAGGATGAATTAAATTATCTGGATTTACACTACATTGGTTGCATACAACCAAAAATCTCTGCTCAAAATAATCAAAGCTAACATTACCACAGCTGCATACCACTGCTACACAGAAACATCAGGGCTAGAGGACGGACCCTTGTGGAAAACCAGGAGAAGATTAAGAGAGAGTTTCAGTTGAAATGCTCAGAAGCCAAAAACAGTATTAACGCTCACCAGAGTCTGTGTGGAAAATCTTTTGAAGTTTTTTTTGTAGGAGGTTAAGCTTTATCTTAGGTCATTTTTGGCCTTTTTCCAAACAAATGAAAGCCTTTCAAAACCCTTAAGATTCGGAGAAATAACTTTGGGTACTAAAACTAAAATAAAATGTGTATTTATGGACCTCTTTTTACAAAAAATAAATATGAAGAGGATGTCTACAGTGAATGAATCCATTTTCAGGCTGATGCAATCCAACACAATACAGGGTTTTACCCAGGGAACTAATCACGAGACTTCTGGTCTTCTGAACTATTTAGTTAATGGATAACTATCGCCACACTCTTTCCATTGAGTTTTATTTGATAAAAGGGTTAATTATATTACATTAGTCCAACTCCACACTAAAACACTGCAGAAAACCCTACAACAGCCTTGCTAGGAAATGGATTTTGTTGAAGTTACTAATACCCAGGTTTTGTTAATACTGTCTTAGTTGTTTTTTTAGTTTTATTGGATTGCATTTTATTGTTAAGTATTCCAGTCATTTTTTTCCCCTCCAGCATTGAATATAAGCTTCACAAAGGTAGTATTTATTGGAGATTTGTTTTATTAAATTGCATGATATTGTACAGTTTTGATATTATCATGTCTGCCCCTTGTTTAAGAAATGATGCCACAGAGTTGCCATCATGGCTAGACACTACCCCTCCTTGGTGTGCAGCAGAGATTTTAGCTCCCTGCAGCTTCTAAACTGGCCCTGGAACTTAAATGAAAAGTATTCAATTTATCCTTTTTCCTCCACTTTTCCCTCTATTGGCTGAATACATTCCTAATCATTTCCTTTTCTTCACATCTTAGACATGTATTTCATCAGTGGCATCATAGATTTGTTCCCACAGAGACGCATTCAACCAGTAACTAATTAATTTAAATAATAGTTCCTTAACTACAAATTAATTAGTAGGCCTTATATATATATATATATATATATATATATATATATATATATATATATACATATATATATCAATCATCATTCTCTGAGTTGGGAGCGAGAGAGAGGGAGAAATATTTACATCCATAAATATAGTACAGCATTTTCTATTCAGATTATTCTACAGCAAATTCAATTTAATTTTCACCCATTAATGATCATGATTTGCACAACAGAAGAACGTTTCAAGATCCTGTAAAGATGTGTAGAAAGCTCTATTATATGGCCACATATGAATTAGATATATGGAACAATAGAAGAAATCCAAAGCAGATTATCTTAGTTTGCTAATTACAGTGATGTATTATGATGTTGTAAATGCAATACATGCAAAATCACTGTTAGAATCCTTTAAGATAATCCTGTCAGGACCATGAATATATTAGTTTGCTACCACTCTATAGTTATAACATCTTTTGTATGTGTTTTGTAAGTGGGAACAAGGAAAACACTGTGCTTTAAAAGTGGATTTCATTGGGAGAATCATGGGATAAGTTAAGGATCCTGTCATGCCTTTTTACAAAAGCAACCTACTAATTGTGGATGCCGTGTTCTTGGTATATTTTGTTTCAACTGCAAGTGCTATCTGGTGCTGTTATAAGAGAAGGCAGTCATCATCAATAAGGGGAGCTCTTTAATTCTCCTTTGTTAGTTACACTATATAATAAGTATGTACTCTGATTTTATCTGCTGGATTGTTTCTGCAGTGTTTTCATATTTTATCTGAATTTGAAGCTGTCAATTATTGGTGAGAGCTTTTCTTCAAACCAGCTTCCTTTTTATATACACAGTATTTAGAGGTAAAAACCTTCTTCACAACACCCCCAAATAGCGTGCCAATTCACCTGATCTTTTCTAATTTAAAGTACCATGGGCCGGGAGCAACTTACTGTTCATACATGTAATGCAACACACTACCTAGCCTTTTATCTTTTTTAGCATGCATGACACTTGCTATGTATGTTACGTTATAATTATGTTTATTATCCTATTTACAGAGAGTTTGAAGGCAATCAGACTTGTTTTGTTTTTTTACCCTTGTATGCATGTGCTTTATATATTTCTTCTTACTCTCACTGTAATCATTTTAAAGGAGTTTCTGTTTAATAAAAATTTGAAATACATGTGACAAGTAGTAGTTTCTAATGTGGATTGTCTGCTATGTGGTAATGAAACTACACTTTGATGAGTGAAACTACACTTTGATGACTACATAATTTGTTATTTTAGCTTCATTGATGCGAGTTGGGTACGTGAGGAAAGAGCAGCTAGTGCACATTAGTGTTGTCTTAATTAACCAGTGTTTTTTCTTAAGTGCAAGAACTAACTAAATGGACAGGATAATGCAATGCCTTTCTAGTATTGGTATATCAGCCAAGACTTGCAAGAGCCCTGGATTTGATGTATGCATGTGCATGCATGTATCAAAATCAAAATAATCATCACACAATCAAAATTCCTGACATACAGATTTGATTATACATTTCAAAGCAGTGTTCTCTGTTCTTAAACTGTGAAGGCTGTATGGATGTCCAAGAGAAGTTTATCTAATTGCTTAAACTTAATTCTAAAAGCTGAATCTTTCACCTCCGTGGGGCACAGGGAGGGCCCTTTTGAAGAGATTACAGGTTGTAAGTATAGACAATTCATACAAACCATTTTTGAAAGTACAGTAGTATTAAATACACTGTGAGGCATCGTTCACACAGAGTTGGAGGAGTGGTTACAACAGGAAGTTAGGGGAACTACCACTGACGATATTACAAACTAACCTCACTCTCTGGAGCAATGCTACATGACTCCCTGACGAGTCTTCAACAAGGCATTTATGTAAGTATCCAGTCTATTCCTTGTACCATTATTTTAGCTTTAATATTCTTTGATAACATAAGTGAAAGACATAATTGTGTTGTTATTTCTGTTGTTAAGACATACATTTGTATGAATATTATCATTGTTGGCTCTGTGAATAACATAGAAATATTGCTTTATATTGTTTTGTTGTAGTTTTATTTTTTTTAAAAACCATGTACAGTGGTGGAACGCATCTAAGCACATGTATTCAAGTACAGTACTTAAGTAGATTTTTTAGGTAGTTAGCTTTACTTTATGCTTCCACTCTACTACATGTCTGAGGAAAATATTATTTTGACTCAACAATTATCTGAAAGTTGGAGAGAGAGTTTACAAACAAAACATGAATATCAAATGAGATTTTTGAAGCTCTATACAGGTTGCTGGAATTGTTTATTGTGGTTTTCCACAACATATGGAGGTTTCCATTGATTTCTTATCAATACAAAACAAAATGAACTAGGGAATAACATTGATTTTTTTTTCAGTTAAAGATAAAGCATTTGTATATTATGAAGATCATGTCACAGATGCTCAATAAATTCACACTCGACGAAATATATGGGTTGGGCATGTCTAAAATAACAATAGTTACAATAGTTTCCTTAGTGTTTGGAATACTAATGTTGTCGCAATATAATCATTTCTGTGGCACCTATCATGCTGTTTCTGATTCATGTATGTTATGTAATCCATCTGAACATAGGGACTCTGTGTTTTACTCCATGACACGCTGTCAAAACCCAGTCGGGCTCTGAGACTTCAAAATTAACGAAATCGTATTATTTCTGTTCTATTTTCGTTTCCTCGTAAACCGGAAGTAGAAAGGGGCGGTGACGTGACGTCGTCCTCGAGCACCTCCACTCGAGACTGGGACTTTCCGGACCGACTGAATAGCGAAAGAGTGAGTATGACATACGACTGGGAAGTTCTTGATATTGTGCGGGCTCGTGCGATATATCTTGTGTTGGTGTCACTGATACCAGACAGTTTCATGTCTCCGAGCTGCTGCACAGATGAATGAGTAATGAGCTAAAGTTCAACGGTTATTGCGTTAGAAACGCTAGCTTTAGCAAGCTAATGTCCGTTGTTGTTATCATTCTGGCTTCTGTTGGCCATTTAATATCATTCGGCGAGTGATAGCTCATTGTATGCTTTGAAATAATGCTTTACTGACGAAAATATTGTTTTTAAATCCATTAACTTTCCTGTTAAATATTCAGCAGCATAGTTAAGTTAATGTTAGCTTCGCTAACCAAAGGCATCGAACCACAACATAACCAGTGTTACGGTTTAACAAGGGACCGACGCATTAGGCTGAAAGTTGCCAGTTAACAGGGTCGCTTGTTAAACTGTAACACTGGTAGCTAAACCAGGAAGTGTCTGGGGAATAATAACCAGAGCTAGCTAAACCAGGAAGTATCTTGAAATACTAACCAGACCTAACCAAACCAGGAAGTGTCTGTGGAATAACCTAAATTAATCTCGTTAGTAGGAAAGTACCTAACATACTGTGGGAGGAAGGGGGGAGGGAACCAACTGCGTTGGATTATAATACATATTAGTTTTAATAGTTTCAATTTATATAGCGCTTTTCATAGTACACAAAGACGCTTATATCGAGGAATGACGTTACTAAAGTTACTGAGCCAGTAGAAATGGGTGTCGGCTACAGTTAATGTGACGACTTTGGAAAAGTCTGAGGAAACACTGGCTGTCATCGGGGTAATTTTGATTTAGGCTTGGAGACTACACATTCATAATAGGAGGTTTGCATTAAAGGGAATGCAAACTGAATCATATTTTTTTGTTTGCAAACAGTTTGTTAACTTTATATAATTAATACTTGAGTCTCAATTTGTTTAACAGTTTGTCTATAGGGATTTCTACATGGATTTAATCCAACGTTTTTCTGTCTTTTACATTTTTTTTTACAGGTCCTGTTATTATTAAACTAAAGAGGAACATCCATTATCCTTACCAAAGAAGGATTACATTTTTCTTATTGTTTTTTAAGTCTACGATTATGGCTGCTTAGACGCCTACAAAGGGGATGTCCGAGACGGGGGGAGGGGTTTGAGAGCACATATCCCTTGGTCTGTGTGTGTGCGCGTGCGTTTGTGTGCTTAATTTTTTTTTTTGTTTATAATGTTTGTACACATAATCACAAACCACTTTTTTATCTGTGAAGGGTTACATAATTTAATACATCTTTCGGATCTAAATGCAGCGTATACTGATCCTGGGTGATATGGTCACATTGTAATGTTCTAATAATTGATTTGAGGATGCATTTTAATTAAGCTTTTTAAAATAGCCCATCCTTTTTTTACTGCACTGGATGTGTTTTGTTGGACGTACATCCACTGGGACTGTAACTGGAGAAGATGTATGGAAGTTACAGCAGTTAAATGCTTAGAGGTAGTACTCTCTACTAAGTACAGGTCAAATAGATCCAGGTGTAAAGTATATAGCTGCAGGCTATATGTAGGGAATGGGATGTTAAACAACAACATATATCCATGGGCATGTCATGCAGTGTGTAACCAATACTGTGTGATGATGACTGTTGCTAGATGGCTAGTTTTGTTTCTTCTATAACAGGTTTTACACTTAGTCAAGCTTTTAATTAGTTTTTCCCTATCTCTTCTCTTTTTTCTGTATTTTGATTTCAGGACCTCCTCCTACTTTCCCCCTGGTCTGTTTAACTACTTTCTGTTGCAGTATGAGTGAGTTTGTTGGTGTGAGAAAGTGTGACCTTGGGTTTTCTCAAACCCCTCTCCCTTTAAAGGACATCTCTTTTGCCCTTACATTTCTTAAACTTAAAAAAAATGGAAACTCTTGTTCAACTCAAAAACAACCCTTTTTTGATGGGTTTGTGCCGCAATGGGCCGCCTCCTGACCTTCAATATGATAACTCCTCAGGTATTGTTTTCTTTTATTCTTTCCCTTTATCATATATATATTTATCATATATATTTATTTTTAAGAACGGCCATTTTGGTATTCAACCTTCTGGTATGTGGTTGAAGGAAATATGTCAATAAAATGTGTTTTTCATCCCCAGAGCTCTTCCGCATTTCAACCTTTGCACGATTCCCTGCTTCGGCAGTCACAGAGCGTAGTCTGGCGAGGGCGGGTTGGTTCTACACCGGTGTGGGCGACCGTGTGCAGTGTTTCAGGTGTAACGTGACGGCAGAGGGCTGGCAGACCGGAGACTGTCCAACAGAGAAACACAGACAGCTCTCCTCTTCTTGCTCCTTCATCCAGAGCCTCCCGTCTACAGCCAATCTGCTCTCCTCCTCTCACTCCGCCTTCTCTCCACTCCGCATCGCCCCAGCCATACCAGTAAGATCTTTCAAAGTTTCTTCAAATAACAGATATGATTTATTGAAGAAAGTTATGTTTTGGATTAGGTTTGTTTTTGAGAAATCTAATTTTGATATATCACAGAGCAATGAGTTTACTCAGTATATTGGTAAAACATATTTTCACTACAGTAGTTGCCTTTCTCCAGTATCATTAAGCTACGGGAGTAAAATTGTAATTTTTTTACTTCTTTTTCTTCAAGCTTTCTGGTCCTGGCCCAGCAGCTCCTAACCCAACCGGAAGTCATGGTGAAGAGCCAGTTGGGTACCTAAATATGGGCTTCTCTGCTCCACTACCCTCAAGCCCACTCAGCTCTCGTGGTGTAGAGGATATGTCCCACCAGAGACCAACATGCCACAACCCCAGCATGCGCAGAGAGCAGGACCGCCTGGACACTTTCCAATCCTGGACGCTCTCCATCATAACTCCAGCTGAGCTCGCCAAGGCAGGCTTCTACTACTTGGGCCAGGGCGACCGAGTGGCCTGCTTCAGCTGTGGTGGACAGGTATGATTGTATTTGTATTCCTGCTCATGTATGTTGTGTTACTTAACCTATTACTTATGTATTTATTTTTTGGATAGAATTTCTTATTTAGACTCTTCCTCAAGCATTTTGTTAACAGGTCTTGATAAGATTACACATAGAGGGCGTATCATAAAAATGTTGACACAAGCTTTTCTCTGTGTTTGCAGTTGAGTAACTGGGAGCCAGGTGACAAAGCCGTGTCTGAACACCAGAGGCATTATCCAAACTGCAGATTTGTGCGTGGGGAGAGAGCTGAAAACGTGTCGCTGGCTGGAGCTGCGTCTGGAGGAGTTACTTCTCAATTGTCTTCAGGAGCTTCAGTCCTCAGTAATGTGTCTAACCCTGGCATGCAGCAGAGCGAAGAGAGGCTGCTCACGTTTGTCAACTGGCCTTCTCGTATCCCTGTCAGACCTGACCAGCTGGCTAAGGCTGGCTTCTACTATGTAGGTACGGACAATGTCAAAGGGGCAAGTTATCATGGTTTCTCCTTATCAGACCGTCACCTGATAAGGAGAAACATGGCACATCTACAAGGAGGGTGAATATGGGACTTGCATTTATAAGTTTGAAAAAAATCTAAATGAAAGCTACGGTTTTGTTGTCAGCTTAAACATAAGCTATGTTATGACAAAAATGATCCGAAAATTAAAAAAATGTTAGAGCTGCCATTTTAAAATGTCCAACACAGAAGTAACTGAAGACTTGCAGATGAAAGGTTAGAATGAAATCATTTCTTTCCCCTTCCTTCCAACAGAGTTTCCCCTGTTGGGGGATGTCCATTGCAGACAGATATTTCAGAATTAGTATTTGTACTTTTTTTTTTCTTCCCTTGAGCTGGAAAGTCCTGAATGAAATCATTTTAGGGACAACTTGTCATAAACATGTTTCTAAATACTGAATTTAGCATTCCCTTGTAATTAGTTTACCACTAAATGTTTTAAGCAAAAGCGGAAAAAAACAACAACCTGTATTTAGATCGCTTTCAAACAGTCCTCTTCATGAGAGTAACCACGTTTTACTCTTTCTACGAATCCCCTTAAAATCAATGAGTCACACTGAAAGCTCTTTGTTTGCCCACAAGGCCGTAACGATGATGTAAAGTGTTTCTGCTGTGATGGAGGCCTCCGATGCTGGGAGTCGGGAGATGATCCATGGGTGGAACATGCTAAATGGTTCCCTCGGTAAATACTGCTGTTCAATCTTTTTGTGTTTAACTGTGTTGTCCTGACCAATTTGTACAGTCGTAAAAAATACAAATATTCTGATTGTCTTTTTACTTGTTTTGTATGTAATGTTTGTATTCTGGTTAATTGCAGGTGTGAATATTTGCTCCAGGAGAAGGGACAAGAGTTTGTTCACCAGATTCAGGCTCGCTTCCCTCGGCTGTTTGAGCAGGTCGGAGCAGCATAATAATAATCATAATAATTATCATAATAATCTGTTATTGGTTCATGCATTTGGCAAGGAACAAGTATGAAAAATTTAAAAAGCTTATTTTTGTGTTTTCTCCCCAAAAAGCTTTTAACAAATGGAGACAGCAGCTCCAGAGAGTTTGTGGATCCACCTGGTGAGTTTTAAACATCAAAAGAATTTAAAGTGGATCTCTAGACTCTGTACAGTCAGATTTTTTTCGTAATGGGTTGAAAGATTGGGAAGTCATATCTGGCAGCCTGACGTGTTTAAACTCTCCTTTTAGTGGTTCACCTCGGTCCAGGAGAGGAGCGATCCGAGGACGCTGTCATGATGAACACCCCTGTGATTAAGTCCGCTTTAGAGATGGGCTTTGACCGTAGTCTCGTCAAGCAAACAGTCCAAAGCAAGATCCTGACCAGTGGAGAGAACTACAAAACAGTCCAGGAACTGGTTTTAGACCTGCTTAGTGCCGAAGACCAGAAAAGGGAGGAGGAGCGAGAGATGCTGGCAGAGGCGATGGCATCAGGTACAGCTGATGGGGAAAGTATGGATGTCTCTGCAATGTATTGTACATAAAATGAACCACCATGAATTCCAGTGTTGGTTGTGCTAACAGTTGCTCTCAAACCAGGTAACTTTTGAATTCATTACTTATTTTTCTCTTTGTTTCAGATGGTTTCACCTTTGTGAAGAGACACCAGGCAGCGTTGATCCAGCGGCTGAAGAGTGTGGAGCCAGTGATGGAGCATTTAAGAGAGCAAAATGTTCTATGTGAGTTTCTCTCTCTTCCTGTATTTTAATCTGATATTCAAATATGTGGTACCACATCTTTTAAATGCTTAGTAACACCACTAGTAGAAAGGACAGTTAATTAGTTACTTTGGAGTACATTATTAAATGTTTCCACAGCTATAGAATAATTGCAGCTGTAGCATCTTGAGTTTAGAAATGCCTGCATTGTGAGTCACTGTTCCCTGTTGACCTGCAGCCATCGAGGAGTACAGCGGTCTGAAGGCTCAGACGTCGGCCCAGCAGCAAACCGCCAGGCTCATAGAGCTCGTTCTCACCAAGGGAAACGCTGCAGCCGAGGTCTTTCGCAACTGGATCCAGAAAAACGACGTCCACCTGCTCAGAGATCTCATGGGTACGTCTTTCCCCCCCACACTTTTATGTCTGTACTCGTCACAGAACTTAAAGTAAGTATGTCCTCAAACTAAATAGACTGAAGTAAAAACATTTGATAATTTTGGCCACTAACAAGTGGAATGTGGCTCTGTGTAACTATCGACAATTCAAATAAAATGTGGATAAAATTATGAGTTTTTACTGGTTTGGTGGATTCATACTATCAGTACTACATTGTAAATTCTAGTTATGTCATACTATAATATGATCTTTTTTATGGCATACAATACCATGGCTTTTGAAAAATATTTTATAACAAACAACTCTGGCTTTATTTTTTGCATTTTGTATGGCATAATCTACTATGACCCTTATTTTTAAAATATATTTTTATGGAATACTGTACTATATTGATTACGTTATATTATTATCATGACATACTATAGTATTACTTATAATATTTGTATGGCCTACAATACAAGGACCTTCTAGAGCTCAGGGGGCATGCTCCTCCAGAATAAGGTTTTGTACATTTTAAATGCATCAATTTGGTGAACTTTGAGAGCAAAACGAAGGCTTGAACAATGAAGAACTTCATGCTCTTGTATCTGATTTTGTGCTCTAATTCTAGCTGTGATGGAATGTAACTAAGTACATTTACCAGTAGCTATCCTAGTACCCTACATGAATATAAGTTTTAGTAACTTGTACTTTACTCTAGTATTTCCATTTCCTCTAACTTTATACTTCTAGTCACTACATCTCAAAAGGAAATATTGTACTTGTCATGTCACTACATTTATTTGACAATATTGATTACAAGTTACTTTGTAGATTTAGTTTTTTTTTAAACAAAATATAAATCAACTAATAAACTGTAATGTAGTATTATGTAGTATACAGCCTAATTAAGTATATCAAGTATACTTAAAATAAGCTTCATCTCCAGCTTTAACAATAAAGCAATGAACACAATAATCCCTTAATAATTATAATCCAATGTCTATAAATATATTACTTGAAATGGTCCGTCTGCAAAATGATTTAACTTTTAGTAATTTTGATCATCGCTTTTACTTGGGGAACATTTGAATGCAGGACTTTTACTTGTAAATGAGTATTTAAACACTGTGCTCTAGTAAATAATTTCATCATAAACACATGGTTGTGTAACTTTGAATGTTCATGACACAGCAAAAAAGTCTCACAAAGCAGGGTAAACGAGACGGAGTCAGTGTATTCAATATAGTTTGTGTGGGTTGTCGCACAGAGACCAAACATCCTTTGGCGGGCTCCTACAGTCAAGCTAATAAATTGGGAAACACTGATTGTGCATTAACCAAAGCTTGAGCTAACGACTTGTTGTCTTTCACATTTTCAGCCCAATCAAACGAAGCTGCATCACCAAGCCAAGATCTTTCAGGTAGCAAGACACAGCTGAGCATCTGGCGGCAGAATTTACAATCTTGCCAATTACATCTGTTACCTAATTGTTTAAACTGTGAAGCATTTTCTAACTTCTATTATAGTCACTGATTTAATATTGACCCCATGATGCAACATTTCTAAATGATATTTGTTTGTCATATGCAGGTATAGCCAGTAATACTGTGTAGAGCAATTTAACTTTCAACATAGAGATTGGCAGTGATACAACCTGTATTGATTGCTGAGTCACTTTACGACATCTAAAGAATGAACAAGGCAAGGAGGAATGTACTAACAGTTTAAGGACAAATGAATCTCTTTCTTTGCAGACCTCCCCATGGAGGAGCAGCTGCGGCGACTGCAGGAGGAGCGTACCTGCAAGGTGTGTATGGATAAAGAAGTCAACATTGTCTTCATCCCATGTGGACACCTGGTGGTGTGCAAAGAGTGCGCGCCATCACTGCGAAAGTGCCCGATCTGCAGAGGCCTAGTGAAAGGCACGGTCCGAACCTTCCTTTCGTAACCAGGATCCTGCAGGCCGCATCCCCTCAGTCTCCCAACCATGTGATTGAATGTAAGCAATATGATAGAGGTTTATATACAGCCGACAGACATAACATAGTCGTGACATAAAAATAACAGATTAATGACATAATTTACGTTCTGATTACTGTTAGTAGTAGTAGTCATATGTCTGTTATTACTGCTATTGTTATTGTCATTCCATTCTATTCACCGGTACCGGATTATCACATTTTTATCAAATAACTCAAAGGAGGCTTGTCACTTAAAAGTCCTTTAAACACTTTGGCCTTTGTCTTCTCTCTCTTCACATCCATCTCTCTCTCACGTTCTTCCCAACCGGGCAAGAGAGACAACTTCTATTTTTGGTTTGACGCTCTGTTAATACAATATCATTGGATTATTTTAGATGTAAGAATGCAGTTGATTGGAATGTTCAGTACACGTTTCTTAGTTTAATAGACCATTATTTCACGACACGCATACATTATACTAATTTTCTCAACACATGTAACAAAAATTTCAATCATTTATTCTTTTGAATGATACAAGATTGTATTATAAAAACATGATTACTTTGAAAGTATTTTACAGCAGCTCAGCTTTAAATATCAGTTGAAGGTTTAAATCCTGTTTGTTGTATATAAGATGAGTGTCAAATACGGGCAAGAACTTCTGTAAATTATGATTTCGGATAAATTGTGACTTGAGGTGTTGATTCATGTTCTGTAATACTGCAGTTATCAATCTGGTAAGGGAAAAATCCTGTAACTGTACTAATAATATTCACTGCCTGGTTGAGCCATCTGTGACTGAATCAGGATTATCTAAACGAAATTTTATGAATTTTGCCAATTTATATTATATATAATTGTATGGCATAATCCCATTTTCTGTAAATCACCCAATGATGAAATTAAAGTGGCTTTTGTTAATTACTGATTGGATAGTTTCCCTTTTCCTTTAGTAAGTCAACATGTTTGTCCATTTTCTCTCCGTAACATCTGGTGATACTAGTTTTCAAGTAAGTATAATGAAGTTGTTGACACTTTTACTTAGTACAGTTCTGCCTTAATGCTTAGTCTATCTGCTTGTCTGCTGAGTTCATATTGCCCACCTTTAAGTCAGTTTTTAAATATTTTCTTAACGGAACAGAACTAACCTGCTATTGGGATTAGTAAAATGGCCGGCATCTCCAAAAGATAAACTTGGCAGGGGATACATGTCAGAAGAGCAAATAAAAACAAAAAGCCTCCGCTGCTCTTTAAGTCTAGGAATACTGCAGTTCTGATATAACTGACGCGCCAACATCTACACTAACTCCTTTAGGATGTCCCACAAACACTTTGAAAGACCAGTCACACCATTACTTTAATGACACTTGTGGCATACTCTAAATATTGTCTTAATTACTTTTGAACATGTAAAACTAATATTTATAACAAGCTTACTTTGACATTCATGGAATGACTTTAAAGGAATGGGTGATACTAGTCAACCATACTATGGCATTTTTTTTTTTGACATGGGACACTTAAGGCATGATACAGCAACATTGCAGTCAAGTGGTCTACTGGATGTAGGAAGAACGAATAAAGTTGGTACCACCATGCTCTATAGCTGCTGCCATTTTAAGCATGCTTAAAGTGTCAACCGTACCCGCTACTTATTTCGCAGTACTAAATTTGATTAGTCTTTTAAATTATAAAAAGGACTGATGTTTCATTGTCAGCAAAATACATCATAGAACATTGCACCTGTAAGTTTGTACTGTAAAAGTTGAATTCATTGAAATTATAAGTGCTTAGTAAAGAACGTAAGCTTTGTTTGGTAATGATGGTTTACAGACACCATTAAATGGAATTCACACAGCTGATACATCACGATCTCGCTCATTTGCAATGGTGTTAAAAGTATGTAAGCACTTGACAGTATTTATCCATGTGTGACGACAACTCACAAACACACAGCGACACAGAATCAGTTGTAGTTTATACAAATATTTATTCGTTCACTAGTCTCGTCAGCCAATGTCTAGATGATGCCAATCTGTGGATAAAAGTAGACATGGATTACTCTTAGGTTCATCAACTGAGTGAATACATCCGTCTCTGCAGTCTCTGGCATCAGTGGTTCCTTTGAATGCATCATGAACATTCAGACGTAAAAAATTTGCATCACTTGCACAGGATTTAGAAAGAAAATTCAGCCATTAATTAACTAGCTTTCCAAACTCGGAACACCCCTTTTTACCCTGTTTATTTATAAAACGACTTACCTTGTTTGCAACATCCAATGCATCGTAATCTGGTGCGAGGCGAACGTACGCCTTCTTCTCACCATCAGGCCTTAACAATGAAAGGAAAGCGGGAAGTAAAAATCTATGCCAATGGGTAACATTTTTAGATCTTCAATTATATTAAAAACACCACGTCTGAAAAGTTGTATAAATAACTTCTATTACTCACTGAGAACTCACTCTTGAGTCAACAAAACAAACTGTCCATTGAGTCAATCAATGTACCACCGATTATGAACAGAATATTAAACAGTAAATGGTGTACATAACTGATACTATTGTGCACTACTTTAATATACAACCGGACATCATGAAACTGGCTGGGTGAAGACCTCTACCTGATGAGTGTGTTGACTTTGGCGACGTCGATGTCGTACAGCTTCTTGACTGCGTGTTTAATCTGGTGTTTGTTTGCCTTGACATCCACAATGAATACAAGTGTGTTGTTGTCCTCAATCTTCTTCATTGCAGACTCTGTCGTCAAGGGGAACTTAATGATGGCATAATGATCCAACCTTGAAGGAGAAAAACATATGAATTAGGCCAACAAGCCCCAAAGCCATTACACTTTTCTGGTCCACCGAATGCACCAGGTTTAATCCCTGCATTTTTCAGCAGCATGCAGTCACTGTAACTTACTTGTTCCTGCGAGGAGCACTCTTGCGGGGATACTTGGGCTGCCTGCGCAGACGAAGGGTTTTAGGGCGACGGAAGGTGGGAGAAGTCCTGATCTTCTTCTTTCTCTGGCTGTGTACGCCCTTGAGCACAGCTTTCTTGGCCTTCAAAGCCTTCGACTTGGCCTCAGTCTTGGCCGGGACAGCTTAAAATGGGAAATACAATTTATTAGACTTAGTCAGGCGTTGGTGCTCCGCCAGTCAGTTAACTGCTAAACCTACTTTATTTAGGGAGGTTTATTATCTGTATGAAGTTACAGATGAGATCCATTTCAAAATGGCCATGTTGGACTATTCAGTTTAATCCATTAGTCATTTAAATACATTTAAAGCTGAGCAAAGTTTACTACTCCCGTTCAGAGGATGTCATCAGGTAACGCTGCATATACAAGCTGAGACATACAAACACTGTATGAAGCTACAAAAGAGATACACGGATGAGTGGTGAAATCTAATCAATGAAGCCGATTTAACAGGATAAATAAGTTAGAATCACCCACTAAATTACAATTTACTCTGGCACATGATTTTATGTTACAGAACCTCTATACTATAACACCAACGAAATGGCAAACGTTAGTTACATTGTCTCTGGCTCTTATACTTCAACAGCAACTTTAGCTACCAACGTTAACAATCACGTGTAGCTTACGTTCTTAGCCCCGCTGAGGCGCAGCATACGCTAACGTCACACAAATAGCTAAGACCCAAACGTATTACATAACTACGGCCAGTAGTAAAATGAGGTCCATATAACTAGATAGCAGTGCGCGTAAAAGACTGAGGAAAATAATTCAGGACAGAGTAGCGGCTGTAAATAACCAGCATTTGTGAGCGCAGTGAAAGCTAACATTAGCTTAGCATCACGTTCTAGGATACATGCCGGAGAGACGGTCCGTTTCATCTACCTATTTAGACCGTTGTGAGCAATATCTCGGGAGTATATACATCACCACATGTAATGCCTTGTATTTCGGGGACATCGAACGTGTTTTAGATTGGATATTAGTTTGAATTGAACGAATAATTTCATAAAAATCATAAGATTGACGAACCTTCCTTCTTCACCTTCGGTGCCATGTTTCAGAAAGGAAGGCAGAACGGGGTTTCTTGCAGTATAACGCATGGGCGAGATCTCGCATCAGATGTATCGCGATAGTTTAAAAAAACTGAACTGAATTCATCCACCACCGACAGATGGTGCCATTTCGGTCTATCAGTAAGTATTGAAAATAAATTAACATATTATCTGCCTGTAAATCAATCACATCTGATCTGTTTTGGTGGAGGGTAATAACATGAAAAATATTTATTTTTTGAACAAATAATAGTTTGTATTTGTTCACACACCACATGTGGTTATATTACATTAAAGCTTTGTTAGTCTATATTTGTTATTTGTTAGATATGGCACTGCAGTACAGCATACGCAGTGAATCATTTTTACCTGACTAAAACAGTAAACCATCAATAACTTTTAACAGGATTGTATGGTGATAAAAAAAAAGCATTACATTTAAGATACCAGAGAAAAAAAAGTTGTGCTTATATCATTAGAGGCATTTTCTTATTCCATATGACTGATTTACTATGGGTATGAAAAAAAATTCAATACAGTAAATATTAGGAAATTGTAATCCCACTGCGGGACTAATAAAGGATTTAAAAAAAAATTCTAATCAGTAAAGTGGGATATGGAGTATACAATGATGTAACTGTTGGTGTGCCCCCCCTCCTCCGCCTCCTTACAATTGCTTTTAATTATAGCTTGATTTACATATTGTTCAGTGTTCATGAGTCCAACTTGTAAGTTACATGTAATCACTCAAATACTCATTAATAGTCCTTAATATCTATTAAAGAATGTGTTACAATCTTTAGTCTGTCACAAGTTGCAGGTGAGTTAATGAAACGTAATGAAACAAAGAATATATCAACTTTTTATTTTATACTCCGATAATACAAAGCACACATGTGAAAATAAACTGTAAATCAAAAGAATCCACGTCCTCCTTTGTATCAGTCTTCTGCCACTCTTTTCTGGTCCTCTTGTGGCTTATTTTTCCTCCCCTTTCTCCTGGTAGACAGAGTGGAAAATACATCATGTTATGTTATGTCAACAAAGCACAATGTCAGAAAAAAAGTTAACTGCTGTGGTATAAATCCAATCAAGTTAGAGAATGTATAATAATGTATGTATATTAGTAACATTTCTTTGGTTCTGGTTTACAGACTTTTTATTGTCACAATAATATTTGAATACATGATCTTTTGGAAATTACACACACACACCACTTCCTTACTTACTTTTTTAGCTTGGCTCCAGAGGAATTGGATGTCGTCTTCTTGTGCTTCTCACTTCCCCCTTGCTTCTGTGTTTTATTTCTACTCTTTGACGCCTGTCCTTTTGTTTTCTTTTCTCCTTTCTGCTGCAGCACTGGTGTTTGAGGTATCTTTTCCTCTTTCTGCTCTCCACCCACTAGCTGCTTTTCTCCCTTCTGTCCTTTATTTGTCACTTTTCCTTTTTTCTTCATTAAGATGCGAGGAGTTGAGCAAATGGTGCTTCTTGTGGGAGGTTTATTCTCAAGTCTCCGCTTCACCTTACTAAACACAGACAAATACAGATGGAGTCAACCATATTAACAAGACTGATAAATTTACCAAGAAATAAAAGTCAAAACGTCTTTAAATGTATCGGTTATTGTTGAACATCAGCATCATCATCCATCTCCTTTACCTGTGTATTTTCTTAAAGCCAATCATGTAGTCGGGTACAGGACAGCCGGCTTGTTTTATGACATTAGCGATGCTGTTAAAAAGAGATGCAAAGAGATATATTGTAGAGAAATTTGTAAATTGCAAAACACATCACATTTTGGGAGCTTGTAATATTACGGATTTCTTTACATGCTGTTTATGTCCTGCAATTGTACCGTGCTAGGGGTTAGATTTGCACACTGTTCTGCTTTGTTGCTTTGGCAAACATCATGAGAAAGCTAGAACCGCCAACCAATATTTTACCTGAAAGTTGTGGTGGCTGGTCCAAATCACTACCAAACCCCATGCCTCACCTGAAGTATTTTGTGTTATGACCATATTTTGACTTTGATAGAAACTAATTTATAGAGTCAAACATACAAAACAAGCTCTATGCGTTTATCTGCAAAGATTGTTTTTTGTACCTGCGCAGCAGTGGCTTGTCATTTTCTGTGAAGAAGGTGATGGCCTTCCCCTGATGTCCGGCTCTACCAGTCCGACCTGACGAGCAGCAAATTGAGACAACACAGAGCTGTAACTAACGATTTACGTATGTTGTTATTATTTGATAATTTAGCTTGTAAAATGTCAAACATGATGGTATATGTATATACTAATTTATTTATTTGTCCATTAACTAATCTGTTAATGGTTTCAGCGCAATATAGGTTGATCGCAATATGAAATGATTGATTTTACATAAACACTAACCAATTCGGTGGATGTACTCCACAGCGCTGGTGGGGAAGTCGTAGTTCAGCACGAGATTGACTCCTTTGAAGTCAATTCCTCTGGCCATCAGAGCCGTGCAGATCAACACCCAAATTTTACCAGACCTGAAACTGTTCACTACGTTGTCCCTCTGAAACACAGAAGCAGAGGAGAGTAAATACAGCTGCACTTCAGTGACACGTAGAGGACCCACAATACAGCATTTTAAGCATCTGTGCGTACCTGCTGCTG
This sequence comes from Clinocottus analis, assembly GCF_023055335.1. Taxonomy (NCBI): domain Eukaryota; kingdom Metazoa; phylum Chordata; class Actinopteri; order Perciformes; family Cottidae; genus Clinocottus; species Clinocottus analis. Next base: position 12,815,519 of record NW_027176207.1, on the reverse strand, counting down.
TGTGCGGTCTGCATGGATCACCTCTACATTGATGCCCTCGTACACCAACTCATGGAAAAGCTCCCGTGCTCGGTCTATAGACTGCACAAACACCAGCATGGGAGGCAGGAAACCCTGAAAATAGCAAGGAGGACAGCCTCAGTTTGTATAGAAATAAAGCTTGAATTCATAAAATTACTTTAACAAACCTTCTTTGTTGTTGTTACATGCTTGAAAAGTAACCTTTCTGGAGTGTTCTTACCTTTTTGATGATGTCCCTCATAGCCACCATTTTGCCGTTCTCCGTCCCGACAAACAGCAGCTTCTGTTCCACTGAATCGACGGCCGTATTTCTGAGAGGAAGATAAAGTAAATTGTATAATGTAGGAAAGAGATTATGTAAATCCATCAAATGAAGAAGTTCTGTATGTAGATTATCACCTGTGTCCAATGTTGACAGACACCAGGTTGTCAAGGTTCAGACGGCACCACTGCTCCACATCTGGCGTGCAGGTGGCGCTGAAGAAAGCCCTGCGCACCTTTGATCCAGAGCAGGCCAGAAAAACTGCAGCGAGCTGCTCCCTGAAGCCGGTCTTACCGCCCTCAAACAGCTTATCGGACTCATCGACCACCAGCCACTCCACACTGATTGCCAAGAAAAGACAAACATCAATCTTCTATTTCACACTACCCCAAGATTTGTTTATGTGGCATGTTTAAATGACTTTATTTGACAGTATAAAGTGGCGACGGAGATCATTGACAAGAGAAGGATATGATACGAGACAAACGTCCCCTGCTTGAATATGTCCCTAACAAACTATGGGATGGTCAACTACAATATCTTCTATGTATTTACACATAAAATATAAGAGCTTGATTTAAATTGCACAGATTAATTCATTGTTGACAGTGTTGATGCTTTTACGTGAGATAGAAGTATATATCTGTGAGAAAACGGCAAGCTGGTAAACCAGGATGTAAACAATTTATAATGTATCTTGTTTTATAAATGTTTTAATAGAAAGCAAATGCATTTTGATGGTTTACGCGAAACATTCACGGGGCACCTTAAAGAAAGAAAACAACTGCAAAGAGCAGACAAATCTATGTTACCTGCTCAACTCGAGAGCTGGAGGATCCTGCTTGAGAAGGAATACCAGTCTGTTTGGAGTACTGACGAGTATATCTGCACAAAAATGTAAAAGGGAAATAGTGAGGGAAAGGAAATTCATTTAAGTTTGGGATTTTAATTCTGCCGTGAAAACATTTTTAATTTCTTACCGTATTTTTTGTTTGACTGTGGTCCATACTTCTTGGCTGCCAGAGAAGCTTTGTCTAAGATGTGAACTCTAAATCCTACTCCCTCTGACAGGCGGAGCAACTCTCTGTAGGTCTAAAACACAACACAACAAAAGCTGACTGAAAATCCATGCAGATGTGTGTGATCATTAAACAAATAGTAGGTGAAACTCCCACTGTATTCAATCAGGATTTAAAACTTGGAAGCGTGTGTTTTCACATCTACATTCTTGATTTTTAAAAACATGCTGTATATTATGACTTTAAAAACAGGGCAGCTTGATAGTGTAAATTAAAACAAAGAGTTGCTGTACCTGGTTGGCCAGCTCTCTGGTCGGGGAGATGACTACAGCTCTGAAGCCAAGGTTGGCCGGCTGCTGCAGTTGGGCGAGCAGCGGGAGACAGAAAGCCAAAGTCTTTCCCGATCCTGTGGGAGCGCAAGCCAGGAGCTCCCGACCCTGAGAAACCAGACCAAAATCCTCACATAACCACCGACTGTACGTTTCTTAGCAACCACTGACTGCGTGCATGTCTGCACTCACATGCATCATGAGCGGTATCGCCTGCATCTGTACTGCCGTCGGGGAGCTCAGCCCCGCGTCTTTGAGGTTCTGGAGGACACGAGGGTTGAGCCGATACTCGGACTGAAGGTCCTCAAACGTGCTCACAGGGTCAGGTACGTCGCAGCCGTGCACGTTTATACGGTGTTGAGAGCGAATGCGATTGACCTTAAATTCAAATATTTAAAAAGGACATGAGACAGGATAGAAGACTAAGTCAGAATATGATTCTTACATTTGTCAAAATCACATAACATCTCTTTATACTTTTTTTGTGCTGTAAGGACCTTTTCCTGATGAAGATGCTTCATCCTCTTCAGCGAGGATTTCTCCTTCCCGTCGCCCGGCAGGTTTTCGGTCTTTCGGTCTAATGAGGAGGTCCATGTGATGCCGCTTTCCGCCATGTCTTTTAGTGGTCCACCAGCAGCTTCAGTCAAGCAGAACACAGAAAACTGCAGTGAGTCTCTGACATAAATGGCTACATCATGTTTTAATACACATACCACTGTCCACACTGGATTAAAACAACAAAGATGTTACATGTATCTCCATATAAAACAGCCAAAATAAATCTCACATTACATATCAACATTCATCACAAAACCAACACAAATCCACAGTAATTATCTCAAATGTCTTGCGGTGCTTTAATATAGTACATCAAGGTAAGGCTACAACTAATTACCAGTGCCATTATTGATTTGCCAACCAATTATTTTATAGTGTTAGTTACATCCTTTACCTTCCACCTGGTCGCTTTTCGTTCTTTTCTTTTTTTTCCTCAAGACTTTCTCTTCATCCCTTTGCTTCCTTTTGCCTCCTGCACCAGATTCTTCACTTTCCACTTCATTTTCCTCATCATCATCATCATCATCTCCACCACCATCCAGTCCTACAGGGCTGCTCTGGGCTCTACTGGTTAGTCCTGTGCCAAAATAATCGATCGCAGATAAAGCATCCTCGGACGCTTCTCCGACGTGAGATCTGGCGACCTGTAAAATAAAAACAAGAACAGTCACGATCAGTGTATGATTTATTAGCGTGAGATATTGTCCCACCAGTCATTTACTAAAATGGCTCATTTAAACACATAGCCTCTGAACTAAAGGAACGTCCGAGAAACAAGCGTATCACGTGGCGTTACGGATTGCTATTTTTCATCCATATCAAAAGCTTTACGTGCTCAGTTTACCTGAAACCGAGCGGCGTCTTGACCAAACCTCTTCAGGTCAAATTTAGCTCCAGCTCCGAGTTTCCGAAACAACTCAAAGGCGTCCATTCCTGCAGCAGCGTGTCTGTCGGCGTCCAGGCGTCACTCGTCAACATCCGGGTCATCGAGCAGCACCTCTTCCCCTCAGCTCTGAACACGAGGGCCCCCTGCTGGCTGCGGGAAACGCCGTCAGCATGAAACACGTCACGCCGGTCATTAGAGCAGTGGATCTCAACCTTTTTTCGCCGATGTACCCATTTCTTTTAGCCGAGTACCCCTGACCAGTGAAAATAATTTTGGGTTGAAAAAAAGTGGCTGATTTAATATAGCCTATCTAAAATTGTCATTATGAACTTACACTTATATATTTCAAAGATATCTCACGTAGTCCCCCTGGGGTGCCCCATTTGAGAATCACTAATTTCAAGAAGGTGACCTTGCAAAAAACTCTTGTTATAAATCAAACAGCTCTTGACCACCAGCCAAATGATTCAAGTGTAAACGCAACTAAAAATATGAATTATTGCCATGTATTTTTAGATGACTTACAAACAGTGGTAAGTTTAAATAATTATATTGGGTAAATACCTTAGATGTGTGAATTCAACTAAACTATCAACGATTTAACCTTCTGAAAGTAGCTGTCTCATTGTTGCTTCCTTTTTTAAATGAATTTATATTATTTCCAACAAAGTAACCATTACTTATTCATAGGAGGACTCAGATAAAAAAAAAAAATATATTGTGAATTGTGTTAGCAAGGGGAACTGGCAGCTTTGCAGGTTGAATAGTCATCTGTATGGGTACAAATTCTTCCTGTCATTGCACTGAGGTTCTGTTTGTTAGTCCAGTCTGCGTCAACATTGCTGTGTTCACATTGACAACGTAGTGTACTTCTGTATAAATATGTATTATTAATTACAATTGTTTGTCTGGCTATTGTATTCTTACCGTTTATTTATATGACTAGATTTTTATTTACTGTCTCTCTTGTGTGCACTGCTGCTGTAATCCTGCAATTTTCCCACTGCAGGACCAATTAAAGGATTATCATATTTAAATATAACTGTATTGAGTTTTTTTCCATATATACTTTAATATGTATGCAAATGACAAAGAAATCAAATTGATCAAATATTGTGCAGTAAAATCAGACAAAATTCTCCTCCCATGTAAACAATTAATATTTTACTCATATTAATTTACTTGAACAAAATTCTGTTATACAATTACATATGTTCATCAGAATGTGATTATACTGAAAGTCAATAAACAGCGAATCAGCATTAAAACTTATTTTTATATGTCTATATATTTATTCTTATATCCTTTCAACTACATGTCTTTGTATATCAGATGTTAATCCATAATTAAACGCAGGTGCAATACAAAAACTTTAAATTATCTCGAAAATCTCATGACAAAGCATAACCTTTGCCTTCAGTCACCACTTAGTTTGTAGTTGTTTCTCCTCTGTTCAACCAGAAAGCGCAGTCTTTGTTATCTCAGATGGCTTTCTTAAACTAGCTGGAAAAGAGACTTTTCACAGCTCTGCGCAGGTCTGTAGCAAATCCTCCAGGAAATTAACCACCATCTCTTTACTTCTCTCCTCCTCTTCTCGTCCCTCCCCTTCGGCCTTCAACTCCTTCAGTCTGATCAGGGTCTGCTGCAGACCTCCTATTCTCTGTTGAGGGGTACAACTGTCCCCTCCTGCCTCTTTCTCTCCCTCTGGCCCCTCTCCTCCTCCTCCTTCCTCTGCTCTGAGATATTTGATCAAATGCTCTTTGATGCCCTTCCCCTCCTCCCTGGCCAGCGATGCCCCGAGGGAGGGCATATCCTGCGACTCGCTGACACTGAGCAGGTGTAGGAGAGCTTGTGAGAGCGTGTGCCGCAGACTGTCACTGTAGCGGTACTCGAAGAAGTCGTTTGTGTCTTCACTGTTCTCAAGTGCTTTTGCTAGGGAACACCACACACAGCTGAACCGCTTCGAGTCCCCGTAGCTGCGGCGGTTGGTAGGAATTGCCAGTGCAGCAGCAGACTTGATCCGCACCTTGAAGTTCTTACAGGAGCCAACAACATGGCAGAGGGAGGAGAACGCATCACTAGACCACGGGGCTGAGTCTAAAAGAAAGAATGAATCAGAAATTAATTATTATCTAGGACATGAGAGTATTATTCAAACCAAATTGTTCGGTACATTTTAGACCATTACAAAATCATCACATGCTCCTGTAAGACACCTAGCGGAGATTCCAGAGTGTCTAGTCAGGAATTAGTTACACAGCATCAGATCTTTATTTCATATTTTTAAAACACTTTTTCCCCCCTGTTTCAATTCTTTATGCTCGTTATCCAACCTCTGGCTGTAGCTTCAAATTCAACCAAAAGATATGAGCAAGTTATTTATCTTCTTTTCCAGCCTTTGGCAAGAAAGCATATAAGATGGTTCCTAAAATATGAAACTTGTCCCTTACATTCTGGTTAAAAGCATGGTCACAGAGCCAGGTTGACCTCTTTATACCAGGTTCAAACACATGTGAAGGCCCTGGGAACAATCAAATAACCAATCACTCACCGAGCGGCAGGGCTGGGTTTCTGAAGGCATTTCCCAAAGCGTAGCAGGCATTCCATCGGACCTTCATGGTGGCCTCTGATTGGACAGTTTTAACTAGTGCAAGGACTGCATCCTCTAGCGGGCGTTGGAACGCAGACCGGGTCAGCTGACTCTGACGCAGGAAATGAAGCAGGTTCCCAAGTGCTCGCACTGCGTTAGATTTTACCTGTAGGGCGATTAAGGAGGGACGCAAGGTGAGAGCCAATAAAAGAAAAAAAAAGAAAAATATATCTTCACATGTGATGACCATCCTCCTCCCTTACCCTATGTGCCACTGTTTGGATTCTATTACAGGTGCAGTTTTGGACCCTTGAACACTTGAGTCGGAGTGGCCTGACCGTAAAAGACTGTCCGCATTTGACAGCCGGGTCTCTGGCCGAGGTAAAGGACAACCAAGGTTTTTCTGACACCATTTATCTTCTGATTTGTATTTTTGTTCCTATGCATTCTCTTGAGTTAGTTCTACTTGTGCTATTCTTAAAAATAAATTGCTCTTTATTAGCAGCTGCTTGTTTATGTCCCTCTTTGTCGCAGCCTTGGAGCCGGGTTGTGACAACATATATCAAAATGTGGCAAGACGTAACAAGTGTCTGAGCCTTTCTGTTAAAGAGTGAGAGCTCTCACCCGGTCTTTGTCGGCTGATGCTCGAGTAGCTGCCTGCAACATCTTGAGAAGCAGCATGTCTGATAACTCTTCTTGGAAATCCACACCTACACTCTCCCTGATGAAGAGATAGGAGATAAACTCATCAGAAATAACCAAATCAGTTCTCGGAAATAAGTTTTCTTATTCTCAAAAGTACTTTGTTAATAACATACACAAAATTAAAAAAAAGATTTTTTTCAATATTGGATTTCTATATTGGAGAAAATATTGGATGTCAGAAAGATGGATTTAGAGTTTTTTCCAAAGCATTTGTGTGCATCTTTTCTTACATATTAACAATAAGTGCATCTGTGAGGTTGCCTAAGGACCAGGCAGCCTTGGCGCGGACATTTGGAGATCGATCATCGAGGGCAGCGAGGATAGTGTTTGCTGTATCCGCCACGAACATAACATCCTGAAAAGAGAAATAATAACGTGTTCTAACAAATCCTTGATGGTCCGAAACATGTTCCATGGTGCTCAGTATGTCCATACCTCTCTCAGACAGGGGAAAAGGATGTAAACTCCCAAAGCCCTGACGGCTGCGGTCTTCACCAGATAGTTCTCACTGTAGGTCAGCCCCAGTAGCACCGTGATGCACATCAGCTGGGTCTTGTCCTTAAAAACAGCATCAGACATCACGCATACGGATCTGTGAAGTTTAGTATTAGCTGCGTAGAAACAATCCAAGAGGAACTCACAGGCAGCTGTGCGAAGGCCTGTGGCAGAATGGAGGAGAGCGCGTCGCAGGCGCTCGTCTGCAGCGTGGGATGTTGTTCGCTCTGCAGCGCTCCGTTCAGCGGACCGCTCAAAACGTCAGACCAAAACAGCACCACCTATATCATGCACAGTTATTTGAAGTTAAAGGTTTGTAATCACACAGTTGCAATTTCATGTTAATCAACAACATTTAGAGGATTTAGTAAAACCAGACATAACATATACGTTCTTCTTACATGAGTTAATGTTTTCAAAAATCAAACAACGGCAATAAACAGCAATAGGATATGAGAAACACTCTTTCAAGACAGTATATATGCAGTATCAAGACAGTTTGTACTTACTTGGCTCATGGGGACCCTCAAGCTCTCAGAGGCTTTGTTCTCTGCTCTGTACTGCTGGATTATTACTGTCCCCAACTCCTCTAGCAACTACATAAAAAATCATGACTTAGATATCAGAGCACAGATCTCATTTCATATACAGTTTCAAAAGTCATGTATACGCAATCTGTATTGCAGAGTCTTGAACAGAGGTGCAGATAAGAGAAAAAAAAGAGACACAAGTGTGGAAGTCATTTACAGATGGAGTAAGAGAAACGAGAGCGCGTTACCTTTGCTCCATGCAGTTGTATGGAGGGGTCTGTCTCCCCAAGGCAGCGAGCGCTCACCTGCCCAATCTCACAGAGGCATGCTTGTGCTAGAGAGAAGTAGCCACGCACCAGGTAGGACATGACCTGAAACACACAGGACACACTTATTTCAAAAAATAAAATACACCCTCAAATATTAGAAACGTCTTTTGGGGATGTGATTTGTCACTTGGTCTCGTATAATCTCTTACCTGTAGCGCTTCTAGTCGGACTGGGGAAGGCTCTAAAGCAGCACCTCCTGTTGTTCCCACTCCTTCGCTGTCTGATTGGTCCTCTCTGGGCTGAGTCACCAGCAACACACACAGCTGCAGCAGCCACGGCGGGGCGCTGTCCACCTCCTCCGGTGTGCGAAGGCCGTGAGGGGAGTGCGTCTGTGAGCTCCGCAAGGAGGGTTTGACAGGTGTGGGGGGCGTAGACTCTCCGTCTCTTTGTCTCCAGCTGAGAACCGGTTCCTGTAGCGTGAATGAGCCAGTGCTGCTGTTGCTGGCCTCTGGCTGTCGGAGGAGGAGCTGGACCTCAGGGAGAGGAGCCTGAGTTGTTACTAGAGCCCCATAAAGTGTCAAGACGGACACACGAACATTTACATCTAAAAGACAGAGAGAAGTTCAATCAAAAGAAGCCTGTGTTACGAACTGGTTCGATTAAAGGAGGCTTTATATGGGACCTTTAAATCTGTGTGTGCAGTTATTTAAATGCACTGATGAAACACAGACCTCTGTGGCGCACATAGGGACGCATCTGCTTCCAGAGCGGGCTAACCAGACCAGGTCTGAGACGGTGGTAAGGAGCGTTCGCCACCAGGTAGGCCAGACACTAAAAGATTGGAAAGGGGGAGATAAATTGTTAGAACCAGATCCAAGAACGAGTTCCATTTTTGTCCAATCCCAATGCTTCCAGATATCCCCAACTACATGTGTGCAAGTAGTTAAAATATGTTACCAGTTTAACTTGACTTTGACACAAGCAGTATATTTATGCTCAACATGTTAACCCAAGTCAGAACGACAGGAACTTGTCAATGCTCAGGTCTTGAGGGCGCGTTTGAAGAACCTTGAACTTTCACGCTTCACATAACAGAGGACAGTTGTGGAAGTTATTGTACCTTTATGACCTGTGTGAGCGTCTGATGGGAGGTCTCGGCCAGTAGAGCCAAACTGAGAGCACGGTGCAGTTCTCTAATGGCAGTAGCCAGCAAGAAGGAGAAAGGGGTGTAAGATTTACGAGGAGATGCCGTATCTTCAGCTATAGCCAGGAACTGACGGGAGCCATCAAGCATAGCCGACAACACCTGAAGCGCACACGCACGCACCTGGAGGGAGAGAAGCGAGATGGATGCTACAGTCACACACATCGAGGAGAACTGTGACATGTATGAGGCGTGAGTTGTACCTTCGGCGAGGGGTCCTTTAGTATAATTGTGATAAGAGTGAGAGGCGGCTGCCCGCCAATAGGAGAGTCAGGGATGAAGGAGGACCAGTACCCATACAGAGTCCTCTTCTCTACACCTTTCACCACCGCCAGCAGACAGTGTAGCGCACCCTGGCGTATACGAGCGATGTAAAGCCTGAAAGGAAGAAAAACTGCAGTATGATTTCTCACTTTTTTCATGCAGTATCAGAAGGAAAATATTTTTTACTTATCCATCTATTTTACAACCCTTTTAGAAAGCATACAACTGATTTGGTTTCTCAAAATCAACTTGCAAGTGCTTTTTCAAAACATCTTTGGCTTGTAGCAATGCATGCAAAGAAAAAAAAGAGATAGGGGTGACATGTTTGGACCTGTGCAGCGTTTTTTTTTTTACCTTAGTTTGCACTGTGCACTGCCTTCTGGGTCAGAAAACTCTGAGTCAGAACTGGCTCTTTTCCAGGACGGGTAGAGAGACGGGCCAGATGGTTTAGACAAGGACTCTCCCTCACTTCTGCCTCCTTCTCTTCCCCCTCCTTTCTGAAGTGCAGGCACTGTCTCAGGGTTAACTTCATCTTCATCATCCACTCTTCTCTCTTCAGAGCTTGTCTTCTTCCCCTTTCCTTTGGATTTCCTCTTTTTATTCTGAGGAGAGATATTTAAAACGTTTCTACTAAATCACTCAATTAGAAGAGGCCCGTATTAGAACCTACAACTAAATAAATAAAGGCTTGTCTTACCACTGAGGTTTTTCTTGACACAGCGGCATCTTTCGGTGGTTCTGAGGATTGTGGTGGTTCGACGGGTTTTGGGGCAGAGAGACCCTCATACTGAGGAAGAGGGGCTGGGTAAAGAACAGGTGGCCACTCGACACTCACACCTGGAGTTCCCTGGAACATGAGCCTCTGCAAAAAAACATGGACAGGTCCCGAATAATTACTCCACACAAACTCTTATATATAGTGTTTGAACAGATAAAAAGACAAAAAATGATAAGGTGATAGAAAAATCTGCAATTTTGCACCTTAAGTGCAGCCAGTACAGATCCAAGCTCCTCTCCAACAAATTTCCACTTCCCACCAGAGAGACAACATTGGAGTCCCTTCAATGCCGCTTGGGTCACCTGCACCGAGAACGTAAGGCAGGCATGGGTCTACTATGAATAAATGTACCTCCCCGCCGCCCCCCTCCATTAAAAATGTCATAACTAACAAATAATCTGTACCATACAGTAGAAGAGCTCATCCGTGTTGGGAGGTTTGGGTGAGTGCAGTGTTTTCAGGAAGACTCGAAAACATACACTTCTGTATTGATCATCCAAAGGTGCCTGACCAGGGATCCTGGGGAGAAAAAATTCATTCAATACATTGTAATAGCAAAAACATTAATTATAATGCTAAGATGCAAGATCAATTAGCTAGAAAAAAATCCCACAATAAAGATCAGTTTCTGACAGAATAGTCTCTACAAACTGGGCGCACGTACTAATAATGCACTGGCTAAATGTATGAGCTTGGAAAGGCCTACCTTAGACAGATGTTGGCCATACAGGTGAGAGCAACGCGGCGCAACTCCACATTAGGTTGAGATGGAGAACTATACAGCAAGAGGACTCCATCTTCCCCCAGCAGGTCACGAAGGTGCTATGAATGAGAAAAATCTTAATGGAAATATTCAGTAGTTATTATACACTTTCACAAAATTGTGTACAATTTCCTACCTGGTGGCACTGAGGTCCATTCCCGTACACTATAGTGGAGAGAGCCAGGAGGACATCCGAGTGTGTCCACGTACTGCACACTTTCAATGCACCGGTTGTGTAGTTTAATAATACATCCAGTGTCCGCTCATCCATTATTACCTTAAGAAGCAGCAATAGGAGAAAGCAAGGGGGAAAAGTACAACATATTTCTGGTGATTACATAGCTGGTCAATACATAAATATACAGTCTGTGCACAGTATTACTATCATTAAAGGTTAGTTGTTACCTTTAGCTGATTGAGAAGATGATGTACCAGCTGGCACAGTTTGATGACTAAATGCTCTTGGCTCAGTGGCACAAGACAGCTGACATGTTTCAGCAGACTGAACATGTCCTGAAATGGAAAGGAGGCTCAGCACAAACCAAGAATGTCACTACATCAAAACAAAGAATCCTGAACATCACATGTTCCTATAATTGATCAAGGTGCAGACATTTTTTCTTAAGATTTAAACATAACATTCAGGAAACGTATTCCATGTTTTGCTGGGTTGTTGTCAAATGACTACTAGAGTGCTGAATACGTTGCTTATGATGAGGGAATGGTGACACTGGCTAGTTGCTGGGCAACTTCTACTATGGACTACCTGGATTTGGATCAACCTGGTTTAATTAGATTTCATTAGTTAGGTGTCTTCCAGTAAAACAAGTTATGTTGAATGCTAACGAGCAGGAGTTACCTCCGGACGGATGTTGATATTGGGTTCCAAGGTTTTGTTGTAGTTTTCGGACAGAAGCTGGTCCAACACCAGGTTGAGCTCCTCTTTCAGCTGGCTCGAGTCGCCTCGCAGGGCTCTGAGCTTCGCGGCGCAGCGGGAAAACTGTTTCTCGACGTCCGACGAAGAGCCGAGCCGCCAACTGTCCGGAGTGAACGGAGCGGCCTCCGCGGATAGAGGCACGGGAGGGAAAACAGAGACATCACTCTGGCTCATGGAGCTCGTAGCAGACGAGCCGGTAAGAGCAGCCATACTTTTGACCACGGAAGTGTTAGCACTTGTTTGGTGGTTCTTGCTTTTTGTTTTAAACCCAACATCCAAATGTCAGGCTCAGTGCTGCCACCTAGAGTTTAAACCAGGAACATCGTCTCCTTCAGAAACAGATGACGACATAACATTTAATCAAGCAATACATTATAAAATACTCCATCGCAAAAGAAAAAGGCCCGCATTCAATACATACATTTAAATTAAGTAACAACATACTCAATATTTTTTATTTAATATCGTATTTTTGTACCGTTTAACAGCACATGAGTTGACCATTGTAAACCAGTTGGAGCATTGGTCCATGCTGTATACCTCCATCTATAAATAAAATGTAAATATTCATGAGCTGGTTGCATTTTAAAGTAGCAGCTGATCACGGCAACAATTCCAACTCGTTTGTATTCAGCTCGGTAGTTTAACCTTCAACAGTACATCTGGGGCCTGTCTCACGAAGCTGGATTTCGGCTTAGCGAGGTAACTTCTGAAGTAACTCTGGGTTTTCCGTCTCACGAAGCTGGTTCACTTCACGAGCGGGGTACGTTGCCCCGGTAACTTACGCTGAACGCCTAACCTGCTCCGGAGCAGGTTAAGTTCCCGGATAAGATCTCAGCGGGGATATAAGACGCCGACTGACCAATCATTGTCCTGGAAACATGACCTGCCCATTTCTACAGAATCCCGTTGACGAAGGCGCACGGATAGTAAGAGCAGCGCTCTGCAGAGAGCGCGTGTTCCGTGACCGGCGAAATTGTCCATCATACATGAAGCCTGGAAGATATAATAAACTCACTGACCGCTTTGAACTATGTTCTTGTATTTCGTTTTGGGGTTGCAAATGAGATGAGGTTAAATTGTTAAAACGAAAAGGTAATCAAAAATAAGAACATACATTTGAGACAGTGATTTAATATTACAATCCCAGTCATTTCTGCATTAACAGAATCGCTGTTTTTTGCCGCGATTTCTTGCGGCTTCTGGCTGCTGCAGCAGTGTTGCTTTATGCTTGTATTCTTTCTCTATTTTTCATACATTCTTAAGATCGTAATTTGCTCCTTCCTTGTAAAATACGTTGCTCTCGGCTCCTTCATGGTGCACGATTGATGCACGATCAACGGAGTTAACTCCGCCCCTTTTATGTGCACGAGCACAGCTCTAGATGAGACACTCCTGGGTTGATTTAACGCCTTGATAACCGGCTTCGTGAGACCAAAAAGCGAGACCGCGGACATCTGCTGGATAACTGAGGGAAACCCCGGGTATGTTAACCCAGCTTCGCGAGACAGGCCCCAGTTCTTGGACTGTAGAGTATAATACTTCCTTTAAATGAAGTGCAGCATATTATAATGTAGCCGCAAAGATCTTAAGTTTGTATCAAGGGTCACAATAATGTGATCAGAAGGTCAAGACATTACATATTACCACATGCAAGTGAAGCAAAGTCAAGGCAGACGTACATATTTTGAACCAATTTACTGAGTCAGTTCTGAGCTCATCATGTTGAAAATTGTACAATACCAAACTCCACACTAAATTACATTCCAGAGATATACAGGACCAACATTGTAAAGATTCACAACTGAAGTGGAAACAGGAATGTTAAAGCATGTAGAAAACCTTAAATCTCTTGGCATGTAGTTTTCTTTATTAATTGTAAGCAACAGTCTTGGAATTTATATTCAAGCTCAGTCAACACTGAAAATTAAAGGCATTTCAACAAAAACTTTCTGTTGCTTGTTTTAATTCCATGAAAAATAAGTTATTATACATATCCATATGAAACAATGTACAAGGTCCGTGCAGCAATGCACAGCAAAAATAATATCCGGAAATCATGAGTTACAAGTCTGTCAGATGCAAAAACGTTGATTGAGTGCTGGAATGGAGAGGTGTTATAAATTGGCATTTTCTATGATCGGCACATCACCAGTCCAGGCATGACTAAAGTGCCATCCACCAATGGTGCTAGTGTAGAAGGTGGCACACAATAACAAACTGAAGCAAGCAGGAAACCATGAGGTAGGCATGTCTGCACAACGGTGTAGCAAATAAACAGAGTGGCACAGAAGTATTAATGGCTGAATAAAAGTAGTTTGAGGGGGGCGGGCATGTTTGGATTTCAGCCCGACTTGAACAGTAGTATGGCCACTTGGCCCAGGTAGAAGTAGATGAAATGCTTAGTCTCGTGCGTCACGTAGCTGCCAAAGTTCCTCCCAACAATACAATGCCATGTTGGGTTGTACTTCTTGTCAAACTCCTTTGGGGGAGACAATAATGATTAGCATATCATAGAAAAGTCATTCACAACAAGTTTCACATGTTACACCTTTGAACTACTCGTTTATTATATCTAATGTACCTTTTTGACATAGGCGGCAATATCCTTTTCAATGTTGTACTTCTCCATAGCCTGCATGGCACAGTCCACAGCATCCTGCTGCATTTCATCAGACATGTCTGCATTCTTTATCACTGCCTTCTTCTCAGTCATTTTGGCGGTATGACTGCAAAAGGGAGAAAACCAAATCATCAAGTGACATTATTCTCTTACTAGTTAAAGTGCAAATAGTGATTCATGTCATTGCAATTCCAGTCACTACAGCAGTATTAATAAATCTACATACATTTGGATTTTGTGATTCACAATTCAGTGTTAGATAATAAATGGTACTCATCTAGCCAATTCAATTAATTGGATATGAGGCCTTGTAGACAGAGTTATTCTGGATATATAAATAAACGTAATGAGAGATTGAGAGTCTGCACGTATTTAGAGTAAGCCATAAAACGTTGCTGACAAGATATAGCCTATATATCTGCACAAGTGACAGCAGTATAACTTTGATTTACTGCTGCTTGTAAAGTAGCCTATACCTATGCATGCACATATTCAGCCACAATTTAAGTTACTTCAACTAAATTTGTACGGTTTACAAACATCCATGGAAAGAAAGTGGAGAGGGCATTCATCCAGCTTTTCAGGAAAAACACAAGAGGCACAGGCAAGATTAGCATGCCAGCCAAGGAAGCATCAGTCTTCACTTTCCACTGCTAACAATAAACAGGCTGGTTGATAAACAAGCCTGGCGATGCACGCGTTCACAGTCGCAGTTAAAACTTACCGTCTCTTAGCGAAATTAAATTGTCACGCGTTGTACGTTATGGGCAGCTGCACAGTTTTTCGTTCATTTATCCAAAGAAAGCGTGCGTCTTTTACTCCGCCCTCCGCATCGCATCCGATCCCTGATTGGCTGGAGCGAAGCCTCCACCCTGGTGACGGCGTTTTTCACTTGCGGACACTGCCGGCATCTTATTTCAACCCAGAATGCACTGCTTTCAACCGCCTCATCCCCTCCCTTTCTCCTCCCAGTCGATGGCTGCGGTCGAAAAGTCAAAACAATTACCTCTTAACGACTATTCCTAAGCCCTTTTCCTTGACCTCGATGTAACACGTCACGGGGTCAAGGAAAGATGTGAAGGAGAATTCAGGAGCAGTTGGGAAAAGACAGCAGTTTCGCTTAGAGAGAATCGACTACTCTTGAAGTAACCTACGTAAAAACGATGCGACGGCGGACGTCACCGGCGTAGTCTGCCATGGCGAAACTACAACGAAGAAAGACTACAAAAACAATCATGACCTGTGGATGCATGCGGGACAAATAACCTGGTTCACTCGTGTTGTGAAGGAGAGACACCGGAGGTCCTTCCTGCTGCTGTCACACTTACAATCAGCACTGTTTCAGTGGAAACCGACAATTCACTCGTGCAATAGCAAGGAAACTGTGCAATGTCAATATTTCCTTTGTGCAATAATGTAGATTCAACGGTTGGGGGATAATTTGCTGTTGAACATTTAATATATATATATATATATATATATATATATATATATATATATATATATATATATATATATATATATATATATATACATACATACATACATACATGTATGTATGTATGTATGTATGTATGTATATATATATATATATATATATATATATATATATATATATGTATATATATATATATATATATATATATATATATATATATATATATATATATATATCTTATTGAGAATGATAAATAGTTCATTGACAGTTTGCTAAATGGACTGTTCATCATATTTCTTATGTTTTAAGTAAATCAATTCATATGAAATGAAACAAAATGGTTATCGCTAAACATCCGAATTAAACAATATTTAAATATGAATTGCAGATTTAATAAAAACAGATAATTTAAAAATGTTTTATAATATCTGGAGGGGATCTTTATGATTACTTAAAGATCATGGCTCGAGTATCCAATTACAATAAAAGTAAATGAATAGACTTGTATGTGGCATTGTGTGGTTCTATGTCCCAAGCATCCTATTTTTTAAGTAGTCGTCTGGATGCATTTGTACATGAATGGACACTAACAGGAAGGATGATTCCACTTTAGCAGGGGTGGGGTTTCTATCTTTTACGTCAAACAAAATTAATGGAGTTGGAAACTAAGGAATTTATGCTAATTCGCCCCAAAGCAGTGAGCAATTTCTATAGTATAGTCTTTAATTTTGTCTTCTTTACTTGGTTTCACTAGACTTTATTAGATCGACAGAACAGAACAGATACTAAAAAAAGGGAAACACAATAGCCCAATAGGAACGTTTTAATTTAGCTTTTTATTGAATATTGTCACAGTTCTTTCCTACACTAATAATTATCAATTCATCTTTTCTGCTTAAATCATATATGTACCTCCCAGCCACCCTCTTCATTTTTATCTTTAAGTATAATCCTTAACAAAAAACAATAATCAGTCACCTGTGAGGTCCCACACAGAAACATTTTATTTTGTCTGATGGCCAATTTAGTTAGAATATTCCACTATTTTCAGCACATTTCCAGTAAAATGTTCCCAGCTTTTAACTTGATCTCTTAGCGCTCTAGTTTTCGGAGGCCAATATTATACTATTAATTAACTACACATAAACTAGCACTCGGATGAATATTATAGAACACTGAAAACATAATCAGGAATAAAGTCATCCAAAAATAACTGGCATCACATACAGGTTGTGTTGAACTACCCCAAACACAAATACACAAGTATTTCTTTGCCCTACCTTTTGTGGTATTTGACATACAGGGAAGGAAAAACACAAACACTTAACCTATGTTATTGAAATTTTTATTAAAAGAGAATAAAGCTTTAGGATACTGAGATTATACTTAAGAAAATCAATCAAATCATCCTTTGCAGCAAAAGACTGACCTAAGAAAAAGATACAAACCACATAAGGTCACATTCCCTTGTCGCGTCCCAGTCCTCCCTCTTCCCTCCCTACTCCGCTGTTAATGGTCACTCACTATTTACCACTTTCCTTAAGCGTGTGGATCCATCCTGCACCTCCCAGCCCTCCTCCTGGGTTTGAGCTGAGCTCTTCTTTTTGTTAGAATTTTGAAAAACAAAAATCTGAAAATAACCGCTTGTCACAGTGCCATCAGTAATTGTGTCTCTGAGGTCCCACACAGAATGGAGAGAAAAAAAAAAAAATTTGGATTATTTAAAAAGCCAAATTAGTTTGAATATTTTCCTATTTCCGGTTTGATGGGGTTATGTGGACAGGGCCAGGGGTCAGGATCATCTCCCGGTAAAATGCTCCCATGCTCCTGATCCATGTATCCATCCTGAAGCCTAATCCTAATCCTGCTCTGATCCTGATCCGGCTCCGGAATGGGGGACAATGAGCCCAGTCCAAACCTTCAGAATACCAGCAGAACCAAAGAGAAGGAGGCAAGTTAGAATCACACCTTCAGAAAATACCAAAATAAAATGTCAATAAATGCATCTACGAGGGAGTTTACTTCGTGAAAAATAGGGAACACCCTATATAATCATTCCCAAAACAACTAATATTTACTTTGGAGACTAAAAGACGAAGACGAGCAAAAGTCAAAAATAAAACACATATTTTGAGTCTCCAAATACAAAGTGGTATACAGAACTTGTTACAACTGAAAACATTCAACAGCAGCACTCTATTGTCAAGTGCATGTTAAAAAACAAACAGCCTTATAATGCAGATTTCACAGTTGACAAGGCACAGCCATCATACCATTGGTGCCATATTTGACTCCTCCTCCTGTTTATCTTAATATGAACTGTTTCCTCTGTTCCCATCCTATCCTGTTCCTCTGAACTCTACAGAGAGACACACAAGAGGGTCAAAGGGCAGTAGTATATGCTTTAAAGAAGTTAAATCTTCAAAACAAAGCGTACAAAGACAAGCAGAAGAAAAGTTTAGGGAGGGGTGACAGATCAGAAAACTGATGGTGAGAAAGGGAAAAGGAAGAATGGGTCCGTGGACAAAAAAATATATCTAAATAAGAAAACTGCAACAAAAAGTGGGGGAAAAGAGGATACACAAGAAGACAGTGTAAACAGGTATCATGAGATGATCCGTTATGACTATACAGGATTTGTTGAGTGATGTGAAGATTTCCTCTGGCTCCAAGCCACACCATTGCTTTAGGTGCGGGAGCGGGAGCGGCGGGGAGAGTAACGGGGAGACCCTCTGCCGCGACGTGACCCACACTTGATTTGACTTTGGCTCTGGTTCAAACTTGGGCTTGGGCTCCGGCTCCTGCTACGACTACGGCTCCTGCTCCTGCTACGGCTCCTGCTACGAGAGCGAGAGCGACCATAGCTCGGGCTGCGAGGACCATCCACCTTCACATGAATGTAGGCAGTCTCTCCCTAAACACACACACGCACGCACACACACAACTTGGCATCAATTATCATGTGCAAGTTGCTATACCCCAATTAAAAGACCCCTTGTTTAAGTTACAAAACATCTCATTTGTGGTTCAATAGTTCATCTTATTCAGACCTCTGTGGCCCAATAGTGGGGTACTTCTAAATGGATGGATGAAACATTTAAGAATATATGACAATAAGTTATCCTCATTATACAGGTGACAGGCATACAATTATGATACAAAGCAACATTGAATAACCATTTAAACATAACACTGGCATTTACTTACTGCCCAGTCATTTCCACCTTTCCTCCTGCTTTCTTCATTTCAGAACACTTTTGAATTCCAAAACGTAGTCCCACAGCTATTCCTTATTAAGTTAGCTTGAGCCTGCAATCCCATACGTACCTCATGAGACCGAAACTTGGTGTTATCCAATTGACGGACAGCGTAGGACATGTCTTCTTTGCGTACAAACTCAACTACCCCGGTGCCATCACGGTACACATCAGCATAACATACATCACCTGCCTCACGCATGTGATCCTTCAGGTCCTGCCAGCTTCCACTTGATGGAAGACCTGACAGGAAAAGGTGGTGTGAGACTTAAACATTTATCTATACCCTTTGGTAAAGAGAAACATACAACTTACAGAAGGACAACACATCACCTACCTGACACAAGAACCCTGTACTCTGAGCGTCGAGAGGGGGGGCCATGCCTTCCCCTCTGGGGTCCCATCGGTCCACCACCACCTCCGCCGCCACCACCTCCACCGCCACCTCCACCGCCACCGCCGCCTCCTCGTCCACTTCTGGGAAACTCAACACGCAAGCGGTAGCCATCGTAGTCATAACCATCACGCCCGTAAACAGCATCCTCAGAATCCCTGTGAAAGCCAGTTAACGGTTAAAATGCAGCCAAACTAACAACACATTACTAGTTAAGGACACAATATACACATTATCTTATGACCTAGACTAAACTGATGACAAAACATGAACGTGACTAAGTAGAATCATAACAGCCTTTCTTATACATGTACATCTATACATTGGAAAGAACGGGAGCCATTTTATTGAATCCAGGCAGCTGCTCTTTATTAAAAGGAGTTTAATTTGTGCAAATGTTGAGCATATTAAATGTGTTCACTGCCCTGCAGTCAATTACTCCTTTCCTTTTCCTTGCATCAATACAATTCCATTTGTGGCCTTATATTTATCCCAAAAACTGTTAATTTATGTGAAGGTGTTTTAATGTGCTTCAAAATACAAATCCAATCTTGGTCGAAATAAGAAATGTTTTGGCAATTAGTTGCTTTCAAAGTTTTCTCGTGAGCAAATTATCAGATCAATCATAGTCTTCGGCATAAGTATCAAGAAATGTTACCACATTAATGTTAGGGGTGCATTGTAATAGTTATGGAATAAACTGTCAATTAATGTATCAATAAATTATTTAATAACAAATCATAGTAAATTGTTCTATAAAACATCAGATAGTGAAAAGCCCCTCAGAGTTCACGGTACTTATATGTCATTATGAGACTTGTTTTGTCCCACCACAAAGACATGCAATTTACAACAATGCAAAACAATGAAAGGCAGCCATTTTCACGTTTGAAAAGCTGAAAAGATAATGTTGAAATAATTAATTGAATAATAAATGCATGTTCTGTCGATCAACTAATGAATTAACTATTGTAGCCGGTGGCGAAGTGGTCGATGATGCGGCGGGTATCCTACTAGATGTGCAAGTTATCTAAAAGTAAATGGGTATACTCAGGGTGGGTATAACATAAAATCGCCAGAAAAGATTGGTATAGACAGTCTGCCCTCCATTACAACACTGGTTGCAGATTAAAATGCCAACATAACACCTTTGGTTTTAGGAACCAACTTGGTTGACCAGGTTGCAGAAAAGGCAAACGCCTGGTGAGAACACGTTTGATGGAACCAACCATCGTGTACTTATATGCAAATAAGCATTTGTATTGTTAACACCACGCTAAAACGAGTACATAAATTAGATATGACTAAATATCCGAAAGACCTCTTTCTATAATCATATAGTCAATAGCGCCACACTCCCTCCAAAATGACTACGCAAATTATTCAATAATGTTACCACTCTGCAACGGTTTTGAGAAATCTGTTGCAGGTTAGACCTAATATATCGGCCACTGGGAACACAGGCCTATCGACGCGTGTTTTGTGGAGATATTCTTTGAAACACGTGCAGCCTGGCTACACAGACGTCGAGACGTGGCGGGAGAATGCGTCCTACCTCGGGTCCTCGAACTGCACGAAGGCAAACGGTGGTCCTCCTCTTCGGTTTTTCAGATCAATATCGCGAATCGCTCCGTATTTGTAGAACAAATCTTCGACATCCTTTGAGCGGATATCGGGAGGAAGATTCCCCACGTATATACGACAGTCGTTACTCCCTGCAGGTCCTCGGACTACGGACATATTAGCACAAAACTAGCTAACAATAACAGCTAGCTAAGGAAGTTAGCAGGCTGGCTAAACGGATCTTCTCCGGTCGAGCAGACGTTAAGATGGCGCCGAGATGGATCACTGTATATAATATGTGGTCGATGAATTACTTGATAACCACACAGCTAATAGTACAGATTAAATATTTCGGTGTGGATGCCACAATCCAATTAACACGAGCTAAAACTTGCGAGCCGCGACCCTAGCCTTCCTCCAACAAAGCGCTCTTCTTCTGTGGTGTGACGGGTCACAACCACCTTTAAATCTGTTCACAGCGCCACCTGCCGCACTAAGGTGGAAATGTCTCCCGGTCCGTTAGGCTTAATACAAAAAGCTCTAACCTTTGAAACAAAGGTTGATACAAAATTAACTCGTCACCTCACGGTTCCTTCGGTAGCTTCTGATCATATCAAAAATATATTCATCAACGGTTCAAAAACAACTCTACAAATTCCATCAGCTTATGAAAACCATGTAATATGATCAAAACCTAGCTACTAAATGGACAGCAAGGAGAGGAAGACAAAAAACAAAATAGCAAACACCTCAGTTGATGTAGACAAAGAAATGCAAATGAACATTCTGGAAAAAAAACTAACAAGTGGACCTTGTGTTAAGGTTACATTCTAATCGATGACATTGCTGCAGATTGCTTAAGCAGTGCCTGCCAAATCAAAAAATATAAAATATAGTTTTCTTTTTTTTCTTACAAAACCAGACAAAAAAAAAGTTACAACTTAAGTTTTTATTTGTTAATAACTTAGAATAGAAGTGGAATTCAAATATAAAACTTGTGCACATTGACAACATTTCAAGCTTTCCAGTGTCACACAGCCAAGGCAGCCATTCATTAATATCTTTCAGTAAACACAATTCCTTGAAACAATCAAAATCATACATGGCTGTTTTGTAATTTCCGAACCCAATTGCTGCAAATGAGTCTTTCTGCATGCATACTTTTGTACCTAAATATCAAGGCCACTGACCAAACAGTTCGTAGCGTGTGTTTTGTTTAAACCACCTGTCTTCCCTTCATGCGCTTCAGTCCTTTTTGGCTTTATTCTCTCTGCGTTTCTGGCGAGCGTCAGACACTATTTTAAGAAGTGACAGAAGAATAGGCACACACATTGGCAGGAAGAGTGGTATGTAGATGGCAAACTTCTGGTCGTCAGGGAAGTAGAGGAGATGGAGGAGTGATGGGTCAAAGAATGCCCTTTCTGATGCTAGGATGGCCTCTTTACTGTACTGCAAAGCGAAGGGGAGGTTCCCGGCCTCCAATTCAGCCACAGCCAGCTGAAGAGATGTGACAGCACTGGAAACCTGAGCAATAGCAACAACAATTACAAGTTGGATACAACTAATGTAAAATATATTAAACAGAATAGTACAATAGGCAACTTCTTTTAAAGTCTAAATACCAAATCAAGCACTATCATTTGTTCATTCATTGGTTCTGCTTGACATTGTGTTTGAATGAGCAACTTTTTTGTAATATTTCTCATTAAAACAGTAGCATTTTGCAAATCCGTCCCCTTTTGACGTCTTGTCCAACTACCATGGAAGCTGCTGTATAGTAGTTTCTAGTAGCAGTTAAAATAATGTTTTTCACACTGATCAAATAAATATGTTGGGGTGTTGGATTGCATTGCATTACATGAATTGCAATGTGCCTCTCATAATCTCTATTAAAAATGCATAAAGTAAGGGTTGAGGGTTGTTTTTAAATTACAACAAGTACTGCTGCTTACATTTCATCCATGATGTCCCTGTTCTTACTTACCACCTACTAAGCTCTGACTGGTCAAATTATTAGTAATCAGATGCCCCAGAATGAGGCCGGACACGGCAAGATAAGTACACCGACACATATTTGTGCACAAATAGGCAACTTATAGTAACCTATTGATTAATGCAAGTGTGTGTGTGCATCTAACCTGTTCAGCAATGTTGTCATTGATAACAATGTTGCCTATTTGGTCCAACAGCTGTGCCAGTGATGTGATGGTTGTGGTTGCTGTTGCAACATTTTCCACACTCCGACTCCACATGAGACGGTCCAGCTCCCAATCAGCTAGTCCTGTACTGCCGCACGGTGCCAACAGGAAGCCAGAGGGAGCGGTAGACGACTGCACACCCAGCAACAGTCTGACAGGAAATGGTAAAGACAAGTTACCTTGTGTTTACATGAAAAGCAACGCCTGTCCTATTGTAGGTGTCCACTTACCGAAGCTGTGCAAGAAAGACTCCCATGACTTTGGCCATGTTGATGTTGAGATCAACAGGGAATGCAGCCTCTGGTCCATAGAAACCATTCACGTTATAGACCTATAAAAACATGGAAAATATATTATTTGGTTGATTAGTACCCAAAACAGCAAATGAAAAGTGCAAAATCCCTATATATTGAACACATTATTGGTAATATATTACACATTTATAGTAAACCACTGTCCCCCAGTGATGCCTTTGGATTATTTTACCATAATTCCACCCCAACGTGGAGAGTGAAACGCATTAGAGGGCACTTCCTGTTTCTTGCGGTCCCGAATGTAAAGGGGTGAATGGTGGGCATCCGGGACATACAGAAGAAAATTCAACACCGGGTTGGAAGATGCAGCGTTTGAGCCTTAAAATCAAATGCAAAAAAGACAGTTACACACAGACACACACCCATATATACATATACATAAACAAATTCATCAGAACAAACTACGCCACATTTGTAACACATTCAGTGTTTATTTTACCCAGTCTAGCCTCCACAGGGTTGATCACATGTGCAAGGCTGTCAGAGTTGAGTGTGTAGGCACTGAGGCTGCTGTCAAAACGCGGGTTGACACCGAGCATGGCATAGTATAAGGTCTGCAACGAGAATGTGGTCGTTAACATACACTGGCTGAGCATCCTGTTACTGTGCAGAGTCACAAATTTGCACAGAGACATTACCTGAGAGTCAATGCTAAAGTTGGCCACAGACGCCAGTTTGGTAAGCATAGGTTGGATGTAGGTCTGCACAGCACCCTCTATGTCCCAGTGTAGCCGGTGTGACTTTGGGTCAGGGTTCAGCAGACTGAATGTTATCTCATAACCTTAAGAGAGAGTGAACAGTATAAACAGAAAACAGTGTTCACATAGTTAAAGTATAATTTGAAGCTTTGGTCTCCGTCATGCCGGTGATGAAACAAAGACCAACCTGGGCTGGACTTGAAGGTTCTCATACTGTCAGCGATGCTCTCTTTGTTGCCAGGGCTGAGACGGACTCTGTTGCTGAGGGCCGCGTTGATGTCGGTATGGCTGAAAGACATCACCTGCAGCACCTGCTTGATCCGAGGCTCCAGATGAGCCAGTATTTGATTTAGTGTCTTGCCCACTCTCATCTGGGCACCAATACGCAGCAGGGCTGTTCGCCGCTGACCGACATACACGTCCACATCCTAAGAGGCATGAAGGTACAGATCAGTATATTATCTACTATTTATCCGGAGTCTCATAAAAGACTAATGCTCATAAAAAACTGTGCCAGTACTGCACAGTTTGATAGTACTGCATTTAGACAGTTAGAAGTGTGTCTCTAAAAGGTATTGACAGAATAGATTAAATAGATTATAGGGAAAAGGCTAATAAATTCCACATAATTTGATCATGAAATAAAACTAAACACAGACTTGTATTGAACTCTTTTAACATATGAACAAATACAAACTAATGAAAGACAGAATATGACAGGACCAACAATAGCCAAACAATGCTCTTTAGGACTAAATAAAGGGAAACAAAAAGAAGACAACATTTTAAGTGTTTACCTCAGGCAGCAGTGAAGATGACTCTGGGATTACATACACAACCAAAGAGCCACACGGACTTTCACTGAGCGTGTGCAGAGATAGATCTGCCTCTATAAAAAGGGTGAGGGACGGAAATTAGGAACTGTGAACTCGCACTGAGTTAATAAAAGAGCTGAAAGCTCGATTTGACTCGCAGACGACTCACCTGCAGCAGTGAGCTGGTTCAGGGCGTCCTCCTCCATGATTGTAGCTGTGCGGTACCTTGTCTCATACCTGTACCTCAAAGCTGTGTCCTCTGAAAACAAACACATTTGAGGCTTGCATTACCTTCATATTTTTGTAACCACAAGACAAACCAAAGACTTCAATAATGATTAATTAATTCATAAATCACCATTAACTGTGTGTTCCTCATCCTGTGTTTGTGTCAGCGGGACCTTTTTCTGCTGTTCTGGTGTCACCGTTCCACGTGCAAACACAACCTCCACATCAGCACTCAATTGCAGCTACAAAAATATATAAACAAAGAGAGGAACTTTTTTTTTTTTTAAAGGTACACATACATTACACACGGAAGATGACATAGATGATGATATAGTGATGTGTGATGCAGAAAGCATGAACAAACCTGCAGATTAGACAACTCATTTATCTGACTGACAGGCAGCCAGGCGCGGTACGTTTCAGTTGTTCGCCACCACAGAGGGACTCCCACGATTATGACCACTGCTGCTATAGACAGAGCAGCCAGATGGCCTCGTCTACGCTCTGAGAGACAGAGAGAGTAAGACAGACAAATGAGCCTCAAGTCATCACTGGACATACAAACGTTTTTGTCAATTGACAAGTTTGTCAAAGTAGAGTCAATGTGACCAAATTAGAAAATCAATGCACATGACTGTTGGATGGCAATAAGGGATTTAAAAACATGTTTTAGTATAGTATAGTATCGATTGATTGAATACTATGTTTACATATCTGATTACTGCACAAATGACTGACCTACATGTGAGATTGAAGACCTACTAAAGACTGTATTGAAGTATTAAGCCGCAAAGATGAAGGCCATAGTCAACCCCAATTGATCAATACACAGTAACGTTAAATGGCTGCATGACCTGGTTTTGTTTAGACATAACGTAGCAACAAATAGTAATAGCTTATGGAGGGCATCATTGCTGCAACTGCGGCTAGCTAGTTACCTGTTAACTAGCTTCAGAGGGTCTGAACGTGGAGAAAACAGCCTGGTGCTTAAATCACTTTGACTGTTGAACGTGTAAAAAAAAAGCCCTAACAAACCAATGTAAACTAGTTTAAATGCTGTCTTTGTGGAAGGAAATAACGTAAACATAATATCGTTATGAAGCAACTCACCTACTTCCGTGGTAGCCATTTCTGTCACTGAACTGAATGGGTGCGTTTGTTATCTGGATGCCTCCAGTCAATCGTCACGTGACCGAATATAAGAACTAAGCGGGCGGTTCAGGTGGTACCTTTGGCCCCTTTTTATATACAGTGTGGTGCAACAACAGTACGTCGTGATCCAAATACATGTCCTTCTTATAAACAGTCCAAGACACAGCAACAATGTAATTTAATTTAGTTATTATTGTAATAAACGCATTTTTGTTCGTCCCACACGACGAGAAGGCGAGAATGCAGCAAGTAACCGTCAGCCCACCCGGTGAACATTTTAAACGCACAAACACAATGTGAGACTTTGGCAAACAGCGCCCCGTGTGATGGCATAAATAAACACTCATATTAGTCCATGAATACAAATCTGAGCAGAAAAAAAGAAACATTATGTAACTTATATGTTTACTGTCATGACTACATACATTTTGAGTCTTACTAATGATGATGACAGTAATTTACTGGTCTGCAATATATTGAGTAACATTTTCATTATCCTGTCCGAAACATTTGTTTCACTTAGCATTTTTCATACAGAAAGGTTTTATGGAAAGCAAAGCTGCACTTTTTCATAGTGCACTGATGAAAGCAAATGCACATTTACACCTGGAAGCTGCCCACAACGACCAAAGCTGTCGTGATGACTCTGAGTATGCTTTACTGGAGCAATTTTGAGTCAAGGGCATTGCAGACACATCTCTTTCACTTTGCTCATTGACATTTATTAAGCTGATCTCAGGATTGTCTGTGCTGTTGACTTTCTGGTGTAACCTTCAAGCCACAAATTACATATTTAACTGTCTTGTGTTCAGGATTACGTGTACCTTGATGAGTTGAGGGTATTTTCATACTTATGAAACTAAAATATAATATTTAAAACCCTCTTTGAAACAATGCTGTTTTCCTGAGCTCATGAAAAGTGGCCTTCTGGAGAAGTGTGGTTTGCACAGAACAGCTAGGCTACACACATATGATTTTCATATAGAATATTATGTATTACTGTATATTAAATCAACAAGAGTATAGAGTAGTTGAAATTAGCACAACCATAGACTTCTACATCGGTAAAATGCACCAAACACCAATGTACAAGGAAAACATCAATAATAGTACCATATAATGTAATACTAGAAAGCTATTGCATCACTGTTGTCACAAGTGTCAAGGATAAAGCGTAACATTGCTATATATTGGGATAAACATTATCAGAATAGACTCAATAATGTAACACAAAGAGATTTTTGGGATTCTCAAGTTTATTTTTCTCCACTATTTGACACACAAAGTGATTCAAGAACAATATTAACATCACAAACATCACAGTATTCCAACACCGCAGTGACTGATTTCCCCTGCCGCTAACCCCACGAATTGGTCCACATTATGTCAATAGAAACCATCTCATCTCCGGTCGGGGCGTGCTGGAGGGAATCAGGGGTGGGGGTGACACACACAAGCATCACATAATATCGACACCTTCACACAACTGAATACATTAATTTACTGTATGTAATTTAAAGATAATGTTATACTGAGGATAGACACACGAGATGTTTTCTGATTAGTGGTGATTATAGGCGAGTGAACAGAAAGATTAGATAAAGATGAATTCTGGTGAGGGTCGGCAGACCTCTGCTGGAGCTACGGCTTTCTGAAAGTACAACAAGCACTCCGCACTACCGGACAGTTGCTCAAAAGATCAACTCCCTCTTGAAGTCAATGTCTTCACACTGTTTGTCTTGTTCTCTTGTCCCCTAATGGATATGCCGATGTCACTAATGATCAGTTGGTCCCACTGTAGGCAGGATGTTAGTAGAGCACTTTAGGGACGAGCCAATACTGCGTTTTGACAGAAGCGAAACACCGACACACACACGCGCACAGACACACCTCCCTGCTTGGGAGCGGCTCAAGATTTATCATGTGGGGGAGAAAGCAAGACAGGAGCAGTTAAGAAGAGGCATGAATTGAATACTGACTTTATCGTGCTCTACTTTTCAAATTTCGCCTCTGGCTTCCTATCTTTGACCTGACATGAAATACTTTTCTGCGTCATTCATAAATTGTCTCAAAGTAGTTTTGATTGGTTTGGTTGTATAGAAGAAGAAAAAAACAGCATGTTCCCTTTAGTACGGTAGTTTCACATTATGTTTTTAAATACATTATTCTAATTATTTAATTTGTATTAACTCTGACAACGCTAAAGTACAGTAGACAGCGCAGGTCTGTGACTGATGGAGTGAGGGGGAATAGCAGAGCAGATATAAGACTATAACTCGACCACAGTTGAATGTGGCAGATGTTTAGTAGGCGTGATTTGCCACGTAGAGGGATTGTCCCGCGGCGGTACCACTTCCAGAAGACTCATACTTGCCAAGCGCAGCCAGACCGTTTGCCTGAAGAAGAGACAGGAAAGGTCTATTAACATCATTTGTAAAAAGGAAGTTTAAGTAGAATTCTTACAGTTCACGGTTTAATCCAACCTCTGCACGTTTGATGAACTCCTCGGCTGCGGCCTTCTCGTTGCTCAGCTCTCCTCTCCATGCGTTCAGGGCGGAGGCCTGCAGGGCGCGGCCGTAGGAGAAAGTCAGGGACCAGGGCTTGGCGAGTGGACAGTTGTTAATGGCATTAAGGTTCACGCTGGCCTCTTCTTCAGACTGGCCACCTGACAAAAATGTCACTCCTGAGAAAAAACAAGCAAATACAGTCATTATTTATCTTCTCATACCTGATTTTATATAACATTAAAGCCCTTAAACTCTATGGATGGAAATTATCTGGCCTTCTTAATGTAGGAGGGTGGGACAAATATATCAATACATTCTCTTGCAATAAATTATGTGGTAATGCTTCCTTTTACAAGTCTGTATATGCCACATAATGTTCTAATCATTTCTTATGTAAATTTTACAGAAAGTACAGTATTGTAATTTGGCACTAATCAAACGTAAAACGGAGGCAGCATTCAACTGGTATGCATCCAATTAATTCAATCCAATTATATGCTAAGCTTACATACCCTGGAGTCATAGCACAGCAGGTCAGTTCTACACGCAAGCAGACTATTCAATGAATACAGAACAATTCCCATTATAATAATAATAATAATAATAATAATAATAATAAATGCATATTTACTTCAAACTGTATAAACAGAGCAGTTGCTTCAAGGAAACTGCTTTTGAACGTAATGCAGCTAACTAAACACTAAGTATAATAGAACTATAATATAACAGTCTCAAAAATGTCTCCATCAAATCACAGAATAATTTGCAGGAAAATATATCTGAAAATAATCTAAGACATACATATTCACTTCACTGACATAGCATACAGATCCCACCTCACTAACTTTTGTTTTTTATATCTGTCCTTCTCTGTCTGTCTGACCTGTGACTGCAGGAGGCACGGTGCGGCGCAGGGCGGTGACGGTAGCCATGGCGATTTCCTCGCTGCTGTACTTGGTGGGGCAGGCGTGTCCAGCCGTGACCATGTTGGGCTTCAGCAGTGTCCCTTCCAGGTACACATGGTGGTCTGACAGAGCTTTGTACACTGCAGCTAGGACCTAGTAGCAGGAGAAAGACGAAGGTATGTCAGATAGAAACTTTATAGGACGTTTACACTGGTTTGTGGCACACACACACACACACACACACACACACACACACACACACACACACACACACACACACACACACACACTATCTCTCTTCAGTATATTCACCTTCTCACTGACATACTGGCAACGCTTCAGGTCATGGTCTCCGTCAGGGAGGATCTCAGGCTCCACAATAGGAACAATACCATTCTAGGAGATATTATCAGGTTTATGTTGAAGGCAAACTTTCATATTATATAAAGATCATATGCCCTCACGTACCAAATAAAACCCTCCTCAGTAATCTCACACCAACCTGCTGGCAGATGCTGGCATATCGTGCCAGAACATTAGCATTCTCCATGATGGCGAGCTCAGAAGGCGTGGTGTCGCTGATCTTCAGCACACTGCGCCACTTGGCGAAGTCTGCACCGTCCTTCTTGTACTGCGCACAGCGCTCAGACAGCCCGTCCAAGCCTGCACTCCGACACATCCACAGAACCATCCATCAGAAACACAGCAGGGGTTTTATGTTAACGTTGTTTATTTATATCACGTACCCTGAGTGGTGGTCTCTCCATTTGTTCCAGCGAGAGGAACAACACCTTTGTCCACCTGTTCAGAGAGAAGCAGAAACAGTTGGAAATAATGTTGTGCATGTGATAAGGTATCACTTTAAAATTCTCAAGTGAACCATTTTTTTTTTAATATAATGTGACCACGTATGATACAAAATCCCAATGAATTTCTCAACTAAATCCCCCCCAGTTGGTCCTCACAACCTGATTCGCAAGTGTGTTTGTGTGTGTCTAAATACGCTGACGAGGAGTCTGTGTTTTCATATACACGTTGGAGTCTTTCTTTACTAGCAAAACAAATGATGATGTTTCTAACTCCTGAACTGAAATACTTGGCTGTAGTATAGTACCAACACCTTGACTGTTGGAAATCAAACAGCTGAGAAATGAGTTTGAGCTTCTAAGACTCAGGTCTACTGTTTTCGGAAAAACGAAACCTGCTATTTCCCAACTTAAGAGGTCTACTCTGGAGGTTAAACTATGACTCAAATTATCGACCGCAACATTGAGTATTGGATACCTTGATGCCAACGACCATGTCCCGATCCCGGATGAGCTTGGAAAAGTTAGTGCCATCGTCTGAGTTCTGGTAGAGGGTTTCATGGAAGAAGATGACCCCGCCGATACAGTTGTCGATGCGCTGGTCGGCTGTGAAGAGCAGCTGGCGGTAGCGACGCCTGTTCTCCTCTGTGTTCTCCACCCCGATGGGGTTTAAACGTTTCCCCATGCTGCCTGTTAGCAACAGACACACACACACGGGCATTCAGTCATGATTCAAATTAAAACGGAATTGAGCAGTGGAAGATCAGGACTGGGGATTTTTGTGACATATTGTTTCTCCTTCATGATGAACTTCACAAGAAAGGTCTGAGTGATGTTGTAATTTTGCAACCACACACACGCGCACACGTACCGGTGGATTCATCAGCTGCCAGAATGCCTTTTCCTGGAGCTACTATTTTCTCTGCGATGTCCTGCAGCTCCTTCTTCTGCTCAGGAGTCAGTGCGGGGTATTGGTGAGTCATGGTGGCTGAAACACAGGGAGAGAAGCCATGAGCGTGTCACATTTTTTCACGACGTGTTGAACTGGAAGACTGCCCAACGCCGGCCTCATTTTATTGTCCCTCTATTGTCTACTTCGCTGCACATGGGTATTTCGCCGCAGCACTAAGCTCTTTTCAATAAGGGCATGAGGATAACCAATGACTATGAGCAGAAAATGTGCTTCCTGATTCCTGAGAGTAAATAAATGTGGGATGTAAATAGAAATAAATTGAGACTCATACCATGAAGGATTGAATATGACTGTGACAACTCAAAGAAATAAATTCTCTTTGCAGCAGCGCTATCACGACGTGCTAACATGCACACAAGCACTTTAAACCAGATTATTTTGTTCCTATTCCCATCTACACTCTGTTGTAAATAAGCAGTTATGTAACCCTCCCCCCTCCCTCCCATCCCATTGGAAGCACAGAAGACAGAGAGGTAGTCATTATGCAACAGAGCTTCTATATATTCTGCTGACACTCCTCATTGAAGCAGCAGGACTGTATGCAGCACTGCTCGTTTCGCTCTCCTCAGCAACACTATTGTTTCCCATTAATGTCATTATATCTCTCTTTGTGCAAGTAGCTGCCTTTCATGCCTTTGCTTTGATTAATGCATGTCTTATAATCCTCTCCACCCCCATCTAGTTTCTCATGCTGTGCTCACCGAGGCAGGCTACTGGGCGCAGGCAAGACAAGCGTGCATTTGAGCTTGTACATTCCCATTTTCACACATTACTGAAACACATCACTCCAACTAACGCAGACTCTGCCAGGGAACATGTAGTGACTTCTCTTTCAAGTGAACTGCAGCAGTTGCCAAGCCACTCCCAGCGAACAACGTCACTGGTTATAGCTTCGTTCAACATCGCAAGTACCCCGGCATGTGCCATAATATTGGATCAGCTATAGATACATCTGTTTGGGTGGAAGCTTCTACCTTAGTGGCTAATATCATTTTATCATTGTATCTTGGAACACAAAAAATAAATTACTAGGGTTTAGTGTAGATCAACAATAAACTGACCACTGGATGTCAAAGTGAGCCTGGTTGGTCTTGGTTGGACACTGTCTGACATTCCCTACATCCTCTGTGGTAATCCTCAGATTAACGCTGTGGGATAACAACCTTTAGAGCACACACACACACCCACAGGCTTCTTCATGAAATCTGCATGCAGCTACCGCAACACAATTGTCAGGCACGGCTCACTGCTAACAGTCACATTCTCCATAAAATGAAAGAGGCCAGGCGTGTAGGGGACACTACGTCCCCCGAGTAGAAAAGTTAAACTGGGAGCATGAGGTGCATGTAGACCTCTCCAGTGAATAAGAGAGGCTATTTACACTTGATAAAGGCCAAACAAAGGGCAAGGGCACAAAGTGTGTGACTTTAGTGTGTTTATGTATGTACATCCCTGCTCCACTGCCAGCCAGACAAAAGTCATGCTCAGCAAATACCTGCTCTCTTTTGTGAAGTGCTCCAACAATACATTTTCAACGACTTTAGGTCAATTGAAGTTAGTTTCTGTCGAGGAAACATTGCAAAATAATTTGCAAGACAATGTGAAATCTACATTTTATGGAATGCTCAGTCAAACACAAAGGGTAGTTCCCAAATATGCTTTAAAACAAAAGCGTCCTCTTTTCAATTGGAAATATAGAGCTGAAAGGCTTCTCTTATTTTGCCGGAAGACATGGAAAGAGGCCCTTGAAGGACAATGCCCTGCATGTGTGACCTACCTCTGATATATGATCAGCCTGGAGCAGGTTTGGTGGCAAAACACTGGTTAACAATATTGACAGTGTATATATATATATATATATATATATATATATATATATATATATATATATATATATATATATATATATGTACTGTGTATAGTAAGACAATGCACATTTCTACTCATTCATTCTGTCATTTGGTGGGTAAATGAATGTTGTTGTGGCAGCCATTCTGAACACAAACTATTTCAGCTATTAAAACATTAACTGTGAAGATAATATTTTTTTGACAGTCTCAGTTTTCCGAGAACAACAATTTATATCTTGACAACAACACAAAGCTCCAGTTCGAACCTCAAGCTCAATAATGATCACCGGCTGTAGGTCCTCGCACTGCAGCTTTGAGGCCTGCAGTCATTGATTGAAAGGTTTATTTACGTGTCCTGCAGTACACCTAATCTACTCAAGCGGTCTACAAGGAGAGGATTGTGTCATAGAAACAGTGGAAATAAACTAGAGTGAGACCTTTTGAATCTTGTATGCTCTGAAAATACAGCTATACTTTATTACATTTAGCCACTTCATGCTGGTGACAGGCGTTAACGCCATTTTGTTAACAAAATGGCGGCACACTAACCGTAATGATATATTGATTTATTGCCAACATCTATTTATTGGCGGATGCAGCGCTGGATGAGTGATGAGTGTTTTTTAGTGGGACAGCTGCCACACCCTAAAACACCTCCACCAACGTCACATGAAATTATTACATGAAATATAATATTACGTTTAGGAAGACTGCTACACCGATTTAGCAACTGCCACATATCCAATAAGTGAGGCAAACGTTTATCGCTTCATGTAATAATGGCTTTGTCAACAAGTTGAGATGCTTCACCAACCAATTTCCCAGGTGTGGAGTAACTTTAAAGTCAAGTAGATTTTGAATTCTGATAATGTTCTTTTACAAATATTCATATAAGTAAATATATAATCTATTGATTAAAAATGTTTCATTTATTATTGATTGAGCTTCCGCTGAAGCTAGTATATCCTGGAAATCAATGAGATATACATTACAAATTTCAAATTTGATTTCTGATGGTCTGTTAATCTTTTTCAAGAAAAGGGATGAAATTAAATGTTTCCACTTACTCAAGGGCACTTCAGCGGCGCAAACACTGAGATGCTTGTTTGAAGAATCATCTTAATCATCAGCAAAAATATCGCTGTGACATGATTTGAAGTAGCACCTTTCTAATGCCATTACCACAATGCCACTGACGAGGGTTATCTTCCAGACAGTCTGCAGGGGTTACCTTCTGACGTCACTGCACAATTTGACAGCTTTAGCTTTTACAATGCAGTTCACCTTAAAAAGAAGTCATTTTGGATTTCTCATTTAAAAAAATGCAATCTTAATTGGCTGCAATTTGAGAAAAAGAGAGACAGCTGAGATTAATATTTAGTTTGTCTTTACTGTCTCTCCATCGTGTCCCTCTGCATGTTTCCAGCCTGTTGCACCGGTCGGCCTCCAACACCATTTCTGCACTGCGACATCAAGATGCAACAGCCAACTCCCCTCTGTGGCGTCATGCAGAACCACTCAAGACTGTTAACATGCATGCTAACATGTCAGCAATCTTATTGCAGATCAAATTTACAGTTATAGATTACAGGGGAAAACTGGTCACATTGACACCACTCAGATTCAACATTGTGATGCCATTATATAATTAAATGGAAACCCATTTTCAACGCAGCCATCACATATCTGGTTCTTTCATCTGTTCCATTTATTAAGCTTTCACCAGAAAAAAAAGAACAGGGTGGTTACATCACTCTACAACAGTCAATCAATCCTTTTTTACAAAACTGATGCTGCCCACTTACCAAGCCAGGATGCAGTTCGAGACCACACATGCGTAAAACAACAAACTCATTCCAGAATCTACATCTATAGCAATCATGTCGCAACAGGTGATTTGTGAAGCATTGCAGCAA
Source organism: Clinocottus analis (assembly GCF_023055335.1). Taxonomy (NCBI): domain Eukaryota; kingdom Metazoa; phylum Chordata; class Actinopteri; order Perciformes; family Cottidae; genus Clinocottus; species Clinocottus analis. The sequence goes on along the minus strand of NW_027176207.1, from coordinate 12,780,272 downwards.
GCATGAAACTGCAATATATTTGAAGCTTGCTGACTACATTTGCCTAGTATTTGGCTGTAGGCATTGACGAGCACCTATAGACTTTTCATATTATAAATCTAAGTAGGTGCAGGGGATATGGCTGTTTGAATGGGAAATATACCATATTCCTTGTTGCCTCGTTTGTATTATTATCCCCGTCTTGAGGTTTACCCGCCTCGGTTAGTCTACTTTGCAAGCTGCATGAGCCTAAAGGACGTGAAATGGCTCCTACAGGGCAGCTCTAGTCCAAATTTAAAAAGCCTGCTTGGAGGGCTGCATTTTGTTACCAGACGGGGTGCTGGCCTTGGCACTGATGCACGCTCCTGTTTTTCTATCCTCAGCTCCAGCAGAGCTAGCAGGAGCACTGTTTCCCATGCAGCTCAACAACCTGAGCCAGACGTCAAGGCTGCATGCATTGTTCAGAGAGAGGTGGACACTGGTGAAAATGTGCAGATTACACAAGGCGACAGAGGCCCCGCCCCTTAAACACTGGTAACATTTAATTATTTTTTAAATCATCAATTTGCATAACAAGTTGACCATATTAAGAAGGAAATATTAAATTAATTTAAAAAAGAGCAATTTGATAATATATAATCTGTATGTAAACTAAATATAAATTATATCGTATTATATGTTATCTATACTTTGTTTTTATGTTATACTTTATTTACAGATGTACATTCATGGATGAACCTCCTTTTAATTTATTTAATCTGGAATGTTTGGTTGATTAAACATTTTGTTGATTTACAGAAAAATAATGAGCGATTGTTATATTAAATGCCAACTAATGTATGCCCATTTTAAAACAAAAATGTAATTGTATGAGTTTCTTAGCCTTAATTCATTGTAAACTGAATCTTATATTTTTATGGGCATTTTTCAAGATTTTTTTTTTTAAAGATTAATCGATGATGGAATTATCAGATGCAGGTTTAAAATATTCTCATATAGCATGGCCACTAGCTATTATCTTCATTATTGATTAGTGTGCCAAATTTTTACAGCACAATCTATTCGTCGTTTGGTCTATAAAATGTCAGAAGATAATGAAAAATGTCCTTCATCTCAAGCCCAAGGCCACATAAGGAAACTACTTATTTAGTCTGACCGAAAGGCCCAAACCCAAATATATACAGTTTATCATACAAGACTAAAAAACACAGCACATATTCACGTTTGTGTGAACAGTGAAGATGTACGAGTGTTATTAATATAAGATGAAGCCTGATTGTACCAAAGCATCGATGTGTGAAGCCAGAAACTCCTCCCATCACACCATGGAGGTGTACGTGCTCAGGGACAGATACACACTTATAGGTACCTGCATTGCTGCCATCCGGATGAATAACCACTATCCACACTAAATAAGCACATGACATCCTGGGGCGTGTTGAATTAAACAGAGGGCAAACGCAACAGGCTCTCTTCTGACCAATCTCATCTTTGAAGGTCATCGTTTGTGTGCCCTTCCTGTTGCATATTTCGACGGCAGAGTGAAATACGCAACTTTAAATAAAACTACCTCTACGAGTGGATAATGAAATAGCTCGCAGGCGAATATATGAGGAGGTCTGAGCCACAGGTGACGATGGCAATACATGCATGGCTGACGAGAAGACTCGAAGATAAAGTTAGCTTTAGGTTGAAACGTTGGAGCAGCAGCACATCCCCATCGTCGATATATTCGATATATGAATCAATAACACATGAAGAGTGTCTGAGAGTTTGATTCTTACCTGCTGATGGGTGTCTGAGCGAAGAGAGAGCAGGTGAGCAGGGTGCTGAGGATGCGGTGTGGTCTCCTGTTTCACTGCTGCAGCGCAACGTGACCCTTTACGAAAGCCTCGAGCCGGGGGCGGAGCTGTCAATGCCGCGTCACGTGACGGCCCAACGCTGAGTGGCGAACGCGCATGCGCCGGGTAGCATCACATTTCAAAGAGGCAGCATGATTCTGCATCTTTGAAGAAAACAGGAAGAGATGTGAAACGTTTTCAATCTACAGCTTTTACCTCAGTTTGAAGATAAATTCAACAAAAGCGTATTGATGATCCTACAGTGCCAGGCCTCAAATTAAACAGAATCAATACTATAGGTATACAACTAACAGGTTTGACCTTTTTATGAATGAGATCCCAAACAAACCCAGATATTTATATATGATTATATTGGGAAAAGGAGAGACAGTACAGGAAATACAAGTTACAAGTCACTCAGTGTAACTGAGTATAATAATTTGATTAGTTATTTATCTATAACCCCTGGGTAGACATTTAAATTAACTCTTGCTGGAGAGGATTGAGTTCAGTGGTTTGTGAGCAGCTGTGTGTCTACCTTCGCTGAATACTCTGAGCCAAGATATTTATTTGTTGTCAAAATATTTCTACCTCCTGATGGTCCTAATGGCTGCAAGTTAACTTAGTCTAAATTCTCACTTCAGAGAATACCACCCCAAATATTGACCTGTCTACCATCCATGCTCCATGAAAAAAAAAAAAAACATACAGCCATTTATTATAGAAAACTGTAATGTTGAAGCTGGTCAAGGTAAAAATCCCAATTAATAATTACTTTACATACTGTTGGATAGTTTAATGTGCTGTATAAAAATAAGTCATCTTTTACATGTTGATTCTAAAATACTAATCTATTAAATAACTATAGTAACAGAAGCTTTAAATAAATGTAGGGAAGTATAAAGTACAATAGTATCTTCTGAAATGTGAAGTCGAAGCATATACTACACATTACTAAAGTACAGCACATTTCAGTATATGTCCACTGCTGGATACTGTACAAAATGTATTTTCAAAACCAAACATACAGGCATGTAATATTTCTGCAGAAACAACGTGGTGTAATTGAGAAGCAATGACTCTCATCTGGACAAAATATCCAAATCAGCAGGTCGCTGTTTTTGTAAGAGTTTAATATTCCATCTGTGCTACATGGTAATTACAAAAATACAATGTACCATAACATATAACATCAAATAGCATCCATAAAATGTATAAATAGGATTTTTATAAATATTTTTTTTGGTGACAGTAAAAAGCTTGCTCAGAAACATACATGTGAGGCATTCTGGGTACACATCAGGGCATACTTTGTAAAATCGTAATATAATCTGATGATCGGGTAAGTGCATGGAGGTGTGATTATTGGTTGGTTACGGCAGCCTTAAACAAAAAAAAGTCCTATACTAACTAAATGTTAACTGGAGGTATAATACTGTTGTTCATTCAACCCTTCCAGTTTCAGCTCATATATCAGTACAGCTGGATGCCGTCTTGGAGTCAAAATCCAGGCTTATCTGGGAGAACTGGTGGGTTCTCCCCTGAGTCGCAGGTTATAAATGATTCAAACTAAAGTAGATGTTGAAGGCGTTCACATCTTTATCTGATGTTGTGAAGCTTGCATGACTTTGGATAGTACAGGGGGAGAGACAATCCTGCCACAGTATGAAGGCAGTAAAGGTCAAGTTAGGGAGAGGTTAAGTCCAGAATAAGTTTTTAAGTCAAGGTTACAGCATAATCACTGAGAAGACGAGGCAAGGAGTTTCTTTCATCCACTTCTGTCAAAAGTTGTATCATTATGCAATGATAAAATGAAGGCAGAAGTTCAGAAATACACTAATTTTGCTGAAAAGTTTTAAATGGATTTCTACTTAACCACATCAAACTCGAAGTAAAAAGAACAATATCTGTGCATTGTCTTCAACCAGCATGACTTTTCCATTTGAGGTGAATTTGATAGCAATGTATATAACAGGGCCGCCATGACAATGTCACTTGAAACTTAAAAGAGGTGGACAACAATAGTGCAATCTTTCTTGCCCAACTGTTGAACAAATCCAGTAGGCTTGAAAAGGTGCTCATTGGAGAAAGGCAAACCAGTAAAAAAAATTATGTTCAGCACATCACAAAAAATATAAAACTTCCATTCTAAACTATACTTAAGTAAATTAAATCATAATCTGCAATTTTGGCTTTTACTAAAAAAGACATTGTACAAGGTGCCCCACACCTGTGTGTAAGGGTGAATAAGTGTGCAGAAATACATACATGTAAGCCATTGCTTTTCGTGTGTTGGAAACCATACTTTAAACTGTAAAGTCCATCACACAAACACTTCTCTACGGAGGCCTTTTTCCTGAGGAGGTTTCAGCGGGAGTCCGGGGCCGGGGAATGGTGCAGCTGTGTGGGTTTGTACGGTGGCATCCAGCTGTGTATCTGGTGTGGACGGAGGGCTCAGGAATGAGTCGTAGTCAAATCCTTTGAGAGGCTGCAGAGACAAAGTGAGGCCTCGTCGAGCTTTAGCAGCTCGGTCTGGTCTCTCTCTCAGCTCCAGAATCACCTGAACAGTGACAACAACCACAACAAAACATTGCTTTCCCCAAAATCACAATCTGACTGATGTTTGAACAACCAAACTAGTTCAGAGATTCATCTGTTACCTCCACAGGCTGGCGCTGCAGTAGGGTGAGGTCAAAAGTTGTTCCATAGAAGAACGTTTGGCGTTTGAATCGATCGAGGGTCCTCAGGCGGCGGGTCGGAGTTTTGCACAAAAGCTGGTCAGAGAAACGTAGGTCATGATATGATTTCCAACAAGCCAAACTAAGTGGATAGTGAATACTGGTGCATGTAATCAAATAGTGAGAAGTGCCGATTTTCAGGTTTCGTCGTAATATGATGGCACTTTGTGTAATTACCTCCGTTATTAACAAGGCCAGTGGGGAGCTGAGGCTGAGGGGCATTTCATAGGGAAAACACCTCACTTTCCTCAGCATACTGCAGTGGTCTGGCTCTGGGGGCATGGGGAACTGAGGAGAGTTTTAGGCACATTAAGAAAAATAATTTAGGGTGTTTTCATTTGAAAAAGGCCAGATTTTAGACTTTTACATCTCAAAACACAATGCTTTTAATGACCAAATTTAAGAAAACATGAATCCCTTTGAGTCCTTTAAACTAAATGTAAATGTACCTCATGAAGAACGCATGAATATTCTACACAACCTTCTTCAACAGCTAAAATCTCAGCTACGTCACAGAATAGAAGGACTGTGAGCAATATCTGCTCATCATGCCGAGCCTACCGGCAACAAGAGCTCACCTTCCCAGTAACCAATGAAAAAAGCAGGATACCCAGCGACCACCAATCAGCTGCATGGTTGTAGGGTCCGCCACTGAGCACCTCTGGGGCTGTAACGCAGACAGAGCATGCTCACAGCACTGCATGTACTATATTTATGTAAATTGATATATATATATATATATATATATATATATATATATATATATATATATATATATATATATATATATATATATATATATATATATATATATATGTTCATCAGTATGACAGATTTTTTTAAATGCACAAAACATAATATGTCCTCAGCATCTGCCGAATATTTCTCACCCATATACTGGATGGTTCCACAAATGGTAAAAGCTCTTCCTCCTCTCTCCAGTCGACGGGACAAACCAAAGTCAGCTAAGCGGAGGTGTCCTAGAACATATCAATTCATCCTCATCATTATTCATGCGTGACATGAGATTCTTCTTAGTGAGGCAGTTACAACTGGTATAAAATATATAAATAGGAATGGTATGCACTGTTTGCATGAATGTGCAGTGAGTGACAGATGTGCACACTCAGAACGTTCTCTGGAAAGTTCTACTCTCACCGGAGGTATGCTGCTCTCTGCTGGTTATTACTCACCATTGTCTGCCAGCAGGATATTCTCCATCTACAAAAACATTGCCAAAATGACTAAATTAGCCACCCATTCATATTACATAACAAATGTACCAAATTAACTATGATAAGGAAAATATTCTTGTAGCAGATTTTACTGAGCATGAGATTTATTTTTCTCATTATTAAGTTGATAATTCATTCTTATTTCACACACAAAGTTGGGCATTTTAATCATACAAAAAATAAAAGCCATAACATGTCATCTGTAGTCTGAGATTGAAAATGTAAATAGCCACGTTGAAAAAACACATCATATATTGTATTTTAACTGCTTTGATACATTTCAATATAATTCTACTTCAAAAAAATATAGATGTACAAAAGAAACACTTTAAATCCAGCATCACAGGACAGACTAGCAAACAGAAATGTACACGTGTTGACAGATTTGGAACCACTTCTGTTAATGAATAGATCCGGTCTGAAGTAGATCTGGATAAACCTTTGGCCTGTCGCATTTCTTTTCTTTCTCCTATTACTTGATGCGCAATGTATATGTGACTTAGCTATTTGCTCCTATGAAGATATGCATATTTATACAGTTATAACCAATGCTTTGCCTCCATGTTAATGGATGATGTCTTGTAAGCGGTGTCTTGGATTCTCATGTTGGATGGCAAAATGTTTGAAACAACAGAGAAATAAAACTTCCCTGGTAATTAAAGCCAGATTCAAACTCTTGGTTTAAAATAAATACATGTCTCTGCATTATGTATTCCATTAATCAGAATACATTGTCTGTCAAGTTGATCCAAAACATGTGAATTACCTCCCCGTCTTACCTTCACATCTCTGTGAATTATCCCAAAGTCGTGCAGAAAACCTGCAAAAAAACAAAACAAAAACCTCAAAGAAGAAAAACAAATTTAAAACATAACTAAAATGTTTTAAATCCTACTGACACACCTAAAATCCATGCCACTGCATTGTTGCTATGGCAGATCCTTTGAGAGCTCCTGTCATTTTAATGAGTCCTCTTTTTTATAATTACTTAAACTTAAATACTGTTAGCTCAGGAAACCTTCCTGTAGTCACCTCTGATACAATTAGGATATTTGAGGATAAAGGTTAGGTGGTAAATATGTATGCACATACTCACCGAGCGCACATCCCAACTCCGCTGCGAACACTCGCACTGTGTCCTCTGGGAACTGACCAATCATCTGCCAGTAGGTGTACAGGTCTCCTGTGCTGCAGTAGTCACACACTGTGGTCGGAGAGACAGCATTAAAACATGTTTCTGTCATGTAATGTGGTGTGTGAGGAGTTGTAAAGGTCAGCGGGAAGTGGAACACACACTGGTGAAAGAAATTAGAAAAGAGGAGAACAATCTGGAAGTGAGGAGAGAGTAAAACTATATTTATCTACAAACCAAGCAAAGGCGATTTACTGTAATCTGTTTTTAGTCACTCTGCCAAGCACACAGTCTTAGAAAACAAAGGCAAAAAGGTAGGTTGAGGTAAAAAAAAAAAAAAAAAGGGCATAGGTGTGTGTGTGGATTAATGGATAATCCCGTTCTACTTGTAATACATTAAAATGGCTTTAAATAGTCTTGATTTGCTCCAAATATGGCCCATATCTACATTCATGCTTTATGATTCAGTGATGATTCACTGTATAAGCAAGCAAGGGTGTCCTCTCTTTTGATTGTGACACGTGTTCTTGCTGAGCTGCAGCAGCGTTCAACATCTGTTCCCCGGGCTAACTTTGCTCTCTTTTCGCAGGAGGTGGGGTAGCAAACAAACTGGGTCACACTTTCTGGTCAGTGGCTGATTTGGAAAAAAGGGTAAATGCTCTGGAGGAGAGGAATAGTGGACAGAGTGGATATAGGCAGTGGTAAATAGGGGAAGTAGGGGTCTCATGTATTTGGTTCTTCTGATCTTGGTGTCAGGTTGGGGATGGTGAAGAGGTTATGGACAAGACTAGCAGTGTTGAGGTGAAAACAGGTGGAGTGAGGGTTTTTGGGTAGTGGATCTGGGTTGGATTGGGTCACTATAGTCTCTGGCTGACTCACTAATGTAGAGGTGGCGCTGAGTCTGCCAGCAGTCCTGGAGGTCATGGACAAATGGGTGGTGAACCTGGCGCTGCGGGCAAAAGTCCAAGATCAACCTGAAAAATCTCCAATCTGGCCAGCGATCTAAGAGAGCTCTATACTTCTAACCTCACTGGGTCTGACGAGTTTTCTGAGATTTGACATTACTTACAATTTACGATGTTGTTGGTTTAATTCAAAGGCTCACAATTGACATGTTTGGAATTAGAAATGAAACTGGTTAAAATTAGACATCACAGATGCATTATTTTTGAGATAAGAGGGAATTAAAATAGGTAAAATGTATCCTCTCCTCAGACCAATTAAAATGTGTCCCACAACATATCAAATGAGGTCTGAATACAGACACAGCACACGCTTCATTATTGGATATGTGTAATGGCATATTATCTGTATGAAATATTTGATGTTCCTTTTCACAAACTCTATACGTTCAACATTTGAGTTAGATCTTAATTCTGCAAACATTTAGAGACTGATTGCAAAAAAGAAGGTAACCTTCATGTGAAACAGGAAATTCCTGACTTATATAAATTTGCACGGCCCCCTGTGATAGTTTGAGTATAAACATAACTGTTTATCCTTTTGACAGCTTAGAGAGCCTAATTTAGTTTTAATTTAGGATACAAAACTCCAAAACCAATCCAAAGATTAATATTTGAAAAATTTCAAGATGCTAGTTTTTCTAAAAATCCACAAGCTGTTCCGAAAACTCACCTGGACAATAACTTCTTCTTTTGACTGCTCCAACACCCCAAGTCGTAGAATCTCTGATTTAGGAATAACCTGTTGGACGTCAAAAATACTGAGATGAAATAAGACTACACAACACACACTCAGACTCCAAGGAATTTTGACATGCATAAAAACCCAAGTTTAATTATTACAGTTTACTGTTAGAATTGCAGTGATTTGTATATTAAAAGCCTTGATGGTAACATTTAAAATGACATGTCCTGACGGAACAATAATTTGGCAATTAATAATACACTTTTAGTCAATTTTACAGGTCAGAAGTCAAAATAGTAGTATGCCAAACCTAATCTAATACTCTCCATTTTATAATTTAAGACTATTTTCAACTGGCTGTTCATTTCAATCATATAAACTCATTTAAAAAGTGACTCACTTTGACAGCATATGTTCTCTGCTTGGTCTTGTCCTTCACTTTCAGGATGGGTCCAAACGAACCTTTGGCGATGTAACTCAACACCTGGTTGAGTGAAACGCAGTCACAGAGGCAGAAAGAGAGATACCGACACAAAGACACAGCCATTATCCTATCAGATCAAGCCTTACTCATTATTTATGTGTAAGTATATGTATTTATGTTGGAATTGAGGTTTACCTGAAAGTGTTCGTGCCCAGGCACAGTTTTGTGAGGGAATTCAGGCAGGAACAAGGTAATGAAACCCGGCAGGCTCCACTCCGATCTCAGCTTGCCTGGGCCAACTCCCGCCAGCCTCAGGACGTGCTCCGGGATGTCGGGTGCCTTGCTTTGGAGCATTCGATGCTGGCCCAGACGCAGGGCAGGAGGGGCCAGGCGACATAGGCCTGCTGGGATAGACAGACCCATGCTGGAGAGGAAGCCACGCCACCCAGATGAGAAGTCCTCATCTTCCTGCCCTTCAGCTGACCGCTGTAAGGGAGACAAAGGTCGAGGAATGCACAGAGGAGTGTTATGGTACAGAATAAGAGGTGGTGCTGCAGGTGCAACCCCACAATATGGATCACGTCCATGAATATATTTTTGGGGATTTTTCTACCAACATCTTGAGGGCCTCATAAGCATTTCTGCATGTCCAACTCTACTATTCATTTGTGTTTTATGCAATCAACACTCATTAAGGCAGGTGTGTCCTGCTAAAAGCCATTTTCACAACCCACAAACTCATGAGCCAACACTGCTGGTTTAAGCTAAGCAGGACGAAAGGGAGGCCGTTTAACAATATATTTATAGTCACTGTTTTAACCGGGGAAACGTATGCATTGCTCAGTGCAAACATTATGCAGTTGGAATACAGTATGTATGGGTAATACAGGGGTAATGTTTATTACATTTGCAAAGTGGTCAGTTTTATTTCACTTTGTGGCCTTGTGCAACCCACTACAACGAACAGATGGAGCTGCCGTGGACTTCACTGTTCCAGTTTACATTTAAGATTGAACAAGAGAGAAAAAATAAGGCTTGTTATACATCCAATCTGCATTGACCCAGTCACACACAACCATCCCCCCGAGCTGTACAACAACAGATCTGATGCTCTGTGGTGCAGGATGTGTGTAATCAACCACGCAGGATGTTATTTTCAGAGCCAAATGAAATGGCAAATCTATCGTCACTTAGCAGAATTAACTGCAATCAATGTCCCATCCGCCTGACGTCTGAGGCAAAGCAAGGGCAGGGTTTGATTTGGACATTGTTATAAGGCGTTTAATTGAAAATAGATTTCAGATCGTCAATACCGGAAGAGTGAAAAGGTCTTTTTCAAAGTAAAGGTTTAAAGATTAAAAAGGTACTTATGAAGAGAACAGAAACGATGTCCGGGGCCACTATCAAGCACTATCCACTACAAATGTATCATTAACCACGCAATTGTATTACAATTAATCTAAATATATTTCTAAATAAAACGTTTAAACGCAGCGATCCAGGATTAGCACCGTCGTGGCTACCCCAGGAAGCACATAGTCTCTAAGTCACCATGGAAACAGGAACCCCCCGCCCCCCCTTCATCCCCCCTTCCGTGCGTCACACCTTTCCGCAACCAGGAATTTGACTCAACTCACCTTCCTGTTTTTACTCCCGTCGGCCCCCATCGGTGTGACGGGACAGCAGCACCGTCGGCCCCGTGCACCGTCTGCTCCTCATCCAGGCACCTCACATGGAACTACGCGCCTTCCCGGCAACAGTTTTGTGCACAACACACAGACTGATTCAAAAGGTAGGAAGACGCTGACTGAGAAGCTTTCTCAACAATCTGCAGTATCCTCTCCGGTGCAGAAATGTGACAGATATGGCGACATGAAAAGAAGTTAATCCCGAGTATGGGCAACCACGGCGCAAATCCGCCCACATCTTCGCCGTCCAATGAGACCGCGGCCTGGAGTCCAGCTCCCCCTGCTGCTCGGTGTAACCAGAGGCGCATACATCTATTCTACGTATAAATTAAAATGACCATGGCAAATCTCAAAGCACGACATGTTGGTTTTGTTCGCAGGGAACATAATAAAAGCATCAATTACACTATGAATGCATTCTGGAGTGCAAGATGGTCAATCGAGCACTTCATTCATTTTTCAGATCACTTGTTCTAAAAATAACCTGTGCATGCATATTCTTGCCGTCTCAACACGATGTTAATAGCAAACCCACGAGGCAACATTAAGGGTAAATTGATGCAAATCCAAACAAAAACATGACAGTCCAAGTGTCTTTTTATTTGGGACAAAGAACAAATAAAGCAAACAGTGCCATCCAAACATTTGACTTTCACATTTCTTAAATCAATGTGTGGTAATTTCTACAAAATAAACCAAACTGTTGAGCTTTAAATAAACAAGTAGAAAAGGTTTCGTCAATCCATGTGGGAGCGTTCGGGGAGAAAGGGGCAGCAGCAGCTGGAAGGCATCAGCTTCAGTCATCCTCGTCAAAGTCCTTCTTGCCCCCCTGGGGAGGTTTGGGTCCCCCTGCTGGTTTAGCCATGATGATCTGCAGGGAGAAAAGACAGCGGTCAGTTGTCTGGAAACCAAAAGCGCAGAAGTCCTCTCAGCAGGCGGTTGACTCGGATGCAGGCAGGTTACACATTTACAGATTGGTTAATTGAGGCAGACCTGCTGGCAGCAGTGGGTGTGGCAAGAAAAAGAGAAATCAAAAAAGTGTGAAAAATCTTAACTTAAAGTCAGGCTCAAATAAGAGATAAAATAATACTTTATTAGTCCCGCAGTGGAATAATGATAAAGGGCAATATTTTCCAAGTCAAAGGGCTGATTTGAATCCCAAAGTGGGCCATCTATGATGATGAAATAATTGTACACATATATGGGCATACATATGCTAAAAGAGAAAATGTGCTGCAATCAATGCTTTAAAGACTAAAGAAATATAAATATATGTACCAAGAGAAGAATAAAACCCCCATCCGGTTAAATATCATGGCACTTTGTACCAGTTAATGGTCATCATTTGATCTGAATGAGAATTTTCTTGAAGATGGTGTAAATAATCGCACACCGTGGCAGTAGTTGAGTAAGTGGACGTAGTGGAGATTCCAAAATTTTTGATGAAGTAGAATGTCTTGACAGTAATTGGAGGAAAATGACCCTCCAGAGAACAAAGCCACCCCTTTACATGTTCCCTCCATATCAAATTATATTACATTTTTTACTTTTTTTTATTATTATGCACTTGCTGGAGGATGTCCACTGCAATAAAGAGTTCATGCGGCATGCCATCAAACCATACTGTATCTGTTTTGTGCAGGTTTAAATAAGTGATTTAGTCCACTGTCAGTGTCACACTTGGTATTATTGAAAAACACCAGAGAAGCTTCCGTTAGTAGTGACAGGCAAAAGAAATTCAGTGTCCCATGAGCACATCTGTGTGAGTAATAAAACACACACTCATTCCAGGACCTACTGACGGAGGAGGGAGCGTGTGCCCTCTAATGATGAGTTTCAAAATTATCAGGCGCCTCATCCCAATCGTCCTTGTCCCAGTGGCCTCTTTGCTTGGGTGTCTTTGGTCCACCCGCAGCTTTAGCCATGATGATCTGCGTCGCACATGTATGTATACACACACACTAACGTCAACTACCTGGAGACTATTAATTCACAAAGGCCTTCCCAATAACACTCGACCTGCTGAATTTAAGAATATCATTTGGGTTTTTCATCAAATTGTAAACAGGTCAAAAAATTAAAACCTAAGATAAATAATTTGTTTGTAACAAGTCATCTGCTTTATGTGTATATAACCTGGTGAGGAAAAAGTTATTAAGCCAATTCCTTCATTAAAATACACTATTATTCCAATGCCATACACAAACTACAAAAGAAAAACGTGTATACAGTTGAACCAGCCAGTAAGTTCCTTCATTTGGAAGTTGCTTTTAATCATCTGTGTTGCAAGTATTTGTGAGTTTTTGTACACACCTGGTCAACTCTCAGTACTGTGATGGCAGCGTTGGTGGCCATTTTGATGCCCCAGAATTTGACAAGGTAAGGCTCCAGAATGCCAGCTTCAAGCATGTCCTTCACAGCAGGGCCATCTCCCTAAAACAACACCACATCCACAATATCAGTTATCAGAACCAAAGCATTAAAACTAGCCACATTGTTGAATGTTAAATTAGCCAATAGACTACACTTCATTTAAAATGCATCTTCTCCTTTACACACTCACCTCAATGTCAAATCCCATGTTTTTGTTTCCCTCATGATGTGCAGAGTACATCTTTGAGATGAGCTCGCTACCCTTCACACCAGAGTTCTCAGCAAGCGCACGTGGCAAAGCCTCGAAGGCTTCAGCAAACTTCTTAATGGCATACTGTTCGAGACCCGGGCAGGACTACAGTGAGGGTAGGGGGTGGGGGAGTGGGGAGAGAGAAAAAAAATCATGTTTCTGCAGTGAAGACAAAAAGGGCAAAATCCCTAAGGAAAGGCATTTGTCTGAACCCAGTGAACAGTCTGTGTATTTACTCAAATCTGCATACCTCTCCATATAAGGTGATCTGTTTGGCCAGTTCAATCTCAGTGGCTCCTGCTCCAGGTACCAGTCGCTTGTCCTATAGACAGGGAAGAACACAGAAACTGTAGCTGTTGTGCAGACCAAGCAGAAACTGAAAGAAATTGAAGCGTTCAGCTGAAACACTAAGGCATAAAATAAGTAAATACATATTCACTTGACAGTTGAGATTTGTTGATACTTATAAATAATGATAAAACAATTTGTGTTGAAATGACAGCGCAAACAACTTAAAATAGACAGAGTCTTTAATGTATACTTATTATATTTCTTATTCCAAAAAGCCTACAGTGATTTGACTTACCCTGACCAGAACCTTGAAGGTGTTAACTCCATCATCTACAGCCCTCTCAATGTCATCCATCAGGTTGTCAGTGGAGCCTCTGATCAGCACCGTTGAGATGATACCGTCTTCCTTCTCTGTTTTAACAAATCATGACCAAACAATATATTGAGTTTAAGACTCAAATGGAGCAAATATCTGGTCTAAAATTAACACTTTCATGGTTGGAGCAAAGAATGACTTACCGTGTTTAAAGACCACCACCTGAGTGTCCCCCACCTCATTGAGGTACACATTGTCACAGTGACCCATCTCCTCTGGAGTTGGGGCCGTCTAAAAAAACAGAAAAAAGCATTATTAAATATGATATAATGTTGCGTTTCTTTGATACCTGATCTGAAGAAAACATGACGATACTCACCATCCTTGGCAGTGCAATAGCTCCTAGAGTCTTGCATAACCGCCTGAGGTCCCACTTTGAGTTAAGCCTGATGGGAGAAGGATGCGGATTAAGGACATTGCAAAAAAAAGGTATACTACCTCATTGACGTTGAAATAAATCTATGTCAACACAGGCATCTCTCGTCTTCCCCAATGTGTTTGAAGACATTTTCATGAAACTTTGATGGAAAAATGTTTTGGTAACTCTCCACTTATTTGAATCATCAAAGGTCATGTGGGTCTTACCTGACAACCATGAGGTTGTATTTGTTGGCGTAGTGCAGTGCCATGTCAGCCACTTTCCCCCCAGTTACCACCACGTTGGCACCAGACTCCTTGATGGCCTTCACCTGAGTCTCCATCATATCTTCCTCTCCCTTACTGAAGTCCATGAGCTCCTTTGCATTTTTTATCAGCACTGTGCCCTATGAGAAAAATATTAGTTTTAGCACCTGTGGCAAGAAACTTCCTGGCAATAGGCTTTTTTCACAGCAGACATTTTTACTAAAAAGGAAAAATACACGTGTTACTTCAAACTTTCATGAGTCACGACACTGACATTAAGCCTGCATGCACAACAACAGCCTGCTACACGGAAGCTGCTAAATGTCATTCAGCCATCATCAAGTATATCATTTAAACCTGAGCTTTTCCTGATGTGACATGCCAAAATGATTTCATTTTAGGTCAAATCCTAAATGTGTCAGATGTGAAACAGACTCAAACCTATTAGGTGGCCAGCATTTATGAAAACATCAAATCTAAGCTGAATGTATTTTAGTTCTTGTGGGTCAGAATTTGGTAAAGCATCCAAGAGAGACCAACATATTCATTACCTTGGTCTCTGTCACCATGCAGTCAAAGGGGCAGGAGAAGACTGCGATCTTCGCATCTTTTACTGATGTGATGTCCCCCTCGGCTTCCTTCTTAAAAACCATACCATGGAGCATGGAGGAGGCCGTCAGTCCACAACCCTGAAAACGCCACAGACATTAACTTGGAGGCCAACAACGCATCCAAACACAGACAGAATATATTCAAAGGATAATGCTGCTTACCAAAATCTTGCAAACTCTGACATTATCAACATTAAAATTTCCGGACTCTGGGAAGATGGACACTGTAGGATAAACAAGTAAAGAAAATAAATACTTAAAGAAATTCTAAATTAATATTACGATCAACTTAAATTATATTTAACTATGAACAGCAAGTGTTGTTCAGGTCAGGCGTTGGAAACCTTTTTGGTATGAACTGCCATTTAAAAAAATGTTTGAGTACGGCAGGTCTTTATGGAAGAGAATTAAAAACAACTACTATAAAAGAACAAACTGGGCAACTATCAATGGCTGTGAAAGAGGTAATTTTGCATAAGGATGAGATGGCACTTTAACTATCACATATATTGAAAGTGTGCTGTTGGTTACGGTATGACCTAAGTAGTCTGGCTTGCTAACTCACCACAGGCCTGTGCGATGAGGTTGGCAAGGAAGTCTTCGTTGCCATACTGCTTACTCATGACGGCTGTACGAATGAGAGAGGTCACCTCCTTAACATCATGTAGGTTCTCTGCGGAGGAACATACGCAGTCTGACAGGATCTCCAGAGTCCTTTTACACGCGTTCTGATAGCCTTCAATCACCTGAGCCAAAGAGGAAAGAGGACATTGAGCAAATGACAAAATACATTTCTTCAGAATGCAAAAATGTATGTTTTGTATGAATATCTGTTACAAGACCGTTATATCAGCAAACATGCATGACAAAACCGGTCACCTCTGACACCGACAGTCCCATTCGAAGAAGCTCTTCAGCCAGCTCCAGTAACGCTCCAGCAAACACCAGGACAAAGTTTGTACCGTCTCCAACCTCCTGCTCTTGCATGTGGGACGCCATTACAATCATTTTGGCGGCAGGATGCTGCACCTGTAAAACAAATGATGTTTGTGGGAACAGTTAAATTTAATAACTCAATCCCATATGCAATACGTTACACAAGACTATGCAGTTTCCTTACCTCGAGCTCTCTGAGAATGGTTGCTGCGTCATTAGTGACAAAGAGTTTCTCCAAGTGGTTGATGACCATTTTGTTCATACCTGAAAGACACGGTCATAGTTTGACATGACTGATAATGTTGTATCACCAATATACATTTTATTAAGTAAAAACTTAAAGATTTAATAAAAATGCATCTTACTGATGGGGTGCAGAACTTACCATTTGGCCCATAGGCAGTGCGTGTGGTCTGAGAAAGCTCCTTACAGGCTTTGATGTTACGATACACTGCCTCTTCAAGCCCTGAATAGTGCTGCAACGGAGAAAAAAAAACTGCTGTGACTTTTGTAGAGAATTAAATTGCATCTAATCTCTTTCCTGAAGAAACTATTATCCATATTGGACAACCTGGACCACCCTCGTCTCCACCATTTACTTTTTACAACAGACTCATCCGGCTCCGATGCCACAAGGACAGATGCAGGACATCGTTCCTGCCCAGTGCAATAACACTTTACAATAAAACATATCTAGCCAAATCAATCACTCAACTATAAAACCGTTACAATGTTGTTGGGCTACATCTAGCACTATTGTGTTGTTAGTTCGTTTAATATTACTCCGTTTACACATTGTGGATTATTATATTTAATATTGCTTTACGGGCATGTATAAATGCTGCTGTAGCGACAAAATGTCCCCTTGCGGGATTATTAAAGTACCAATCTAGCTAAGTTATCTCATTAGTGTTCATGTCAAACAAATAGTTTCTGGCCTTCTAAATAGTAATTAAATGAAATGAGATTTTGATGAATCTATCAGCAGTATCCAGGGGACAAGCAACTTGGCCAAAAACCATCATGAGAGATGCGCTTAAGCTAATCCACAACAAAAAGCATCTCTGAGCAGCCATACGCAGCCAACAACCAAACTCTTAGCTATAACAGTTTGCTCATAGCTAACTGGGTGTGACAACTGTACAACCCTCTGTTATCATCAATACACCTGATGTTACAACACTGCAGACACATGTGGCATGTTTAAGTTCTAGAGAGGAAAGTGAAGAGGCGCAGGCGAGACGCGGCCTGGCTTCCTTCTAGAAGTCTCCCACATGACTGCGGATGAGCGTGCAAACTCGGCGGCTAACGCTAGCTAGCATGCTAGGTAACAACCAGACACTAAACGCCGCCGAACTACTCCAACAAACCGATTTGAACTCACTTTGGCACCATCCTTTAGCATTTGGGCAAAGCCCGGAGCTTTGGGAACGTGAAGAGCCATTTTCGGATATTTAGCAGCCCCGTTATCTTGGAGAAGGTTGCCGCGGCGTGGGTTCAGCGCGGTGTACAAAGCCGGAGAGACAGGGGAGGAGCACTTTCAGCGAGGCGTGGGACTAAAGACGGAACACAACAAGGGACAAACTGAGCGATTCTCGTTTCACCTGCGAATACACCACTGGGGAGCGCTGTTGCCCTTTAGGTTTATCATCATTGATGTACTTTTAGAACAGTGCTTCTCAACCTTTTTTCAGTAATGTAACCTGTGAATTTAATTTCCAGCCAGCTAACCCCCAGCCAAGCACTATTGATTATAGAATATATATATATATATATATATATATATATAAATATATATATATATATATATATATATATATGTTTCAGAACTTTATTGAGTTAAATGATTTTTTAATGGATGCTAATTTAGAATATGTATATAGTATACATATATATCTCTATATATAGAGAGATATATATGTATATATATATATATATATGTGTGTATATATATATATATATATATATATATATATATATATATATATATATATATATATATATATATATATATATATATATATATATATATATTCTATCTCACATACACCCATGTAAGAACTTTTTTTTAAAATAACTCAAACTAAAATATAATACAACAAAATGTACATAAAGTACAAGTATATCAAAAAAATATTATTATGTTGATGCTTTGGCAATATATTTTATTAAACTTTCATACCAATCAAGCCACATTGAATTGAATAAATTCAAGATTCAGCAATAAAAAGCATTTTCATTTTGAAACTATTTCCATAGTGGTTAGGGTTAAATCTGAAACAATGTATTTTTGAACTGTTCCAAGTGTTTTCTTTTAAAGAGTATAGTGGAGTAAAAAGCATAGGAAAAAGTCAAATAAAGTTAAAGTAGGCTAATTGTTAAACAGTGCGTCGTAAAAAAAAATATACTTATGTATGCATTATTTTTCAAATGTATTAGTTTACATTATATATGAAGTTGTTCAGTTAAAAATTATGTTGAGCCAGGATACCTTGAAAATGTATGCACTAAAATTCAAACAATAAGTTAAAAACATGAGTACAGTAATACAATAAGTAGACCAAGCAAAGAGCTTCAATAATGCCACCCTATAACATAATTTCATCCAATTTCTAAATTCTCATTAAAAAATTAAGTCATCTGTTATGCTGTAATGAACTTGTAAAAGATATTGAATCTTCACCTAATTTACCTTTGACCACCGAATGAGATGTGCGCACGATCCAGTTCTAGCAGATGACTGCAGCAAATAATAAACTAGAATAAGAGCATCACAGTTGTATGTATCCGTCAAAATGTCGGGTTGCCTTTTACATCCATGTCTGTCACAATTACCTTTGACCTCTAAAATCTAATCAGATTAACCTTTAGTCCAAATAGACATCTTCGCCAGATATAAACAAATTTCATTCAGGTGTTCCTGAGCTATCGTGCCTACAAGAACAGACCGGACTTCTTACATAGGTGCGTATGAATGGACAACCTAAAACATAATGGCTGCGACCACAACCGTTGCGGCCTAAAGGCACAAAAAGACAATACTTTTGGGTTGTTGAAACCTATAGGTTTTATTTTCACACCTCCCCCATACAGACAAAGACACATCTCCCTTTATCCCGTTACTAAAGAAAAGGGGCACAAATATATTGAAATGCAAGAGAGGGGGGATGTGTTTTGCTTCATTTAAGGCTGTTTGTTTGAAAGTTACAACATTAATAGCCTGCTGGATATGTCTTTATATCGTCATCATCGTTAACATTAGGTAACGAGTCATTACATCTTCCCCCATTACGTTATCAAATGATTTATGTGTATAGTATTGAAGTATGAATCATCCACGGGCAGTTAAAAGTGTCAACCTCTGCCTCAAGGAAAAATATGAGGAAAAAGAAAATTTAACTCAAATACTACCTCAGCCATTATATAAAAAAGTCCCTATTCAGAGGAAATAATCTTCACATTTTGACATAATCAAATAACGTTTACAAAAAAGTACTAACAAATGTTAGTAACATTATAGCATACATATAAAGTACAGGAAAATGCATTTCCCATTGGTCAGTAAATTTAGTGTTAGTTCTGAAATACAAAGTTGGTCCTTTTTTCTTATAACATTAATTATAGAAACTGGAAAAAAGTTGGGAATACAAAACTATAATATTAGTATCTGTAAAATGTAACAGACATTTGGTTGTAGCAGCTATGAGAGGTACAAACAAAATACAGAAATCCCTTTGGTAGCTACAATAAAGATATTTAACCCACAACCAGCTAACCTGAGACATGCAAACACACAAGAATCACTTGAATGTCACCAACTACACACAACATAGATAAAAAAAAAAGAAAAGACAGTCAAGCTGCTATGTAACAGTCTCCCAGTATCATACTGGCAACACTACAAGTAAAATGTAACGGATACCTCAATAAAGATAAATGTGAAACATGGCTACAAAAAGGTTCTGTGTTTTACATACAGACATGCATAGTTCAGTTGGGCTTGTGAATGGTGTTCACAGCTGTGTGGGCCCAACCCCCCAGTGTGTTTGAGAAGTTTGTGGCTCGCCGTGTGAGGTTTGAGCGACTGAGTTTACCGCTGGGGTCCAACTTTCTCATCACTGCTCCTCCAGAACGTTCCCTTGTACTGTTTCTGCAGAGAGAGAGAAAGAGAGAATTACTGCAGCAGGAGAAGTGTTATTAAAGTGTCCAATGGCCTCATCCATTTACTTAGTTCCTCTTTATAAGTTTCTACTAAAAAAATAGTTATAAAAGGTGTTTGTTTTGGTTGTTACTTGTTAAAAGGACTTTGAGCTGCATTTTGTTCATGAAAAGGGGGCACTATTATAGATATTATTTCCAAAATGAAAGCAATTTTTGAACCATCAGGGGACAATGTTTGTCAATGTTAGATCTAGTAATAATATGTTAAAGAATTTTAAAGCGGCGCTTTAGTAGTATTATTTTGGTTCATGACCTTGAATTTAGATTAAAAAAAATAAGATTATTACTTGCAAACTCACTGGTAAGTACGAGAAAGCATGTCAGCTGATATGGAGTCAATAAAGCAAAGAGCAGTAAAGGAGTAAGGAAGTGTGAGAGACAAGAGCATCCTTTTCCTGGACAATGCCAGTTAATCACAAGTCACAAAAGAGAGGCTTTTTATTGCAAAAGGCCAGAGACTTTCACAATTCCACACATACAGCAAGCAGCCCATGCCTTTCATTCCACAAAATTAGTGACACTCAGTGCATAAGTTTCCACAACTCAGCTGGTTTTAGAAGCATGTTTAGACATTTGGATTTACCTTCTTCCCTACTCCACAATTTGGGAATAGCTGAACTGCCTGTTGTAGGAGGAGAAACAAACTTGAGGAAAGGCATTGGCTACGTGTAAAGCCAACTGATACCAGACAACGGTCCATGTGCCTCCTCGTTCTCTTTGGATTGGTCAAGACAACGATTCAACATTTTGAACGGCAACACAGGAAGTGATGTAAATCTGTTCTCCAAGCTTTCTTGAGCACATTTCTGTCATTTCATGTGGCTTTAGTTCCCACACCCATACTCTCTCCCCCTGCTGTCGCCCCCTTACTTCCCCCTCAGTCCCCCCTCATCCGAATACCAGAAACACAGATACAGTTTCAAATCTAGCCTGGAAGAATGTGTGGGGGGAGGGGCAGGATATTTGTGAGGGGACTCTTAGGGTGGAAGGGTGATCATGCTTCTCTGTGGTCTCCTTTATGCAGAATATGTTTGCATAACAGAAAATGGGCCGATGACTTTCTCGAACACACACACACACACACACGCAACACTCTCATTCACCTAAAGCACACGCTTTCATTCACACGTTCGGAAATTCCGTTATTTATCATTTCACCCAAGGGGAAAATAACACTCAAAATGCCAACAATACTAATGACTAAGAGTAAAATGAACAAACAGCGATATTAAGATTCACCACACGCTCAGTGGTCATTACGTGAAATACAAAGTGAAGATGCTTTACCCGTTGTCTCTGCCAATTATGTTGTCAAAGGCTTTGGACAGATGTTTGAGCCTCCTGATCCCACTGGACACTGACTCCAAATCGCTGTCAAAAGTTCTGTGACAGAAGACAACGAAACACGTATCACATAAACAATCTAAAAAAACATGGTCTGAACGAATGTCAGAAGACTTACCTCCTCTGGTTCTGTGTGTTGGGGGAGGCAAAAGGACTTTGTAATGCAGCCATGCGGACCAGCTGTCTCCTGCCTCCTCCTTTTTTCACTCCTCGTACGCCAGACTCAGGAGTCCTTCTTCCTCTGGAGCCGGGGGTACGCCGAGGTGTGGCAGCTGATCTGGGGGTGCGCCTGGGTGTTGCAGCTCGGCTCGGCGTGCGCCTTGGGGTGCGAGAAGTTAATGCAGCAGGTTCTTCCCCATCACATGTCTGACCTGGGGTCGCTACCAAACAATCCTCACGTGCAAACTCTCTTGTCCTCTGCAGCCTCTGATTAAGGGAGAAAAGGATAATGGATGATGAGGGGGGATACATTTGTACACAATGTGCTTGGTTATCATACAATTATTTCATAAACTGAATTAGAAAGGGATGTACATAGCTTTTGGACTGAGAACCTACCTGATAAACTTCAGTAATGGAGTTCCGAGCACTGCGTGTAAGTTTGAGGACTGGGTTGGGCTTTGGCTGCTCCTTCTGGGTTTCCAGAGTTGGATTTTCTGGGAGGGAGTTGGTCTGGACAGAACGTAGTGGAAGCCTCTTGCGCAAAGTCATTCTCAGAGAGTTAAGTGAAGATGAAGAGCGAAGTTTGCGGAAACGGTCGGGGGCTTCTGGGGAGCTCTCTGCGCCGTCGGACTCATCCAGGACCGTATGCGCCCGCCACACTCCTACTACAGCTTTACCTAATCCATCCATCACTGAATATGCAATGTGAACTGAGCTTGCCTGCAAGAGGGGAGCAAAGGTTAAAAAGAACATACAGACAATGACACACTTTCTGTTACAGCAGATTAGCATTTTGTGACACCCTTGATAAACAAGTAATGATTTACGAATAATACATTACTCTAGTGTCAGCTTCTCGAATTCAAATGTCAGTATTGTATGATATTCTATGTGATCATACGTTATTTATTACATGCACATTGAATGAATGACTTTAGGACTGTTGGTCAGACCTAACAGGCTATTTGAACACACCTCAATGTTTATGATGGGGCATTTTATGAATGAATAGATTAGCCGAGGATGACAATAATTGTAAGTTGCAGCCATAAATATAAAGACCACAACTACAATACAGGACGTAATTTAAATAAAATAAGCTGATTCAAATTAATATATAAAAAACACACATAGGTATTATAGAAGTGAATTAAAAAGTAAAGAAGCAACAAGTTTAACTTCACAATCTAGAAATAATAATGTAAGAGCGAGTAAGTGATGTTGTAAGAAAGTAATGCACAATTATCTGTTTATATCTGAGAATGCGTGCAAAATGTTGTTGAAGGACAAGAAGTGACCCGTAACAACCCGCAGCTAACCGTATTAGTGAAAGTTTCATGGCTATTGTTTAATACGGATTTGTAGCTTTGCAGACTGCACTGATTTATTTTATTGTCTAGCGTCAACGATTCAAGTTATTCCAACAGCCAGAGGAACAAAAACAGTGAATTAGCACTTAGTCGTCAAATCTTTGGGAACGACAATAAAGTAACAAAAAGATAGCAACTCTTAACAATTAAACTACTTTAAGTGATTATTACAAACAACAAAAGCGGGGGTTGTGATCTCAAACGCACCGTTAGCTTATCGGAAGTAAAAGCGTTGGCTGGCGTTATTAAGCTACATCAGCTGAGCTTGACTAATGTTAAATAACTTTGGTTAAGTACCAACCGTCTAACCGACCACATTTCCGCTGTCTTACCTCAAAGTACCAGTTGTGAGAATCGTCTGCTTCAGCTGCTGCTGCTGTTTCTTTCTTTCACTGTTTGAATTTGGCGGTGGACCGCAGACCGCCTGCAGACACGCATGACCACGCCCTTCACGCCCAGTATGACGTAAGACGTTACACGGGCGGGAGAGGTACGTAATGACGTGTGGGATGGTTATCATATCATGTCATACATATGGCTATTATCAGATAGGCCTCCGGATATCAAACCGACGTGCTTGAAAGTTTTAAAGAAAAAAAATTACGTAAATGAAGACATCTTTATTCGAAGGCCACTTTTTATATCCATCTAGGGCAACATAGAAAACCGACATATATGCCAGTTCAAGACTAAGATAGCGAGAGCACTATGCAATGACATCTGAAAGCCATTAGGACTATGGTGATCTTCTACAATTTCTTGACATGTTTTAGTTTCTAAAAATCCTTGTAAAATTGAGACTCTTTTTGATTGCAGATTAATTGCATCTACATTTCCGTAATAAAACCGTAATTCCGCGGGGATTCTCGTCAAAAACATCAGAGATATTGGTACATGGTCACAACTTTTCTGAAATATCTCATATATGTCCAATTTTTACTTCCGCCAGTTGTTTCAGACATAATATCATGTAATTGTATTTAATACAATACAACAGTCCAGCAATAAAGAGGATTTTTGTGATCTTGATAATATTCAGTTTTGTTACGAAAACACAATTTAGTACGTTTGTAGGCAAGTTTGTGTTGTTGTTAGAGGCTTTTGCATTATTGTTAAAATAGTTTCTATTATTTTGTCCACTTTATTTACATCAATAAGGTAGACATCTTGCTGTCAGATGCTCGTTTGTTATTTATCGTACACTGTAATGCTTGTCTTTTTCTCATGTTACTATTTTATTGTTTCTTAATTTGCACATTTACACAAAAATGTCTTTATCGGGTTTAAAGTGAAGAGACCAGTAGGTGTCGCTACAGACCAGCATGTGTAAAACGCTCCAAACACCATTGCCAAGAGGTCTTTGTCCACCGATTTTATTTTAGTCAGTGTTCATTTAATAAAGGCATCATTAAGCCTGTACTCTATTGTAAAATGCATGTATGTATGTCAATAAATAATCAAACAAACCAAAGCGTTGTGCAACATTAACATTATCATTTGTGTATGTAATTAGCACACACAAACTCTGAGAATTTCCCAGAAGCAATCAATTGGACCGTATATTATTAATAATTACGGATTGTTGGACAAGGCTAACTGTAAAGCCTAACACAGGAAAGGACCTTCCTGTGTTAGGCTATACAGTTAGTAAATATACATAAGTAAATTCTTAACTATTCAAAGCTGCAAGCATAACCAAGCAACATTTCCCACAAGAAATACCTTTATTACATTACATTACAATACATGTAATTTAGCTGAGGCTTTTATCCAAAGCGACTTACAATAAATGCACCTTCAGTTAAGCTTGTGTTCATAATGTATTTTTGAGAACTGAGCACATGTTCGTTATTGCACTGTTTTATGTGAACTTGTTAAGTATTTTTTTTTATTGGTAGAATACAACAATCTAGACCTTGACCCTCATGGTCATCCTGTCCTTTTGTCTCACGAAGAGTAAATGTATAACATGATTTTAACGAGCGTTGATTGCATTGTGAGTCAGAAGTTAAAGTTCAGTTTGAATCTGGAATCGAGAGATGAAGTTTACGAGGAAACAAAAGCCCTTTTATTGCAAAGATATTAACAGGAAACAGGCAGAAGTGCATCACACTATGAAAAGTGACATGCTAAGGATGATCTCGAGGTCATATTGAAAACTTAACAGATTGCCCTTCTGTAATATGAAGATCATACAATTGATAGCATGCCTTTAAGAAATGTTTGGAAAAATACTTCGGCCTATTTAGTTATTGCAAAGATTAAGATAAGAAGACTGTCATGTCTGTACGGTAAAGTTGGTTAGCTCAGTTTAACACAAAAACAAATTCTGGATATAACTACCTGCCTTTGTCCAAAGACAAAATCCACACCTCCACACAATCCGGCACCTCTAAAGCTCATTATTTAACTTTAAGTTTGATCTTAACCTGATCAAAGCCTTGAATTTTGTGGTTTTCCACCAGGATAGCACTATCAGTTTCTGAGTCAAGTCTTTGTGTTAATATGCTGGCTGTCCCATAGCTTCACATTTAATAGACAAATACTGTTAGGGAGTGCAACTGGTTTTCAAATGCTCAGCACGCAAGCAAATACATCAGAAAAACTCTCAAAAAGACAAAGTATTCCTTTCTAAAAAGGTTAAATATGATACAATTGGTTTGTGGGTAATCACAGTCTCCTGCATGCAAAAGTGAAGTAGAGAAGAATAGTGCCAACTCAAATGGAATTCAAATGAAATCAGTCAATGGTAGTTCCAAAAGGTGCTTTAAAGTTTCCAGAGGCCGTATTATTTTGCATTGTTGACATCATCGTCGTTTGTATCAAGCTCACTGGTATTGTCAGCTGGGCACAACCTACTTGCAACACTGTCAAAAGAGAAATAAAGCATTAGGAGGTTCACTTTGTGTTGTATAGTACAGTGTGTGTGTGTGTGTGTGTGTGTGTGTGTGTCTGTGTGTGTGTGTGTGTGTGTATGCGTGTGTGTGTGTTTTGTTTGTTACCTTTTTAATTCTTTTCCACCGTGAAAAAACAGCAAGAAGCACAGTAAGGCACACCACCACTAGCCCTGCGACCATGGGCATCAGTGGGAACTTAAATGTATTTTCTACAGGTAAAGAGGACGGTGATCAACAAACTGCTGTCATCACTCACTGATTCATCATTTTATGTGACTGACTGTATGAACTGACCTGTGACTGTGACACTGAATTGCTTGCTGTAATCACCAAACTTGGGAGACGTTGCTGAACACTGATATGTGCCTTCATGCAAGGTTTTCTCCACGTCTTTGGCGGTGAGCTGGCTTGTAAAGGCGTCATTGGTCAACAAGAAGCCACCTGCTGTTAGATCCACTATGCTTCCATTTAGTGTCCAAGACACAGATGAGACAGGTGGGTTGGCCCAGATATCACACTGCAGGACGAGTTCTGCCTCTTCTTCTACTGCGACTTCCTCTGACCCAGAGAGCTGTGGGTGGTCTAAAAAGCAATGTCACCTCATGTTAATCTTCTAGCTAGTTTTGACAATGCTAACAGTGTGCTTCTAAGGATGGCAATGTCAGTTGGTTGGTGGGCCACGACTTTGGCGAAGACAGAAACGTCTCAACAACTAGTCTATTTTTTTGTGCAGACATCAATGGGGCCCACAAGACATATTCTAAAAAAGGTTTTGTCTAAACTGAGATAGAGGACACGGTTATCATTATATCTTTTCACCATCAGCATGTTAGCTGATCAAAGATCATGAGACACACGGCCATACCGGAGGCCCCTTGAGGCTGTACTTAGGCTGTGCTAACATCAGCATGCTAACATGCTCATGTGACAATGCTCACATGCTGATCTTTAGCGGGTAACACTTTCACCATCTTAGTCAAGCATGTTAGCACGCGTGTCAGAACAAAACAAAATGTAGAGCTGAGGCAGATGGAAATGTTTGCAGAGATTTAGTCATAAACCAAAAATTAGAGGAAAGGAAAATCTTTACAGGATGTGGCACTAGAGGAAAAGTCAGAGGATCACCAGAGTCAGTGGGATTCATCCTCTGGAGACCCTAAATATCTGTACGAAATTAACATTTTCTTTTACAAAAAAGAAAGTGGTGCCATCCGTACTGTGACTGAACATAACCTAAAAGCTTAATGTGATTATTAGTTCCTATAATTATTAGAATTCCAACATTAATGTGAAGGGACTCACATGTGACATTCAGGGTGACCGAGGCCGTTACTGTGGCATTTTTTTTCAGGTGGCAGGTGAAAGTGGCGCCATTGTCGTCATAGATGGGTTTAACACACACGCTGCTTTGGCCATTCTTATTTCCTTCTTTCAGATTGACGACAGCACCATTTCTCAGCCAGACCAACTCTTCATCAACCTGAGTTTCATGACAAACCAGAGACACAGTCTTCTCCAGCTCTGTCTCTATAAGACCCTCACTGATGACTTCTGGGACAGACTGGATCTTGACACCTTGAGAAAGGGGGGAGAAAGTCTAATGGATGGCTGAGTGAAGCAGTGAAAACTTAGATTGTGCAAAAGTAAAGAAGGGAAAAATCTATTACTGGAATAATATAACTAAAAAGAGGCAAGTCGGTTCAATTCTTGGTGACCAGACTTTTAAACCAGACAGACTTACCAAACGTCTGGGTTGCACAGAACAGGAGCAAATGGAAAAGAAGTGGTCTTAACATCAACTTCATTTTTCTCTTTCTTGGATATATCTGAAGGAGAGAGAAAGATCATCGGAAAGAGCAATCATACAGAGTTTATTTTAAATTCTAATTTAAAATTGATTCACCAAAACGTTAGCAATTGCAACAGAACAGAATATAGATGTGAAGCAGTTAGAGACTCTAAACATTGTCAACATTAATTCAATTTATATATATTTTTTCCTCAATAACTTTGTGCTTCATTTCTCTTTTCTTCTGTTTTTATAAACAACTATGAATTGTTGCCTTGTCTGATATTCTCAGTTGTTTTTCTCTACCTTGTTAGGCTACCAACATCTGCGACACAAACAACACTTAACACATTAATCATTAGATTTTTACCCCCAGTAAAAAAATCCAATTTACTTCCTCTCTTTCAGTCGATCTCAGTTTCTTTGAAGGCCAAACATATTAGGCTAAAACAATCAAATCGTGGAACAAGCTGAGAATACTTGCTCAAAGAATATAAATATTGAGTACTAGTGATTTATCGAGATGACAATGGATTGTCAGGAAAAGGCTGTGTGCAAGACATTGTTTTAAAACACAACAAACTGCCATCTCATATATTCTTCTCATAGATCTGATACAATTTGTGATTTAAAATACATGACATCAAAGTGAGATCTCTATGAGATCTTTAGGTTACGTTATTTGTACATGTAAGTAGACTTGGTTTGCAATAGAAAGCAAGGACTCATCTCGAAACACATTAAAATCAACACAGTCAACAAGACAAACATGATGATACAAGTACACAAAGACACAGATCAGTGCGCTTTTATAATTATAATTTGTTCACCTGAATGAGGGTTGCTGGAACGAAACAGTTTTTATAACGCTCTGTTTCACACCGTGGTACTAGATACCTCTGTCTAGAAGGGAGAAGCTGAAACTCCCTGTGCAAAAGGTGCGAATCGTCCTTTAAAATGGAGCCGGTCATCCGCTGTAACTGTCTGGTGTACAGGCACTCTGGGCTGAGCTGTGACTCACCAATCAGCCTGCTAGACCATTCAACAATCTGATGCAGAGAGTTTCTGTTCTTTAAAGATAGATTTTGAAACAATGTCACCAAGGAAAAAGATCAAATTGATTAAAAAAAAACAAACAATAAAATAAGCTCATCATGGTTTTGTCAATGTGGCAATAGGACAGTTTCCTCAAACAAAACAAACGCTGGTGCCCCTTTTTGCACACGGCTCCACAGTTTGCTTTAAAGTTCAGTTTTGGGTCAATAATTGTGCCAAGATATTTGTACGATTGCACACTTTCCACTGTCTCACCCATATGACTTCATGTGTGTGGGCATGCCTTTGAAAATCAATGACCATGTCTTTGGTTTTAGATATGTTTAATTTAATAGCACTCCTCTCACCACTTCACAAAGTCGTGGATGACCGGGCTGTGGCTGATCTTATTGTCCTGGAGCCGGATAACAATAACAGAATCATCGGCATACTTTGAAATGTTTAAACACTAATAATTAAAGTCACTATTTCTTCCAGAAACACACCACCAATTAGTTGCCTTTATACCCAATAAATAATACTTGTGAAATAACTAAATAAAATGTAGCTAATAATTGGAATAGCTTGCACATAAAAGATGCACTTACCCAACAATGATAATTATTTCTTCTTATTTCTTGTCGTTGTTGTCCTTACAAGGTTACTTGTGTGTGATCATGAGAATGTGAAGGACTGCTCATATCTTAAGTGGCTCGTTTATACTTCACATGCTCAAGTGGACACTTTTATAACTTCCTTTACTTTTCTCTATGACTCTGTCATTGTTCTTCTTTCCTGTTCCTGCAAAAACCCTTTAAATCCACCCACCCCTGCTTTTTACTTTTTTATTGTTTTCTCGCATATAATATGCAAAGACAAGGACATTGTTTTATTGGCTGTAGTCGTTACAATGGCACTAAAACTTCTAGGGTGTGGATCTCAGGATGAAATTACACATTTTACAGGCTCTTTTCATATTTGCTTCAAGTAGTTAAAGGCTTTAAAGCCCTTAAGACATTGATAATGTTTTGTTCTAATTTGTTTGACAGTTGTACAGTAGACCTGTACATTTGTTGGAGCAAGTCACTGTCCGTAAATCTTCTTTGTATTGCTTTATTGTATTCTATTTTCATTCCACTATCTATATTTCCTTATGTTCTGAGAAAAGAACAATGTTCAAGTTATTTCTACCTGGAAGTGTGGCAGATTATTCTATTGTGCTATGTGTACTGTGATGACATAGACCAATGTAGTGTGTGTATTGATATAAAATCTGGTTGTAAAAGCATCTTTAAAAATAGCCGGCATACAAGAGATTTAAGATTTGTCCGTCTCTCTTCTGAGCCTCTAATTCAAGTTACCAGTTTACATACAATATATTATAAAACTTGATTGCTTGTTGTGAGGGACTAAAGTAAGCAAAAACTTGCAGGGTGTGGTGTGAAAAATAAGGATTTTATTGCCCAAATATAATTTACAGATTTTAGGATGAAGAACAAAATCGGAAACAAAGTGATAAATAAACATGTTCAATAAAATGTAGTTAAGGTTTACAAAAACTCATGAACTAGAATTTGAGACTAACATAATGAGTGCTTCATGGAACAGGCGACACTGCAGAGCCATCTCCCACAGCAGTCGGCGAGTCCATGTTAATTGAAACGGGAGAGGAGACCGCGCTCCCTCGTGGCGCAGAATAGCCTGACTGCTGAGGACATCCCTCTGGCTGAGGTAGCATGGTACGGTCCAATTACCCAGGCCAGTCCATTAAGGCAGGTGTACTGCAGCAGTGCCAGCCTCTTTCAAGGATTGTCTGCAGCAGTTAATTGGCAGAACTTGTTAGCACTCCTATCAACTCCACATCTCTAAATTACCTGCACTCAATGAAGACAAGGAGATACACAAGTGTTTTTAGTTCTCTCTAAAAGGTGTTCACTGCAGAGATCGAGAGAACATCACTTCCAATTGGGCCTGCCGCTGTTACGCCTGAAACAATTGTTGTAGAGTCTTACTTAGAGCTTTAATTTAAGGAAAAGTAGAAATACTGTAATGCTGTAGCTCAGGGAGATGAGTGGTCGTCCCGTAACCACAAGGTAGCCGGTTCAATCTGCGCCTCACAGGGCAGCCCACTGCTCCTTCTTTTTCTTTCACACTACGGTGCTACCGTACAAGTAAAAGTCCTGAATTCTTATGTAAATTAATAATCTCAAAGATTTCAGTCACTATTGTTGGATGGTGATTGAGCAAATTGCCCACTAAAGCTCTTGGATTTGCAATATCAAGATTACGGATAATTTGTAGCGACGTGCACGAAAAGTCAAGATTGTAACTGTAAGTAACTATAAAATTACACATATCAATTAGCGCTATATTATTCAGTTTGTTTTTTATCACTAACAAATGCATGTCAGAGAATTTAATCAAGCCAATTTGAGATGCTTTGTACACTGGGTAGATAAGTATTGCACTATAAAATGTCTATAACTTTTACTTATGAAAAATACATTAGAATAACTAACTTTGTGATTCTGTTCAGGCCAGCAGAGAAGGCTTAGAAGGACTGACATCACTGAAGTATACTAAGGAATTATCAATCCTTAGTATACTTATCTACCCAGTATACAAAGTATTCTGGGCCTACCAGATACATGTATCGTTTTCTTGTGTAAAAAGTAACTAAGTCTCAAATAAATTTTGTAGTAAAGAGTATTTTCACCTGGAATGTAATGCTGCTGAAGTACAAAGTAACAGGATGGAAATACACAAGCAAAGTAACAATTGTGCCACAGCACATTATGTAGTGGAAATTATCCCTACCAATTCACAATAAAATGTTGCTTTTCAAGTTGCATGAGTAATACATATTAAGACACGATACCACTGTCAGGGGTAATTTTGATGCATAATTAGTACTTTTCGTTCTGATACTTGACGGGCATTCTGCTGATAACAATAGAAACATACTTTAGAGTAAATATTGGACTTACAATTGCCAGGTGGAAGCAAACATGACTCCAAATTAATGACAATGTCAACACGTGTGCCATATACTTAAGGAAGGACATGTCAACTTGTTAGTGTTTCCCAGGTGGTCGACGCGATTGTCAGCCAGCCTCCACCACAGTGTGTGCCCTTTCACCTTTGTGGCGAGCATGCATGTGCAGAAGAGCTGGCGTTACTATAGCAACAGCAGCATCATTTTCAGTCAGTTGAAGACTGCTCAACTGAATCAATAGCTTTCAAAGCTATGCTTTCAAAGTAGCTTTACCAACATTAAGCAATAGCTTATCTTTGCTGTGTTTTCAGCCATATAACTTGGAAGTTTCCTCCATATTTACTAAGGTCAGGTGTACCCATGATGTTTCCAACAGCCCTTCCTCTCTTACCCACTAGAGAGAGGCATTTACCAGCTGGAAAGGTTTGTTCAGCTGCAAGTAGGAGACAGACAAGACCTAAGTTGTACAACTTTGGAAAATCGGATATAACATACTGTACTTGTACTTGCGCACCGCACACATCCTACTTTACTACTTCTTCACACAAAACACTATAAAAACTGGATCATTTTTTCCCACCACTTTGGGATGATAGAAAGAAGATGCCGTCAAACATCTGGATGTGATAAGTGGAGTTCTGATGAGCTAAACCTGGGCACTGCACGTGATGACTGGAGGTTAATGGGGTGCAACGATTTTGCCTAAAATGACAGAACATTTCAAATTTGACAGCAGGGACATGATTGGCTGAAGATTGTGTCAAACTCTGGTCAGAAGAGTTAACGCCCATGATCAGCTAATTACAACAAAGAACTCTGATTAAATAGCATGAAGATATCTTTCTCATAGAACTTTAACTGACCTTCATTTATCATTTTGGATGTCACTACTTTTTTTTATAATATGCAGTTTCAGTTATTTTTTTATTTTTTTTTATATGGCTCAAAGTCACAAATACAGATTTCGGAGGGCTTTAAAGTTTGTACACATAAGACATCCCTGTCCCAGGACCTCACATCGATTCAGGAAAAACTCTCTTAAATAAAGATAGTTAAAAATTCTTTCACAGGGGAAAAAAGAAAAAAACCTGAGGGAGAGCAATAGAGGATGATCCCTCTCCCCGGATGGACAGAAGCAATAGATGTCATGTGACCAGATACAAATGACGTAATAGAGTTACAGCACATTCAATGAATATGACAAATTACTCATAAATGAGTCATAGGCATGGATCACGATCCAGATAACCACAATCCATGTCGAGGGCCGCCATGGCAGGGGTCAGGACCAGCTTCAGACACAGCCACAGACCATCGCAGCAGGCAGGACCGGTTCCAGACAGCTATGATCCACGGAAACTTCAGACGAGGCAGCACAGAGGCTCCCGGAAAGCTGTAGTTAGTTGGGGCGACAGTGGTTACCATGCCCGTCTTTCAATCAGTGGGTCGGTGGTTCGATCCCTGGCTCCGCTAGTCCATGTTGTTGTGTCCTTGAGCAAGACACTTAACCCCTAATTGCTCAACGTTGCTGTGTCTACGGTGCATTGGATAAAAGCGTCAGCTAAATGATATGTAAAGTTAGCAATGTGCTTTGAATAGACAATAATTTATCAAGGATAGAGGAGCTCATTGTATCCTAAGATGTTGCCCAGCAGTCTAAGCCTATAGCAGCATATCTAGGTGCTGGACCTGGGCAAACCTAAGCCACCGCTATAACTGTAAGCTCTATCAAAGAAGAAAGTCTTAAGTCTACTCTTGAATGAGGTGACCGTGTCCGCCCCCCAGGGCTGTCAGATTTTACTTTGTGTTAATCATATTCTGGTATGTTTCAAAACAGTGTAGAGTATTTCTCTCCACACGTATCTCCTATTGGGAATTATGTACGAGGATGAAGTAAAACAAAAAACTGCAGCCACGGAGAGAGAATATGAAATACCTAAGATGTGATTTATCTAAAAGCAGCCTATCTCTCGATCAACCCACTTTATTACACTATAAGCTTTGGACTTTGTAAAAGTGCCAAATGATATTCAGTGAAGCTTTATATCTATCTATCTATCTATCTATATATATATATATATATATATATATATATATATATATATATATATATATATATATATATATATATATATATATATATATATATATATATCTGCACGGTCAAATCAAAGATCAAAGGTTTGTAGCAATGACAACATACTTAATTAGGGGGAGGAACATGCTCCTTTTGTGAAGTTACAATTGACTACCTGGCGACTTATAACACATGTAGGGATCTCTTGTTTTGTTTATTTCAGCTGGGATTTGTAAGCCAGTAGCTGTGATTGTGACCTCTATTGGCCATGCTGTTTCTTTTTTATTTTTAACAAATGATGCATATCAATTGTGCACCTCCTGAGACTGTCTTCTGAGCAGTCACAGATAAATATCAGTGATTTAACTTCTACTGTTGCTAAGTTACCGTCATTAATTAACATAAGTTGAAGGTACCTGAGTACACGTAACCTCTTCAGCTCCAAGCACCCCAGGCCCCGCAGCGCACATTATCAGACAAGAAAAATAAAAAAATACGTCCATGATGTTTTCCCGGATCTCTGTAACCAGAACGTTGATTAACTTCATTTAAATTGCTGGAATACCGTGAAGCCTTGAGGGAAGAGTTCTATCCAAACAGAAAAAATGTAACTTACCCTTAAATTTACGGAATTGCATAAACCTTGTAGCCTTGCCGGCGCTTTCGCGCGTGGCCTTAACGTTTCACAAGAAGGTTAATAAATACAAAGTCGGCTTTGGATAAAAGACAACTAAGGTATGATATGTGTCTATCTTGTTGTATGTTAGTACCTGCAAAATCAAAATGACTGTTTTTTTTCTCTATTTCTTCAAATTTTCAGACTGCGACGGCTTCCGTGGTTGGTGGATGTTTCTTTGACCGAGTCACACGTCGTAAGTAGCAGTCCAATTTCAATACCCAGCATGCCCCAATCCGAGCATATTTAGGAATAAAGGTTATACCTTTTCCATTTTTGAACCGAACGGCGGTTTTTGAACCCAACAACGGATTTTTGACTAAAATCATTGGAATCAGGCCAATGCTTTCTTTTATAGTGATTTATTTTGTTTGTCGCAGATTTTTATTCTTTCTTATCTCTTTACAACGAGGGGTCTTTACTGTAGCTTGTTGGTTAAGCCTTGAACCATGGAGTTGGAAAAACTCTGGCAGCTCGAAAAAGCATTTTTGGGAAATCTTGCTCGGATCATGCTTGGTGTTCAAAGTTATGATCAAAATATGTTATTAAAAAAAGATATAAAATAACACAAGTATTAAAACTTATCTGAGGTTCATATGACTATACTTGAACAGACTCGGGGCTCAATTTAAGTTGCAGAGCTATGTCAAGTAAAATATGTATGAGAGAAAATTTGTTTACGCGTGTTTTCATGTATGTGGCAAGTATGAGGGGGCTGATCCCAGGGGTAAAGTACAGACGTAGATAAGATAACTATTAATTTAATTTGCGCACACACATAAACAGCACGGCTGCCTGTAATTAACGAATCTACGCTTGCAGAGTTTATCAGAGCTTTGTGTTTGCCGTGTAAACAAGCATTCTTTATCAGATTACACTGAGTCCTGTAAAACACACACGCGCGCGCAAACACACACAAACACACACACACACACACACACACACACACACACACACACACACACAAACTCACTAATAAAATAGATTCATAATGTAACTTAGAGTACAGTACAACTACAATGTATCCCGTCCCTTCCTAGAAACATGTCCCCTCCCTGTCATGTCCTTGGTTTTCTTCCCTACATTCTCTCACCTCCCTCCTCCTCCAAACATTATGTAATCAGTAACTTTAAAGAACTGCATGTGTTGTATTTCTAAACCCACAAAGACCTGCTGCCTCTTTCCCCACTTCCTCCCTCCCTCCCTCCCTCCCTTCCTCCCTCCCTGGTCCCTCAGCTTTGCTCCCTTCTCTTAGCCTTATTCTGTGTTTAAATGGAGATCCTGGGTTCCCGGGACTCGGCACACCCATCGCCGGGTGAAGCGCTTGTTGATGGGGTTCCTGTTGCCAAGACGGCAAGGATCGAGGGAGACTATGTGGAGGTGGCAGCAGTCAGCTCCAAACTTTTTCGGTGTGCGTGTGTGAGACGTTGGCTGCCACTGGCCTACAGAGAGGAACTCTACCAGGTCCTGCGGCTCACAGGTCCACTAGTGAGTAGGGGAAAGTTGAAGTTTTAGTGTGGGGGGAGATTTGTATTTCAGGTGTTATCAACAAATTGTAACTGAGGGTATATTTCTACTCCTACTTCTAACCTGACATAATAAAAAAGGAGCAAAACTGCATTATGCCTCTGTCAGGTATAATGACCAAAATGTATATTCGGCTTATCCTTACTCAGGAATGCTTGTTATTGAATCCAGATTTAATATGTTAATATTTCCTCACCGTAGGCTATCTTTTTTACTGTAATTGAGTTGTCTCCCATAGAACTTTTACAATAAAATAAAATAATCCATTTTGTGTCACTGCATCTGGGCATTAAAGTAAACAGTAGCCAAACATATAAGTCTCTACCTGATGATATGCCTTGATTGGTTTGGTGTTATTATAACGTTAACTAGCATTGACATTATGCTTTGTTTTTACAAATATATTATGCACCTGTAAAAAAAAAATCAAATAATACATATTGACTCTTTAAAACTACGATCAATTCAGACAGTTTCAGACTGCTTTCAAAGTATACACAGGAATTCACAGAAAAAATGATTTCCTGTTAGTTCCGATCTTTAGGCTACTTGTAGTTTACAGATCATGTTTACATTTATTCATGCGTTTATAAATGTATATTCATGGAGAAATGTGCGTGTAGCTGCGTCCTTTGTTCTTTTTATGTCTGCCTTGAAGTACATTACTACTGGTTCAGATGTGTTATATAAATATGATTTTGTATTATCAACCACTCAAGATATGCTTTTAGATTAAGCATGAGACTAATAGTAAACATTCAAGCATTATGTATTACAACTACAAATAAAATAAGTTTTTTTATCTGACAGCATTTGCTGTCAGATATAAGGGCCAATCAGCTCTCTGATGTGGCTCCAGCCATGCGTTTACCATCATGCGTGACCGAGTGCATTGAGAGAGCATGGAGGGCTACAATGGAGAGCTACTATGGCGCATGGCTCCAAAATTGACGGCCGCCTCGCTCTCGTGAGAATAACGTTAACCACGTGTGCACAAATCTGCATTGCGTGCTGATCGCCGACGATTGATTCTGCGCAGAACTAGCTCATCTTGAACAAGCCTGTTAGCTGATGCCTTAGCGGCCGCTAATCTTCCTGGAGTCCATAAAAAAGACAAAACATAGCACAGACAAAACATAATGTAAAATAAAGATAGTACAGACTGACGCAAAGCACAGTCAGAGACTAGGATGCATGTTATCAG
The DNA here is from genome assembly GCF_023055335.1 of Clinocottus analis. Classification (NCBI taxonomy): domain Eukaryota; kingdom Metazoa; phylum Chordata; class Actinopteri; order Perciformes; family Cottidae; genus Clinocottus; species Clinocottus analis. The sequence continues at coordinate 12,742,830 of NW_027176207.1, read as the reverse complement.
AACCGACCATAAACTTTTAGGATCCATAACTTCTTCAAAGTAAGAACTAGAGTCTATAAAGACAATCGAGGTCAGTGGTCTGAGGTGCGTCATTTAGTGTTTTTCTAAATAATAGATTGATAGATAAGTTATATGAGGAAGTAATGAGCTCCAAGCTATGATTGAAAGGTACACTAAAAAATGCATTTCCTGCTGAACATGCGTTGTAAAGCGAAAATTGTGAAAGCTGAGAGCTTGAAGCTGAAATATTTAAAAAAAAATAACTTAATGTCTGTGAAGTTACTGTTAATTGGGCCCTGTTACAAAGTACAATCCAACAGCGCAATTGATTACCAGTCCTGAAATATATTTACAATACCCAAATGAAAGGACATGGTGCCTACAGTGATAGGTGTGAACCTTTCTTAGCTTTTTGATTTCACAGTGCCGCTGTTCCACCTGATCAATGATGAGCTGTGTGTAAATCTAATTTTTTTTTTTTTTTGTTTCTACAGTTGCTGTCTCGGTTTCTGAACTTCCTCTTGCCATTTGTTACCAGCATGTTCTGTGGTCACATTGGCAATGCAGAACTGGCTGGATACGCTCTGGCCTCAGTGGTGATATTTTTACTCCTATTATTATAATCATTGTTATTATTATTACTCACTGTACTAATTCTAATGTTTTTCTACCGAAAGTACCTTTCTCTTTCTCATTTAGAAAGCATTATTTTCTGTGTGATGCTAATTTTGTTTACCTTTAAACACCGATACTGCTAATGAAACTTGGCAATATTGGGATATTTTCTTCCAAAAAGGCACAGAGACAAATATATTTACATTCGTACCCACCATGTCCCATTGGGAACTTATACAGAAGGAACTGCTAAGATGTTAAAGAACAGTTTGCAGACCAAAGAGAGAAGAAGCAATGAAAAATGTACACACATAGTTTAAATTATACATGTAATGAAATGAAAATGGACACAGACATGCTGAACAATACATTATCTGCTCAGTTTCGAACTACATATCGATAGGTTGGTAAAGTAATAACAGTACTGTTACTTTGCAACTCCCTCCCCCCCAAAAAAAAAAAAATTGGGGGGGGGAGAAACTCGGCAGTGCGAGCACTGGTGGTTCTATCTGCTGTTTGCCAAACACGCTGCCAAAATCAATGGCACGGTGCAAACTGTTTGCACCCTGCTGTGTCTCTGGTCCCAGAGTAGCGGCTGGAGGTTGCCGATGCACTCAGCTGTGTTATCGTGATCGGCTAGTTAAGAGTAGTAAGCGAGGTGTCAGCAAGCAGTCAATGGCAGTAGAAAACTGGTAACAAAAGGTGATTTGAAAAAGTGGGAGTGGCTGCAGGCGAGGTCTTTGAGCATGCGGCCATGAAGTCGACTGAGACAGAAAGCCACAGACAAATGCAGAGGAGCACATTCATGCAGTCGCACACATAACTGCACAAACAATCTTTCAGTTTAGGGTTATAGTGGAGATTTAAAAAAAGCCACTTACTTGGTAAACTATTTAGCAACACCTCGTGGCTCGGGATATCGACCTATATACCATGGCAGGGCTTTCCAAGTCATTGGCTAAGTTATTTGCAAACCCTAATTTACACATCCTAAAACAACATGGAGACACACTGGACATCCTTTTCTACAATATACACCCACTTTTCTTACATGTTAGGTTTTATTTAAGGAGGTCATATAATTGAAATGGAGATGTATTTTGCAAGAACTGAGAGCAAAAAGACAACTAATTCACATGATTGATGCACATTGACAACATCAGCGTTAGTTTGGTTCGCCATTGTGGTTTTCTAAAATCTCTGTCTGAGTCTCGCTAAATATTGAAAACTTTTTTTTTACTTTTCACCTCTCAGATCCTTAACATAACCACAGTTGCAACAGGCTATGGCCTCTCCCTGGCCTGTGACACACTCATTTCTCAGGTGAGCAAACTCCATCACCAATGTCCTAATTTCTATTGTGTGCTATCGATCGAAAGGATTTTGAGCCTATGTAAGCAGATTCAAATATTTTTTGTCTCATTTATGTTTTGCAGACGTTCGGCAGTAAGAACATGAACCGTGTGGGAGTAATCCTCCAAAGGAGTTCATTGATCCTGCTGCTTTTTTGTCTGCCCTGTTGGAGTCTTCTCGTCAACACTCAAAACTTGCTGCTTCTCTTGCACCAAGAGCATGAGGTGGCGAGGTAAATTCAGTTTATGAAACTGTTAGCGTGTTCTACATTCTGACGCTCGATTGATGACAAACTAAGGAAAAAAAGAGACCCTTATCTGTAGTGCTGTGCATGTTCTTATTGTCAGTATCTCTGTGTATTATTACCAGGTTAGTTTGTGGAAGTATTTTATGAGAGTGTGCTTAAGTTCATCTTCATGTAGATATTTGTGCATTTGTAGCATTGGCACCTGAATATGTTATTCCACCTCTATGTAGTTAGATTTCTAATCACCTGGATATGTTATTCCACCTCTATGTCGTTAGATTTCCAATCACCTGGATATGTTATTCCACCTCTATGTAGTTAGATTTCTAATCATTTATTCATTTATTTTGAAAAACTAAAGCAACAAAGCAGGCATTTAATGTGAACTTAATGTGATAATGCATCTATACACTGGCAAAAAATGGGACACGTCTGAGCAAAAAGTGAATTATTGTGTATGCTTGACTTAAATGTCGTTTGTCTCCCTTTCAGAATCGCCCAGCTCTATGTGATGGCATTCATCCCAGCTGTTCCAGTGAGTGCATTGAACTGAAACAATGTGGGGTAAAATATTGACTGCCTAATTCAAAACATGTGAACATGTTTTTGCAATACAGTATTCTGCAGGTATTAGGACATACTATAGGCTCTGTATACAAAAACAAGATTAGAAAGACAGTATTCAACCATGTTCATGATATTATTAGCACGCATGCTGAATACAGTACAAATACAGTAATATCAACAGTTAAAAGCAGCAACGCATGTGTTTGTGAATCCCGGTTGGTATCTGAGAGGTCTGCCAGTTTTATTCTTTAAAAATGTCCCTTTGTTACACGCTACAGGCCATGTTCCTGCACCTGCTGCAAGTTGCCTACCTACAAAATCAAGTAAGTTTATAAGGGAAATCAGATGCACTCTTGCACTGAATTTCAATTGGTGCCCTTCCTTAAAAAATGGACTTCAATGTGTTCACTTCCCCAGAACAAATTTAGAAAATGGTTGTGCTAAATGTACTGGCCTATTTGTGCAGACATTCAGGGTTCCTAGATATTTCATCCTTTATGACCTTAATAATAAGCTGACTGTTCCTTTATTGCCCCCATGAGGTTGACATTTGAGCTTTTTAGTAAAATGTCTTAACTGTTCAATGGATTGCTGTGCAATTTGGTTTAGACATTCATGTCCCTCTCAGGATCAATTCTAATAATGGTGGGTATCCAGTGATGGGAGGTTTTCCTCTGGTGCCACAATCAAGTCGAAATTTGAATTTGACAATACTTTGATTTATGGTAATGAAAATCTATTGACATTCACAGTAGCCTCAGTCGTACTTTGTGCTTAGCAGTGTTAATTAACACATATTAACATACATTTATACTTTACCTGAACATTGTGAGTATGCTAAACATTATCATTGCAAAACATACGTATTGTCACTGTAAAGTTATTAGCATATTGATGTTAGCATTTAGCTAAAAGCACTGCTCTTGATACTAGAACGCTGTCTTCATCCTGAAATTGTTGTCAAATTTGCATGAATAATATTCATGCAGTTTGAATAGAAGCTGTACAAATGGGACAGCTGGTTGTTGATTGCGTGTCTTAATTTGTCTGACAGGGGATCATCCTGCCACAGCTGTACACAGCAGCAGTAGCAAACATTTTTAATTTGGGGACCAACTACGTCTTAATTTACAGCCTTGAGTTGGGAGTCATGTAAGTGTGTCACTTTTCCTTTCCTTTTTATTAAAGAAAATGCTTTTATGATCATGGGTTGATAGTTATAGTGTCAAGTGGCCTGACCAATTAAATAGTTATGCCTCTAGACCAGGTGCCCTTAACCTTTTTGACCTTGGGGCACAATTTTCAAGTTCAAAGTGGGCCCATTCAAATATTAACACTGTATTGGTTTATTAACTAATTGATCTTACTCTTGGTTTGATTTGTATTCAATAACTGAATCAAATCTACGTACAGTTTAACAAGCAAAAGCCTTGTCAAATTAATGACATGATACGATGTGATAATCACAAAGACATTTATTGATCATGTGTATGGAAACCTGCACAGAGTCATGGAACAAATCAAGCTCATACAATAACTAATTTAAAGGCTAAAGTCAGGCATATTAACACCAAAATAACTAATAATTTAATTTTTCCACAAAAATACAGGGGACTCAAATAAATTGAGGAAAAATTTGATGAATAAAATAATGTGGGAATACAATAAACAATGTGCACAATTATTATTAGTTTTTTGAAGATTCATTGGATTATTGAATAACTACAGTGCTCTCAGTTAATCCAAAATGTTAAAAAAAAAACAACCTTAAACCTGAATATTTAAGACGGTAAAAGTGAGGTTTTTACTTTCTTATGTGAATATCTGTGTGTGCACAATTATTGGGCACCAGTTAGTGTGATTTCACTGCTAGTGTCAGGTTTCAGCTTTCTTTGTTGTGTCTCTGAGCACTGAACACCTCGTACTTCTTTACTACGACTATGTCTCTGAGCACTGAACACCTCGTACTTCTTTACTACGACTATGTCTCTGAGCAATGAACACCTCGTACTTCTTTACTACGACTATGTCTCTGAGCAATGAACACCTCATGCTTCTTTATTGTGGGCATGTCTCTTTGAACACTTCGTACTTCTGGGCTCTCCAGGTACGCTGCAGTTCTGGAATACGATCGCTTCACGTTGGATTCTTCTCAAATCTCTGGCAGTTCATTTGTGTCTTTTTCTCTCAACACTTTTTAACAAAAAGTGTGATGGCTTTGTGATCACGTCCTAATATCTTAGCAGTTTTTAAGAGCTGCATCCCTCTTAAAGATTCGTTATAATTTTTGACTTTTCAGAGTTGGTTCAATCTCTTTTTTGGCCAATTGTTGCCAGATAAACCTTATAAAAGTTACCTGGAGATAGTTTTTATTTTTGTTTTCTATATGTTTAGATCTGCTTAGGGCACAATGAGGGGCATTACACCAATAGACATCAGCTGATACGCTTAAATCCAATAGGCAATATTAATAATAGGTTCATACAGCTTAAAGTTGTACAATGTGCATACAAACTATGATATGGTCAAAGTAATCCATTTCCTTTCCCTTTTCCGCTGTGTGTTGTGGCATAGGGGTTGAAAATCACTGCTCTAGACCATTTCAAGCAGAACACTGTAGTAGTTGATGCATAAGCCAGGAGTTTTGAAAGAACAGCTCATTATGCATTTTAATCTATCTAAGAATTTTTTTTTGTTGGAACAGAACAAGCAGTACACTGATGTTTATTGTTTTTGTCCATTATTTAGAAAGGGAGGCAGTGAAGGGTAAGAAGAAAAAACTCTGACAGGAGTTGATCCTGGTCCAGCTGAACAAACATTTGATTCAACAGGCAGTCCACTTAACCATTCAGGTCCTTGTGATCGGGTCCATCCCTCTCTCCAAATGTTCAAGGCCTATTCTCAGCAGTTTGTTCAATCCACTGTTTGGTTGTAGTCCTTCTTTGACCCTGTAGTGAGAGTGAGTGAGTGTCACTGGTCGCAAATTTGAATATAACACAATGTTATATCACGTGTGTTTGCAGTGGATCAGCAATCGCTAACAGTCTCTCTCAGATCGTTATCTGCCTGCTGCTGTTTGGCTATATCAGATGGAAGAAGCTTCATCAGCAGACATGGGGAGGTGAGTTACACACAAATGTTGATATACTAAATGGACGAAATCGGCATTTCTATTACACATCTGGGTGAAAAGGCAAATGATGCATGTAAGCGGTTATGCTTTTAAATCTGTCTTTAGAAATCTGTCACCACCTACAGGCCATATTGAGTATAATCCGTCTGTGTGGAACTTTCTGCAGGCTGGTCCACTGACTGTCTGCAGGAGTGGGACGCCTATATGAAGCTGGCTATTCCCAGTGCTTTCATGATCTGCTTTGAATGGTGGATGTGGGAGATTGGAGGTCTCCTTGCTGGTCAGTGTGGCTTTTGTTTGAAATGTATTTAATACCCTTTTGAGCGGACAAGTGTCCGATTGCGAACTACTTAAACAAAGTTTTAAGACAAAACAACATTTTTCTTCAGAGCTTTAAGAATATAACACTGGGCCTTTCCCACCCACAGTAACTATCTCCCCACGAATTTACTTTATTTGGTCAAATACATAAGGATTATCTTATTGTATCTTATCTAAAATGTGAGTGTTTCTACAAGCAATAAGAGAATAACCATATTTGCTACATGTAAAAAAAATTTTTTTTCTGTTTCTCATACATTTGATGGTTGTCAGATTAATAAATCAGCAGCCAGCTGTGTGCAGTTTATTGAATGTCTTTTGGTCAAACATGTTTCTTCTATTTGCAAATGTCTGAATTTGATCTTCATCATATTAGGTATACTGGGAGAGGTGGATCTGGCTGCCCAGCACGTGATTGTGGAAATAGGAGCCCTTACATTTATGGTATGCATCATCCAATCTGTTCACTGGAACATTTATGTATTATTTAACAATACCTCAGATAGGGAGACATTCTGCAAAAAAGTGTTGTGTGGATAGATAAACTGTTCCTCAAGATATAATTACAACGCAAAACTTCCCTTAAATCACAAATGTTTTTACATTTCTACGAATGTAAAATTAAGCACAGTGCCATATTTCGCACACTGGTTATCGCATCGTCTTTGGGGTTCCCAGAACCCTTGATTTGACATATTAAACCCCCCGAAAGCCTCGTTAACAAAATGGTGGAAAGTTCTTAATAATATTTCTGTCAATAAAATGCATTTTGCTGACATTCATTATTCAAATTGCTATACATTTATTCACAAATATGAACAGTGAGTGTAAGTGAGTGTGTGTATATATATATATATATATATATATATATATATATATATATATATATATATATATATATATATATATATATATACCATAAATGACAGATATTGATAGATCCTTACTTTCCCCTGCTTCCAGTCTTTATGCTAAGCTAATTGCCTGCTGCCTCCAATGTTATATTTCACACAGTTGACTGATGAACATATCAATACCCCTCTAACTATTAAAAAGGAGATTGACTCATGTATTCCTGAAAACTGTGTAACTCATTGTAGCATAAAAAAGTAACACGGGGTCCTTACAGTTCCCTCTAGGAGTCTATGCAGCTGCCTGTGTGCGTGTTGGGAATGCTCTGGGGGCCGGGAACACTACCAGAGCCATAGTCACCTGCAAAGTGGCCTTGGTTCTATCAGGTATAAAAAGATATTTGTAAACACAAACATGCATAATTACTAAAATCATAACCATGCCCACTGATAATTCTTGATTCTGATTGGTTGGCAGGTTTATTAATCCTTCTATAATCCTAGCATAACCGATTACATAGCTGTAATCACTGTATTAAACAGCAACATCGGAGTTTGTTTTTCTTATTTAGGAACATACATAAAAAAGATAGATACCTGTAAGCTCCACGCAACTTGAAATTCAAATGTGTTTGACATTTTGTGAATCTGAACACTCGTGGAAAATACAGTACACCTTGTCACGTATTATCTGTTTGTGTACTGTCTTCACTGCAGGGGTGCTTGCCGTAATCCAGGGTATTGTCATCGCTGGCTGTAAATCCGTTGTTGGCTACATATTTACATCTGATGAGTGAGTTTTAGACCAACACACCTTCCTTCATGTACCCCACAATGGCACCTCTGTTTAATTTTGATGTTTTTCTTCTGCTGTCTGCAGAAACATTGTGAAGATTGTCTCAGAAAGCCTCACAGTCTACACATTTGTACAATTCTTTGATGCTATTATGGTAAATTATTTCGGAACAGAATATTCTTTTGTTTTGCCTTGAATTTGTGTTGAGTCTACATGCTCTTTTTGTGTGTGTGTGTGTGTGTGTGTGTGTGTGTGTGTGTGTGTGTGTGTGTATGTGTGTGTGTGTGTGTGTGTGTGTGTGTGTGTGTGTGTGTGTTTTTAGTGTGTCTGCTCAGGGATTCTTGTTGGAGCTGGGATGCAGAAAATTGCTGCCTTGTCCCACCTGGTGTGTTACTACTGCATCGCTCTGCCAGTGGGAGTAGCTCTGATGTTTGCTGCCAAACTCAGAATATTAGGTAATGTCCCCATTCTCTTCTATTGTTGTATGTTTCTGCAAACAAAATACTACTAATTGATGCAGTAGAACCACAAATGTCTATATTTTTCTTACTTCTCAAAAAATGGTGCCGACATTCCCCACAATGCCACTTGACCAACTGGCCTTGAGTTCAACATTCAGGCCGTGGTCATCTTGTTTTGTTTTTTTGCAACCAGGGATGACACATGAAGTTGGCGTTAAGTACAACCGAACCCTGATTAAAACATTTCTAGGCTACCAACACTTTACAGTGAACTTTCATGTGCTGAAAACAGTGTGAAAGGGTTCCACATTGGCTTCACTTGTGAGACTTAGAGGTTGCAATCTGTCCTCAACAGACGCAGATTCAAGAGACAACATTTGAGTTTATTTATAGGACATCACACAGCTCCCTCTGGAGCCACAGTAGACATTTTACAACTTATACAATATATGCTGTAGCACTCAAGACCTGCAATTGGACTTTGATTCGTAAAATAAGTGGCATTTAATTTGAGTTGTTGAAAGAGTGGACTTTATAAATTAACTTAATATCTACATAACACTACTTAATGAAACATCTAAAAAGTTTTTTTAGCTACCCCAAAGTAAAGTTGATGTATCCAAAACCACACTCTAATTTAGGTTAACTTCAACTGGATGGTAGGAACATTTATTCAGTTTCTTCCACAGAGTGTAATAATGATGTGAGGGATGTGAGGGTGGCTCTGATTTAATATGCAATATGATTGGGGTTCAGTGAATAATGCCTCTAGCAAACTTTTATGGTCGCGCACAGCCCTGTGTGGTCTTTAGTGAAATGTCTCAACAACTATCGAATAAAGGAATTTCCACTCATCCTAAGGGGCACCCTTGGGATGAAATGTAATAACTTTGTTAACTTTGTTGTTCCCCTGACTTTTCGAAGGACCATCATCAGGTCAAAATTGGAATTAGCTGCTAGCTTAGCTGTACCTTAGTCTTTTTGTCATACATATTACAAATATAATTTGTTTTTTTTGTTATGAGTATGAAGTGAATACTGTAGTTCTTTCTTCATTGCATGTTTATTTGTGTCTGCCTCTGGTTAGGTTTGTGGATCGGTATCTTAACGTGTGCTTTCCTTGAGACTGGTATCTTCCTCTTTCTAATCTTCAAACTCAATTGGAAGAAAGTCTCATGCAAGGTAGGATGAACTTATCCTTCTTAAAAGCATGCATGGTAATAAAACAGTTACAAGAATTTGGATTAGCAAATAAAATGTATGGCAGCATTTTAAATATTTGTTTTGATTTATTTTATTTTGCATAACTTTGACGTTATCTCTTAAGTAATTTGCAATACACAGACAAACGTACACGTTAGTGCTGAACATTGCATACAACATGCCACAAACTAATGCATTTAAATATAATTAAATGTTGGTAAATTTGTGGGTGACTCAATTCTCATCCAGGTTTTTTTCATCTGAATAAAAAATAAGATATCTCATGTACCTCACTCTGTTTTCAGGCTCAACTGCGAGCTGGAAAGAAAGTGGTGGCGATGCCTTTGCGTCCTGCTAGTACAGTGCTGAGTGAGGCGCTAATGCCTGACATCTTGGACTTGCCCAATACAGTAAGTACATAATAAATAGTAAATGCTGTGTAGCTAAATATGGTTTTCTCCCATGTCTGTTTATCATACTTGTGCTAGACCAGTGGTTCTCAAACTTTTTTGTCACTCACACTTTGGAAGAAGAAAAATGTTCAGGCCCCACGACCCCAACAAAACATTGATCTACGCGAGATAAGCTTTTCTGTGGTTTCAGTTTAAGCAAAACAACAAGAATCCAAGAGTCGCCAAGAAACTTGGCCATTGCGCATGCGCAACCATAACCTGTTAGCGGGGTAATGAAAGTGCAGGCATTTAGCCATGTATTTATTCATCAGAATCAGCTTTAATGGCCATGGAATTTCACACCGGATTCACTTAAAAAGACATTAAAGACAACAGTTTAAAAGTGCAGATAGTGCAAATCGTCTGATTAACTGACATTTTATGTCTGTGTACTTTTGTACTATTTGAAGTTCTCATATAGCTCATGGGGAGTGTTTTTACAGAAACCACAAGGTAGCCCATTCAATCCCCGTTCTTCCAATAATTGGCATGTCAAAGTGTCCTTGAGCAAGACACTAAACCCTGAATAATGTATTATAATAAAAACAAAAACAAAACTGCACCCCCCCACCCCAGAGTTGTATTACCCCTGCACCCCACTTGAGGGTTGCACCCCACAGTTGAGAACCAGTGGGTTAGACACAGATTAATTAACAGCAGCATCTTTACACCCTGAAGGCCCAGTTGGACAGTGAAGAAGCTCCTAAAACGGAGGCCTGCAGTCTAGTCAACACCCAGAATCAGGAGCTGACAGTGGGTCACGAGGCTGAGGCCAACAACACAAAGACAGGAAGAGCTGAAGGGGATGCTGAAAGGACCAAAAAGATGTCAAACACCAAAAGTCCAGCACTGCTTTCTGTCACTGAGCTGATCTTGCGCCGGGGACTCATTGTCTTGGTTTCAGTTCTGATTTTAGTCATCGGTGTCGTTATTCACATTGCTTTCCCTGTACAGGAGCCCTCCATCCAGAGCAGGGCCAACTTTAGCCAAAACTGGACTAATGACTCTACTCCTACACCACTGGCCCCACAGGACCTAACGACACACCTCTGAGCTACCTTTGATATCCGAATGTCGAAATCTAGCAGCTGAACACAATTCTCAGAAACTGACAATGTAGATCTCCTGGTGAGAAAAGTGTTGCATTTATAGTCTACTTAAAGACATGGGATACTGGATTTGCTTGAAGAAAAATATGTCTCAGTGCCGCACTGTCGCACTAATACACAAAAAGATGGAAGCAATGAGACTGAGACTTAAAGGATGTTACAAAGATCAAGTTTCAACCTGCTCGGCCCACGATGTTAAACTGGGACGACAATACACACAATAAATCCCTCACTAAAAGGTAACCAGGACATCAAGAAACAAATGTTCTTCCACAGACAGCTTTTAATTTTTCCACTTTTCCTTATCTTGATTTATATTTTGCCCAGTGACATTGTCTCTCTTGAACCTGTTAACCTCTAGCCTTATCCCTCGCAAAAACAAAACATAACCAAAATCAATCAGGAATAGTTATGTTTTTTTTTCTTGTCTGATTTTTAATCACCATACCAGAGTAAATAAAGATGCCTTTATTTTTTTTTTATCCTTAAAACATGATCTGAATTTCAACGGCCTTATCACCATTAAAACAAGCTCAATGGATAACAATATAACTGATTGGCTTTTTCTACTCTTTGCTACAACTGGAACTGTACATTTAATGAAAACACATTATAGACAATTTATGATACAATTTAAAAAAGTAATACTCAATGTTTTGGCCATGACTGTCTATATGTTGACTTTTTACCTGGAGTTTTACTTCAAAACACAATGTATGTATTTGCATATAACTATGATACAAATGATATAAATCCACTAAAACTATTAAAATAGTAACACACCCAATGACCGAAGACGCACATAAATGGAGAATGAACTATATCAGAACTATTTGAAACATTTTGGTGTCTGTCACCATCTGGTGGCCGCCAACAAAGTGCTAAGAGTCTCTGTTTGGCTGGAAGTGAAAGTAAAGTTGAAGCCAATTTAGCACCTGGCTTCTCAATGATACGTGGGATTTTCTGGAGGATTATAAACGCTACAGTCATGTAAATAACAAAAATTCTGACGTTTTGGGACAAAATAATAAATAAATAATTAGTAAATAATTGTCCTCTGTGAAGTACTTTGATAAGAAGATTCATGTCTGTGTTATGGTCAAACACGTTTTACAGCAGCCTCTGTGTTTCAATGCACGGATCTTTTGAATGCAACTTAATGGTATATTTGTACTACTTTAGTGTTAAATACTTAATTAGTATTAAGACTGAAAGCTGAATACTCAAAACAGTATGACATGCATATCTTTTTATGCATGGGTCATCTTGATTGTTGTAATGCCCCAGGGGTGATTGTAGAGGTCACTGACATTTACAGATATCAGTCATGTTATGTACCCGGAGTGGATTTACAGAGATGTAGTGACGGTCTGTGGCTATTTTCGGTTGAGGGGGTTGATGCGTCGGCTGGTGGAAACTATGCCTGCATCCTGTCAACGTCGCGCCAAAACGATATTAAAGTGGGAGGCCAAAGATGGCCCTGCTACAGACAATGACCTGCATTCCCTCTCGCTGTTATCCTCTTCTTCTCTACAGGTGTTTTCAGATCTCTGACCCTACCCTCACCTTAATATACCCTTTTCAGATTTTAAACAATGACATACGTAAGTGTACGCACCACTACCAAAGATTGTAAAAGCAGCCTGAACAAATTTCCAGATGTGCCATCAGTGAGTGGGATTACATCAAAGTGTCCCACTCGTGGCCAATTATACGTCTTCATGTATTTATTGGAGAAACCTAGCATGTAACATTACACCAACGAAAAATTAAAAGCATATGAATCCACTTTGTTATCTGTGCTCATGTACAGAATATAAAATACTCAGTTTTGCGTTTACTGATCCATGGATGTGGCTGTGACTGTTATCTGGTGACTTGCAAACAAGTGTGTCCATTGTTGCAGTTGAAAACAATAACGGAGCATATCTGACCTCATAAAAGCTAAGCCCTTTTAAAAACATCTTCGTCTGTGTTCATTATCTACACCAACAAGTGTTATTTAATATTTATGCAACTTACTATGATCTACCATAGACACATACAGCTAAAGGTCTCCAGTTAACTTCACTCATAATTCTGTTTTAATTATAACACTTATGTCAATATTGACAATCGAACATGCAACAACCAGACGTTTTTAGCATGTTAACTGTTTTAATTCAATGTTTAGTGACAAAACACTACACAGTACATCAAATATGTATTATAAATGTACTTACATTTTGTAGACACACAATAGCTTCTGGATTTGTGGAAGGTTTTACTATCGCTGCTTTAGTTCATTTAGAAACTCAAAAAACTCAGGCATGGTTTATCTATTACTGTAATAATTGATTCATGACAAAACGATGATTAAGCTTCTGTTATTTAAAGACATACACAGATTCTGCTCTTCAATATGGCACTTGATATTAAATGTCAACATCACTGCCAGACTGCAGTAACTCACGTCATGCTCTGGACTTTGATTGCTCACTGTGCTGAAAATTGATTTTGAGAAGAGGCAATCACTGAGTTCTGTCACATAACATATAAAATCTATACAAAGAGTCGTCACCTGTTTTAGCACATATTTGACACAAAGTTGCCATAAAAGATTATGATCCCAACAAAGGTAAAGAGACATATGATAGATGCAGGTAAATGTAATAGCCAGTATTATGCCACATATAGATCTCATATAAACAACTGAAGCTAAAATATAACTGACTTACGTATATATTATATATATATATATAAATGGTGGAAAGTTCTTAATAATAGTTCTGTCAATAAAATGCATTTTACCAGTATTCATTATTCAAATTGCAATACATTTATTCACAAATATGAATAGTGAGTGTAAGTTATATATATATATATATATATATATATATATATATATATATATATATATATATATATATATATATATATATATATATATATATATATATATATATGCTGCATACAACAAAGAAGTTAATAGGAGATTTTCATAAGCCACAAGGTATTGTCTAACGATACTGAAAGTGAATCTTTACTCAGTCTCTCGTTAATGATGCCCCAGCGTGACACTGATTGCACTCTGGAGGTGAGCGGGCCAAGATTGCAGTCTCTGTGAGGAGCCTGTGACAATGTCTGCGCTGATGAGCGCTGAAGAATGACGCTCAGGCGTAACCATGTGTGAATCAAGTCTGATTTACATGTTGAATAATGATGACTTATTATGAAAATGTCTTCACGGGACTGTTGCAAACATTAATCTGTTGCAAGATTGAATCTGGTGTCAGTCTGGAGAGTGCAGTGGCTTGTGGGTACACTGGCTTCATACAGAAGACAAAGGAGACTTTTATGAATACCTAAGGTGAAAGCAGCCCAAAAAAGCCTGAATACATCTGAAATTCAGGCTTCAGGCATCTTTTATCTCCATACTTCTGTAAAGTAAGAATATGTAAAGTTACCACATATGTAGGTCATTGGAGGATACATTAAATATGATGTGACATAGATTACAGTTATTTTACTTTAATCTAAGTGGCACTAACAAAAAGTTGAAGAGAAGATGCACCATACTATCCTTTTACTCTAATTTGTTGCGTTCCATTGTGTAATGCAAACAGACTCCGACAATGTGGTCGCATATCAGGTAGGCTTGCACAACATTATTTTGAGAAATACGCCTATTTGATTTCTGGTATTGAGTTAGATTTGAAGATCAATTTAACTCTTAAGTCTGTATAGTAAATACGAGGTTAGAGTCAGCAAGCGATTGCTCACCTAGTAAGAATTAATCAAATCAGTGAGCTTTAGAGGTGAATTCGGTTACCTTTGGACAGGCCAGCTGTTGCTCCTTGTTTCCAGGCTTTGTGCTAAGCTAACTGGTTGTGAGGAGTGATAAGTAAATAAAGATCATTGTTTATTATAACAGATGATGTGCAATGATAATGTCTTGACAGAAAGTCTTTGGCGCTTCGACTCTCCAGGGAGATTTGTAATCGAGGGGCGTCCGCCCTGAGCTCCAGCAACATAAATCCTCCTGTGGAGTCCAGACTCTGGCGGTGGCTGATGATTCTGTTGAGAGTGGAAGCTGAGGAGGATGATGAAGCTGCAAAAACTGGGCGATGATGGGGAGGTGCAGGGGCGTGGTTAACAGCGTGAACATGCTAAAGGCGGAGGGAGAATCTTATTTAAAAAGTAGGCAGCAGCAACAATGTACGTGTGCTATTGAATGGATGTGACCTGCTGACGTGAACAGTTGACTTAACGATTGATAGCCCCCGAACCATAACAGCATGGAAAATTATGAGGGAACAAGTGTGAGAGGAGCGAATGGCACGATACATGAGAAATGAGCTACAGGCCTAAGCATGCAAACACATGGTCTAATTCCTGCATGAACAAATGCCAGAGTTTGATTTTCCAAACTGAAGAGCCAATGCTCAAAACGATATCTCAGAAAATCACATGCGCTTAACAGTCACCTGTAAAACTGAGTGAACTCTTTATTCCTGCGCTGGCTATAACTGTGAAGTCTGAGCTGGCTAGTCAACGGCTCCTGGTGGTTGATTTTTCTCAGATTGACATGTCTTCATCCAGCCAGCATGTTGAAGTGTAAGCTTACAAACCTTTCATTATCATCAAATTTGGCAACACTGATCAAAGGAAAGTAAAAAATATACCCAAGGAAAAGAGCAGCTTTTCTGTCTTTGATGATGAAAGCACACATCCACGGATGCGCTGTAGCCTAAATATAGCATTTAATCATGCTCTTTCTAATTATGGCATCCATTCAGACTATATATTTCATAATGACAACATATATTTCGTCTTGATTGGAAACCATCTTACGCAGCATGTTTCTGTACAAAGGAGACACTACACAGTATGTGTTTCTGTTCAGCCTTTCATTGGCTGATCATTTAAGTCGTTTTTCTTGTTATACTTTCCTACATTTGTCAAAAGGTAAGAAATGCAACAGCAATGTGGTTTGAACTATTCATTTTAGATTAGAGCAAGAAATGCTATTATTAGGAATAGATTCCATTTTAAAGACAAATCCTCATCGGTATGAAGGAAATTGAGGAATATTTCAAATGAATCTGAAGTATTTTTTATGTTGTTAAAATGGTGCAATACTTTAATGCGGTTATAGGACATTTTACTTGTGTAACATGTATCATTGTTATGCAGATATGTCCCAACATTAGTGCATCATAAAGGATTTAGATGTTTTGAAGTGGGAGTATGGATTGGATGTTTGTCAGTTGAAATGACTTCACATGGTAAAATGAAAGCTACATACATAGCTATATATATATTTTTGTTAGCGATTGTTGATGTCTGCTTATGTGTGACGTACTTTACTGCTACGCATGAGGATGCGTCTGTGCTCTCAGAGGCTGACTCACAGAGCTTGCTTCTGCACACACAAGTTCATGGTCACTCGTCTTATTCGAGCAGTCTGATGTGCAGCTCGCGGATGCAGACTCCAGCAGCGAGGATGATGAACATGAGCAGCCCAGTGAGGCCACGTCGTACTACCAGCTGCCTGACTGACAGAGCCACATCATCTGATGTCTACTGACCTGCATCACGCACATCAAGCTTTGCTTTCAGAGCTCAAGGACGTAGATCGACTCGTCTTTTCGTGGGCCTTTTTATCGCCAGAGACCAGGGCTGCGACCGGTTTAACACATGATTGATGATTGCAATAGTTCCCAGAAAGAATATGTCCATATTTGGAGGTAAATAGTAACTTGTGACCTTTGTTATATTTCCAGAACATCTTGCTTCCCTCTGTTGTGTGGACTGCTGCTTAGAGATTTAAAACAACAACCAAATCACAAAAAACAGGCTAAAATATAAATATCCACCCAACTGGATTTGGTTGAACATAGTTTTCATCTACAATAGCAATGGCACTGTATCAAGTGAATTAGTTTAGCTTTTCCTCAACTCTTCAGTGGTTTTTATCCAGTTCATTTTGCACAGAAAAATTATAAAAAACATGGACTTTAGCGAAAAGTGTACTAGTTTGAGTGGAAATATGATACCGTCACTTATTTTATAAATATTTAATGATGTCTATTTTGACTGGGAATAATAAAGACATACCAATGGGGAATAAACTCTCACCGCAAAGGCCTCAGCAACATGGATGAAACCGTAAATCTTCATGATATCTGCCAGACTCTGAATAATGTCGAAAAGCAAAATGCAGATACGGATATGAACATTTAATTAATAAATAATAGATTAATGCAAAGTTGATACAAGTATGCGTTTGCTTACTTTAAATAACTAAATCATTCATGTAAGGTAGTGACAGCGCAAAGTCCAAGCTTCCTTTGCTGTCAATGGTCAGTGTTCTCTGAAGTTACACGTTGAAATTAAAGCTCTCGGCAGGGAGGGATTTTGTCTGGGATAACAAACACAAACCATTCTGTACTTACTTCTCTGAAAATGTAACCAACCTTATGCTTCGACACACTAGGACACGCTCCAATGAAATGCGAAACAATGATTGGGAAAGTCATAAGAAAGACAGCGCACATCATTAGACAAGGGGTTGGAAATAGATAGACGCTTAGTAGGGATTAATGTATTCTAAATCAACAAAAATCCTTTTATTGGCAAATTAATTTAAATGGTAAAACATGAAACATGACTTTAATTTGTTTGATTCATACATGCACATACACTATGCAAGCACTAAGGGCAGAACAGTGGCAGCTATGGAGAAAACCTTTGGACGACAGCATGATTTTATATACATAGCTATATTATATGTTTATATTATATATATATATATATATATATATATATATATATATATATATATATATATATATATATATATATATATATTAGGAATGAAAAAATGTAATTTTTTTTTGCATTAAACGCTAAATTCAATAATTAATAAGTGAAAAGTAGTATATTGTGAAGCCTGTATTCATCAAATTTTCTCAAGTTCACAATATAGTCTTAAAAATTATAATATATAATATTTCTCTTTAAGTATACATGAGCCTGTGATGAAAAAGGTTTTGGGGCTCTAATTGGTCCAGATTGTTGGATGCAGTTGTGAACCAGCAGCAGCTGGCTGCATGCTCAAGGACCTCTCGTGACTGTGGTGATTCTTACTTTTTCTAAACACCTTTCATTACCTGTTTTACTGGCATTGACTGCCTTCTGATTGCTAACTCACCATTCTTAACCGTTCCCCGGCTGTTTTGAGGCTGGAGGGATAACACAGCTGAGTGCATCTCTGACCCCCCCATCTGCCACTCTTTGCCCACAGTTTTCAATGCGATTGGCGGTTTCACTCATTCCAATTAATTGTAAAACTAACGTACATCCTGAAGTCTTTTAGTGAGTGCACTGAAGGTCAACACAGGCGGCAACCTCCAGTTCCAAAAAAGGGAAGTCAATGTGGAAGTGCCTTTAACTTGGGTGCCTGATTGCGCAAAGAAATAGCAGATTTACACAAACAAGAACACAGCCAAAGAATACTGTGAGATGGCGTTTGCAGCTGTTGATCCACTTTAGTGGAGTCAAGACAACAACAAAAAGGTAGAAAAACAAAGTATTGAGTCATTGCCAGTAAAGAAGTCCTCAAATAAAGCATCCAGTTTATTAATGACCACGCTATATAAATACTCTGAGTGATACTCTGATTGGTTTGAAATATGAAAGCGCATTACGCCGTAAAGGCAAAGACTATTGTGAGTATGATGGATGTAGTCACGCAACCCCCAAATCCAGATGGTTGAGGAAGATGTAATTGATTATTACATTTAAAACATTCCCTGTGGCTCAAGATATCACCTGGGCTAACATTATGCCCTGTGAGACACAGCAAGCTGTTTAAAAAAGCACACCTCCTCAACCCGTCAGCACACCTGCTGTTTGTTTCAGTCTCATAGTACACATTATTTCTAACACACAAAATAATCTCATTTGAGTCATTATTTAGTTTCACACCAGTGGTCTTGCAGTCAATAAACACACCTGATTCTGAAGATATCGCCCTTGCAGCTGTTAGGCAGCCTGCAGAATCAGGAGGCAATGAATGAGGTAATTAGATCAATAATGTAACTAAACAACCATTCAATAAAATGTATGGAAGGTGACGCAAAAAAAGAAGTATATTTCACTGGCAGAGCCGGCATTAAGATTTTCACAGACAGCTGGGAGAGTCTTTATGGCAGATGAGAAAATAAAGGAAATGGTAAATAAGGGCAATACATCATGTTAAATGAATTTATCCATGAGTGATATGTGTAAATATAGCGTTATATGTCAAATTGTGCTGTTGCAGGGCTGTGACGCACAGACTATGAAATGAAAAGGGTTCACCTGGCGACCTCTGTGCTTTGTCTGACAGCCAGAAGAATGGGCTGAAACAGGCTAAAAGCAGAATCAAAACTCCCCTTTGGACTATCACTCCGGCACACTATCGGTTGACACTCCCATAAGTTTGCAAGTATGCGGTCATAAAAACAGGAAACTAAAAAAATGTCTAATCATGTGCAGGAAAAGGACAAGTTGTCACAGGAAAACAAATCTGGAAGAGCACACTGTGAACACAGCAGTTACAGGTCCGGACTGACCTGAAATCCCTGAGATATGAGAGTATCACATGTTGATGCCAAACCACTGCCAATGGAAATACCTGTGACATCTATTACTTATAATCAAATTAGATAATATAAGAAAACAGTACAGGAAAAGACAAAAAAAAGATTCATGCTTTTATACATAAAATACAAGTTTAAAACGCAATGCAATGATGCAATGATGCCTGAGTGCAGAATGCCAATAAAAACAGAAACTGAATTGCACTGAGATCCCTCACCGCAATCGCTAATGCCGCCGCCGCCGCCGCCAGCTCTGTTTTCCCCAGGTGACGGCAGAACACCATGCTGACGAAGCCGTTCAGGAAGCCCATCATCTGTGAAATGGACTGAAAAACAAGATCATGCTCCCACATTTTCATAACTATAAAAACATAAATGAACTTCACCAAACATGAATGAATTAAACTCTGCATGCTGCTGATGGAGTTATTGTTCTTTGAAAAAACATTCTCAAAAAGCCTCGAAGTAAGAGGAAGTTTCTATTTGCTCTGGCATCTGACATGTGTTCCGCTTTGGTTTTGCTGCAGCTCTTTTGTATTTGTAAGCATCTTTACTACCTATCCTTTCTTCTTTAGAAAATAGTTTGTGGTTGCTGGTGTGGTTTTTGACAGCCTTTGGCATCAAAAGGTTTGCTTAAAAGCAAACAAATGTCCTCATCAATCACGTTTTGGCTTTGTGCAGGTGAAAAGTGGGTACATGCATCAAGTATATATATATATATATATATATATATATATATATATATATATATATATATATATATATATATATATATATATATATATACATGTGTGTGTGTGTGTATACGTGTATTCACGTATAGACAGAAGACATTTTGAGAGACAGTTATTTCAAATAACGACCAACATATCACACTGTATTTGTCTGCTAGTGACACTTTAAAAAAAGGATGTAATCTGTTCAGTTAAAATACTCCCACACTTTTATCACAATGGCATTTCTTTTTCTAATTAGTCCCAGTGGTTTGGAGTTATTACCCTGTTAATTACTTGTAAAAGTAGGCGGCAATTTGAAAAGAATTACTGGTACAACACAACCCTTATGTTAAAAGTAAAGCAATTTAAGCTTTTTTATGAAATCAAAAACATCTCAGACATATTCACATTCATCATGGTAATAAGTGTCCTCTTCACTAGTCTAAATGTTGCTGTTTCTTTTCAATAAATATAAACAGTGCTAACAGCATCTACAACATATATGTTCCTGTGGTTATATGATTCACAACCAATCATTTTGAGTGTTGCGGCAGACTTTAGCGCCAAAGAATATTTAGTCTGATCGAGTAAAATGAAGCTCTTCTTGCATCTAGACCCAATCTGATCACGGGTCTTGCTAGTTTCAAAAGCTGCACATTCTGGCAGTCCACAGGTACTCAGAGCTTAATGCTTTTCATGCAGGATCCGCAGTGTGACTCAACACTGTGAGCAGCAGCAGAAGGCGATTTGTCTGTTGTGGAAGCTAAATCTACCATACTGAAATGAGATTTGGCAGAAAACAGAACTCAATCCCAACTGAATAAACGTACAGTACAATTCTACCCCTCAGACAGACAAGAAGGCTAAGCGTAATCAATAACCAATTACCTGGGTAATAATCAATAACCAAGGCAAAGTCGGTTCAGCTTAATCTTTGTCTGCGAGAGAAGGAAAATACAAAATGCTACAAGTCACGTCACCCCACCCCCGGCCTACCAACAAGTCTTGCACTCCCCTCAAAATGGTGCCAAAATGAATTGGTTGTTTTTCTCTCTGTGGTGCGTCACAGATTTTCACAGTTTCACCAATGTTCAATAGTAATGAAAGCTTTTTGGTCAAAGTGTGAACGTGCATGCCTGGAATTAAACACACACTATGAGTAATACAGCTTCCACCCTGTTTAATCCTGAACATTGAGGGGAGGTGGAAGTTATGTCGGTGACAATTTGACAGAATAATATAGCAGGAAAAGTGAGAGATTTTTTTTAAAAGCACCGCGACCTGTAATGAGGGGTTGAAATGCTACGTTCCTTGGTCATATGTGTGGACTGTAGAGTCAGGGGATAATTCTCTGTGGGTTTATCGTTCGTGACAACTCTCAGAAATCTGACAACTTGTTAAAATAAAACATATTGATTAGAGTAGCTTTTAAGGGGCTATAATATTTCTTTCCGCAAAAAAATGTATCAACTAACAATGTAAAAACAATGCAACACATGAATGGGATTGAACCTACATAGAAGAAACACCACCTGCTCAGCACCAAACAGCAGACAGACACATGTTGAACATTGAGCAGCATTTGGCTGTTTAAAATACAACTGATAGTTCTATTTTTTGACATGAAGGTGGAAATATTCGTTGAGGGTCAGAAACATGACCACACATGAATGATATAAATACTCCATAATTGCGGGGTAAGTAAATAATCAAATAATCCCAAAAGAGTTCCCTGTACCTTTAATATGTGAAGATCATGATGAGCACCAGACACACATGGTCTTCCATAGGTGTCTGCCACACATCTTTAGTTACATATTCAACTTCATGTAATTGGAAACAATATGTTAATGCAATCATGCAAACCTACCTTAAACTGAATAGCTTTGATTTCTTTTTAAATTCATGATGAATTTTTGCATTCCACTAATTGCACTATAGGCTCAACATCATAATGTGTAATGTGCATATTTCCTGGTTTTAGAGTTGATCTAAATGACCACTAAAAGCCAAAGGCGATGTTTGGATTCCCCCTTACAAACTGCACATTGTCTGCTCGGAAAAAATAAACAGTCTTCTGATGAAAACAGTTTTGCTGTTGGCTGTCCAACCATTTCATGACAGCAGAGATACGGAGAGAACTGACGTCGTGTTGCTGACTCACAGATTTATTTTTACCTCACTGAGGTAAATCACTGAGTCTGTCGTTGTAAAACAGCACACAATCTTGTATCCTGTAGCCTCATCATGTTATATTCTGCCTCCCATAGTAACATCTCTCAGTGAGGCGTTCTTCTCGCTGGTTGTGGCTATGAGAACCTCCCATCGGGTGGTGCTGTTTTGCTCTTGTTGAAATTGAAACGCTCAAAATGTCTGGCATATCAGGCTGCTTCATTGAACTTTGAATGCAATTGTAATCATTTAATCAAATAATATAAACATTTGTCTCTCTTTCAAGTGATTCTAGTCATTAGGCACAGTCAAGCAACCCTGTGACATGCTGTCGAACAGATTGTC
Organism: Clinocottus analis; assembly: GCF_023055335.1. Classification (NCBI taxonomy): domain Eukaryota; kingdom Metazoa; phylum Chordata; class Actinopteri; order Perciformes; family Cottidae; genus Clinocottus; species Clinocottus analis. Next base: position 12,719,862 of record NW_027176207.1, on the reverse strand, counting down.
AAACACTCATTTTTTTGTTTCCACAGTTTTCTTTGCCTTGGGGGCCAAAAGGAGAAGAGAGGAGCAGAAAAGAGAAAGGAAAATTAGCGGAGGCCAACAGGAGAGAAGGGGGTGCCACCTAGTGTAGGCTCTGATTCATTTTCCTGGTTCAGTGATGCAGCAAGGCCCAATGGGTCCACCCACCCACCAAATTGTATTCCTCCGGCTCCCCCATCCCAACTACACGCACAGAATCCCACACACACACACACGTAAATATGTTCCACCAACCAGCGGGGCCGGCGTCCGCCGTGACGTCACACTGCAGTTCTTCTCGGGCTCCACTGGATGACAGTGGCAAGTCACCACGTGCACATGATGAGCCGTCATTCTTAATGGCGACCGGTCAGAGTGTGTGTACGTGAGTGCATTTGTATGTGTTTGGGTTTGTGTGCATGTGCGCTTGGGTGGGGTTCGCGCCTGACGGGTAGTGATGGGGTATTAAGGAGGGCGAGAGGGCTTATGGGAAGGGGTAGGTGGCTTGATGGAGGTGTAGGAGGCGGGGGTGGGCAGTAAAATCGCAAATGAGAGGAAATTGTTTTGAGTCACAGCAGATTTGGTGGAGTGAGATAAGGGTTGATGACGGTGGTGGTGGTGTGATTAGGATTAGGCTATGTGTGTGTGTGTGTGTGTGTGTGTGTGTGTGTGTGTGTGTGTGTGTGTGTGTGTGTGTGTGTGCGTGTGTGATGGGGGACTGGGGGTGGTGGTGGGGAGTGGATAGAGTAGAAGGTGGTGATGGGGGTGAGTGCATGGGAGAAGGTTTTGGGAGGGGTGAGACTATTTGCACGCACAGTGTCATTGTGTGTGTGTGTGTGTGTGTGTGTGTGTGTGTGTGTGTGTGTGTGTGTGTGTTGGAGTGTGCATTTATCTGTATGTGCAGGTTGTGCTTTTTTTTCTGACTATGAGAGAGGGGAATTGAGGAAAAGATGAGGAGATGGGTGGTTTAGATAATGGCGGCCAGCGAGAGCGAGCGAGGGCAGAGTGTGTCACGCAGAAAGATTGAGTGCGATGAAATAAGAAAGAGCACATGAGACAAAAGAAGTCAACATTTGATAGAGATGCAAAAAAAAAGGGAGACAGTGCAGAGGGTACAGAAGGGGGGAGGGGGGTGGAGGAGGGAGGGGGGGGGGGCTTGCAGGCCTCGGATGAGAGGATGGATGAGGGGAGGGACACCAGAGTGATTTTCGATGTGTTCTCTTCCCTCCTTTGTTGGTTACGTTGTGGGTAGCTTTGCCGGCTCGAGCTTTAGGGGTTTTATGGAGGGAACAATGACGCAGAGAGACCCGTCGCGTCTGCTCCAGCTGATAATGATGATGCCTAGAAACGATAACAATAATAAGTAGCTTCTCGTAGAACCCTAAAACGGCTGGCACGTGACGTATACGTCACACATTATCACACATGACACACTGCACTGGACACACAGACATGGCTATCTCACGTTGGCAGTGTGTGTGAAGGTGGTCAGAGAGAGAGAGAGCGAGACACAAAGAGACACCGAGAGACACCGAGGGGGAAATAAAGAGAAAAGAGGGGAGCGGGGAGGAAAACGGAATATGCTTGGAGTCTGTCACCTGCACACACTTGACTTTAGCATACGAGACCAACGTAGGAGATGTGTGCTCAAAGTAAAAAAACTAAATTAACGCATTTATAGCTGCCTCTATTCTATGCGGGCAATCTTGTGTAATTTGTCTTTTATCAGTACAGACAGGAAAAAAACAAAATCAAAGGCAGCCACTCAGAGAAAGCCTTTCTGAGCAGCATTATTTTGAAATGTGGGAAGACCTGAATGAGATGGTGGGAGGTATGAAGTGTGGGGGGGGGTTGTTGACATATTCTTGACCACATTTTCAGTTTAAATCTACACAATGTCAAGCTCCTCATTTGAATTTTAGACTGTTTTCCAAAAGGACAAATAGTGAAGCGTAAAAATGGCAATATAGATGAGAAGTAATTCAGCCATGACTAAAGCAGAGGAGAATTTGCTGTCTGCTCTTTTGATGATGTATGAGCTTTTGAATTTCTTTGGTGAGTCATATAGAAATTACTTGAAATAGTAGCAGCGATGCTGCACTCACATTGTGTACGAGGGGCTATAAATGAGGCTTGATGCTTTTAGAATTTTAACTTTCGTGAGAGACAGCAGAGAGGAGGTACTCTGCTTTAAAAACAAATTACAATTGTAGCATGTAACTATTGAGTCTCTCAGGTAATTAGGTTACATTGAGCCTTAATTAATTGATTGTCTGACCTGCTAAAACAGGCATCATGGGACCATGTTATAATCCCACTGTTGATTTAAACAGCACTGTCCTAATGCAATGGACAAGCCTTCCCAAATGCCACTAACCCGGATTTGTCTTCTCCATGACTCATTCAGGCTCTGAAACAATGCGGCACCGTGCTGCTCCGTCCCTCATGACACACTGTCCTTTCCATAGCACCTTTGATGAAGCTGCGGGTTGGTCCACAGGGGTAAACACAAACAGACAGCACCGGAGGGCGTCTCCAGAGCCGCTCACATGGCGAAGAGCGGAAAAAAACTCTGTAAAAGATCAGAAGTTAACAGGTTTTTGAGGACATCTTGAGTGACTCAGTCTAAAGCCTCCCATTAAGCTCCACGGGTTATTATGTATGACTTTGTGTTTTTGCTGTGCTGGTATTATATATGACATACAAATGCTTGGACGGGATTCTGTGCTTTGTTGACTCATAGACTGAAGGGGCTCATTGAACGTGGCAGCTGGTTGACCTTGGAGAGGTGGCAACCCGTTCCTCTCACTTTCAGTTTCCCCTTAGGGAGCTTTTTCTTTTTATTCTTCTCTCGTCAGAGGAAATGAAGCGGTAGATGTTCTGATCTGACATGAGTCGCACCTGGCCTTACCTACCTGAAACATACCAGCAGCTTGTGACGCTTTCAAGGTCCCTAAGCTCCTTAAATTGATCCTTACACACTTGGACAAGTGGCTTTGCAGTATCTGGTTTTGGAAATAGATTGAAAACACATTAAAGCCAGGTCTTAACTGCACAATAGTGTCAGCCTAGTGGCCTCATCACAACCTGTGCACTGCCTTTTACCTTGAAATCTTGTGGGGAGACATGAATGATTTGAATGCTTTTTGCTGCAAATGTACAGCACATAAGGAAAGTTTCCCTTCAATCAAAATATAAAACAAAGATATTTTACACTTTGAATTGTGCAGTATGAAAACCATACAGCCAGAAGCCAGTGCTTTCAGCTTGCTGACCTTTATGATTCATACACTGACTGTCAGAGCCAGTACATTTTGATCGTTTCAGCTGCTGCAAATCAGATCTTACTCTGAACCACATAGAACTAAGAGTGAGGCAAACAACATACACAAAAATATGTTTCATAACTCCTTTTTATATAAACCCTTTATCATGCTTAGACTAAAGCACAATGCTACGTGGTTAAAGTTGCGAAACAATTTGTTTGGTTCAGGCAACAAAACGACTTGGTTAAGGTGAGAAAATACATTAAGTTTGGGTTCAAATAATACCATTTTGTGACATAATACCTGTAACTATGTAAATAAATAACTGCCTGTGACAAACTTTCTCTTGTAAAGTTATGTAACAAGCATAAACATGTTACGTCAAAAGCACAAGTCAATGTTTATCTTTGTTTTTTTTATCCAGGACACAGACAGTGGATACCGAGGTGAAAGTCCTGTGATTGTTTGACCCCTCGACCATCCGTCCTTTCTTGCTTGTTATATTCATTTTTGGATCACAAAACTCTAAGAATGGTCTCTGGATACCGCGTCACTTCCTCATCGCCTTGCAGAGGAAAGCAATTGCACAAAACATATTCTGTGTGTGTTTGTGGTTTTCTTTCATTCTTCTTAGAATCCAAACAACCTAATCAAAATGTTTAAAAGAAGTAAAACAATGAAGGAAAATCAGTGACACAGGTCTTCCTGGAGGCTCAGCTTCTCAAGATGTTTTTTTTTTACAAGTAGTTAGAAGACATTTATTCATCTACAATAACATTCAAGATAGAATCATATTAAAAGATACCTCTTCTGTGTAAGATATGGATACAACTGCTCTTGTCGTTTTCTTGTTGGACCAGTTTTTACAAAGTTACTCATCTGAGACGTGTGGACACACAAACAAACATACAGTAAATAATTCAAGATGGTGAATCAGTTTCTCGCTTTCTTTGGACATGTATCTTGAGTCCTTTCTTCATTCGCCGTGACTTGATCTAACGCTCACAGTTTCTTTCTGTGCAGATTCCAGGACATTTCAAAGATGTTATCATAGCTATCGTAAAACAATCGGATGTTTTAAGAAACCACAGAACAATTAAACCTCTTTTTCATCTTTTAGACACTACCGTTTTGGTTTTGGACTAAATGGGCGAGAGAGTGATGAACCTTTTCAGCAACTGCAAAATGGCGCTCGTTTGTGGATGCTTGTTCATGCGTTTCACATTCTGTTTGAACAGAGTTTGCCCAAATATGTGGTCAGACTCTACAGTTAAAGGTCACAACCACAGAGCGTAAAAAAAAGCTTGTGACTAGGTCAGACATTGACAACTAAGAGGCCCGCAAACAAAACAGTTTTCACTCTCTCTCTCTTTGCTTTCTCAACCGTATAGTTTCCAACTCATTAGATGATAGCGAAATATGAATAATCAATATGTCTTTCATTTACAGTGTTGCCATGGCAACGCAGGGGAAAAGCTAATCGCTACTGTGTGGTCTCACACACCTGAATGTCTCGCGTCTCGTGAAAGTTGCATGAACCACTTGACTAAAAATGTTCCCAAAATGAAACGCTCTAAAAAATGCAGGTGCCCATGAATAACAGAATAATGTGCACAGTCGCACAGCTGCATAGGTACTCACACAGGAGAGACTGAAGGCACGAGAGCGACAACATACCGGTGAGGTTGCACAGTGTGAGGAGATGGCCGATGAGGACCAGCTCCCACTCGACACAGAGATTTTAGACTGTTGTTAGGGAACATAAAGCAGCACAAACAGCTACTACTAATACAAATGGACTGAATTAATCTCATTCTGGTTCAGGGACAAGAAAGTGGATGAAGGAAATTGGGGAGGGGAGGGGGAGTGTGTTGGTGATGAGGCTCGAAAAGAGATGAAGCTGGCTGGGGAGGGAGGGATGGAGGAGGACTGGAGAGGGTGAGTTAACGCAGAAAGAATAAGAATGAATGATGACAAGATCTGCGCCTTTTTTGTTTCCAGTCTTTTTATCCTCAAGATAGACGAATAAACCTAATGTTGGTCTCTGAATGACCCGCGCGGCCATCACAAAAACACGTTGCTGCGGCCATCAATAGTCAGATATTTGACAATCAAAAAGCGACATAATTTTATACCACCCAGCGATAGACGGAAATTAGCTGATGTTGCTGTTGAGAAGTCACACAATTTCCTGTCAGGCTGCAGTATGAATGTCTTTGTTTTTGTTTTACAGTAACCTTGCGCTGACAGCCAATGAATAATAAGTCAGTTCAACATACAGCTTTGCTAGAAAGTCCTTTGCCACTGAAAAAAAAGAAATGTCACAGGCTGAAGCAGATATGTGGGATTAAGAAATCAACACGTTCAATATTTAATTCCTTAAGAAACAAATTAAAGGAAATATATTTGTGTTTTCCTCTGAACATATTGTTGACCATTTGTTTTGTAAAACTAAACCTTGCTGATATACAAAAACAAATATTGTTTGTTGACAAAAACATGCAAGATCATTTATATAAGTTTAGTTTTGCGTGGTGGCGTGGTGAATAACACACACTTTCATGCAAAAAAAACATCGTAACATTTTGATCCTGCAGAAGCATGTGAATTTGAATAATTTAGTTTTTATTTATTCTTTTGTATTAGTTCATGACTTTGTAACATTGTAACAGTAATGCTGATTTACATCAAATGAATAAAAATTGTTGCTGATTCATTTTTGTTGCAGCTTATTCAAATTCGAACAAAGGCCCCAATGAGGGTTATAATATATAGCATCAAGACCCAATTCTTTGAAAAAACAACAACAACTAAACCAAACAGAGACATAATGGACGACAGAAAATACCTTATATTTTACGGAGGAGAAACACAACACGGTCAGGAAATCATAAAATAGAATTCCAAATATTTGATGGCTACAGGTTTTCTTGGTCTTACATTATAATAAACTGTACACACATTTTTATCGCAGATGCAATCGATTAATCGAGAAATTAATAATAACCACTAGTTGTACAATAATAACTATTTTAACTTATCAACTAATACATGGACATGACCTCAACCATTTCCGCTGATGTCAATATTGCATCTTGTGTTTACATGTGTTGACATTTTGGCCACTATGATGGCAGAATAAACATAAACATCAGGGCTTTCTCTACCATTGTAATACTTGAGATTGTGTTATGGTTGTGTGGTTTTGTTTTATTAATGTTTGATTTATTTGTCTATATTAACATTCTATCAGTCGCAATAAATGGTCTTAAAATGACAATTATATATATATATATATATATATATATATATATATATATATATATATATATATATATATATATATATATGTCTCATAATTATTTCTGGGGAAAAATAGCATCCAACAAATGTTTTTTATTGTTACAGGCCTACTAGTCCTATTAATTGGACGTATTATTTGTAATTCTATCTGCTGGCTCTGTAAAATGTTGAATGACTTCCTCACATGGATCTTTTCAAGCCCGACCTAACAGAGGAGGAGCAGAAGGGTAGCAGAAGGAAATATGTACACAGGATACAGATGGTTGATTTAATCCACAGATTTTATTTCAACTAATTACAAGAACAGCAACATCATGCTCGCAGTAAACCACTGAAAGACCAAATATGTCTTTCATTAACATTTTGCTCGACAGTTCAAGTTAATCATCAGGTTGGTATCTCAAATTGGCCAGGACCGCTTGGAAAGGTCGAATCATTTTGCAGTTTTTGTTTTGATTTTTGAATTCCATCATTTTTAATGTTCACTCGTGCATTCAGCACGAGATTTTGCTTTAGATAAGACGATCCGACGCATTCCAAAAATGCAGTTTGTGAGACAATATGGCATTGTGACTACACAGCTGTGGGCTGTGATTGCAAAGCCTGTCTCTCTTGAGTTTGTGCGTGTGTGTGTGTGTGTGTGTGTGTGTGTGTGTGCGCGCGTGTGTGTGTGTTGCCTACAGGTGACTCATCGCACTGCAGATGACCACAATGCTTTTCTGCTGCTTGAGCGTTCATGGCTCTTTTTCTACCGTTTCTCCTCCTATGATTCTTATTTTCTTGCTCCCTTTCTTTGCATCTTCTTCTTTATTCACGCCCTCTTGCTATAACTTTCCATGAGTGCTTTTTTTAGGCGTTACAAACCCGTATCCCCAGATTACATAATACTCTACCTTGTTCCATTCTTCTAGATGCACATGGAAATTACATGCAGAAATGGAAAAGACATGGAAAAACAGAACATTTACATTTTGAGGCACGTTTCGTACATGCCTCCGTTTTGTTCGCGACATTGCACCTGAAGGTTGGCCACCAGCAGCAGACCGGTCAACCAGACCAGGTATAATGAGCCTTAATGTCATGTTACGATCTGATTGTCACGTCAGAGAGAGGGGCGGGAGGAGGGGCTGGTGACAGAGCGAGAAAGAAAAAGAGAGGGGGAGAGAGAGTGGGGGAAATAATGATGATGATGATGATGACGGTGATGGGCCATGAGCCGAAACAAAGGCAGAATGACAAAAAAAGAAGGTGAGGATCAATTTGTGCCTGCCACCTCATTTTATGCTTACCCATCCCCCCTTTCTGCCTCTCTCTCTCTCTCTCTCTCTCTCTCTCTCTCTCTCTCTCTCTCTTTCTCTCTCTCTCTATCCCCTCTCGCTCTCTCTCTCCCAGCGTCCAACTCACATCAATCATACATCCATTTACCCCATCCCTCTCTCCTTCTCAATTAGCCTCTCCTCCTTTTCGTGTCTTCTGCTTTCCTGTCATGTGTATCCAGTGCCACTGATTTTGAATGTTAAAACAGCTTTTCAAATGTGAGCAGGTGCAGAGAGGGAGATGAGTCTCAATTTTGATAGTAAAAAATAGAAAACAAACACTTTCACAAACTAACATGTAAGTTGGCTTTGCTCAATTTTATCGGACGCTTTGAAAACAATGCAGCACAGAATAATCCATGATATAAGGATGATAATAATTCAACTATATTGTGTTTTAACAAGCTCCTTTAAATGGCATTCAAATGTGGAAAGACTGCATACAATTAAGTTGCTTTGCTGTATTTTGTTTGTTTTCTAGTATAATGCTTTGACTTTCGTTTTTTTTGTTAAAAATATAGTCTTGAATTGTTAGTCACATATCCAGTTATACATTTCCCTATCCTCACATACAATATGTGTAAAAAAGCGTTATGCCAGAAAGATATTGACTGAAAAAATGTCTCAATTGCATGTACAACAGGCTTATCTTTTAACATGCATCTAACTATTAACTTCTTTTTTTCATATGAACTGCCTGAAATCCATCATAATCAAAACTTGCTTGATTGTAGATTAACCTAATCTTGGACATGCAGGCCGGCCGGCTGGCGCACACACACACACACACACACACACACACACACACACACACACACACACACACACACACACACACACACACCCACACACACAGCATTTGCATTGTAATTACCCCTGAGCCCCTCTCCAGGTCTCTGTGGGGCCTCAGGCTGAAGATGGTCTCAGAAGAGTCCCAGTTGTCCCATTGAGGAGATCATTAGCCTGGTTAGAGTAATCCACAACAACCCGCGTGTGTGTTTGTGCACACACATACGTGTGTGCGAGGGTGTGGGTGTCACTTGGGTGCTCATGCGTTAAGCAGCTGTTAAATGGACTCCAGGGCCTTTAGTGTCCGTGGACATTAGCTTTATTGGTGTGATCTGAAAAGTTATTTAGTGACAGCTGGGATTTCCCTCCCCAGGGACTGAGCCACTGACGACTGATAGCAGGCATGAATGAAAGGGGAAATAGGCGTTAAATTGAAAGAGCTGAAGAACTGCTGGAAAAAAGCACCCCTGATTTGATTAAAAAGAAATAAAACATAAGAAAAATAAAAAAAAACAACTGATGTAAAACATTTATTTTTGCTTGTTTATTTTATTCATCTACAAAATGATGAATTAAGTCTTATTTTATTCACCTTTAATCAAAAATGTGATTTATTTATTTTGAAGGTTAATGGAATTACACCAATATAAAGAAATACTTTTAACATCTTATTTGAGGAACAAAGACAACTTTAAGCATTCAATACCAGACATTAACATAATATGGCTTTGCTTCATTCTTTGTCTGAGAATTTGTGTGTTCAAGTGCGTCAATGTATATTCTGTAATTTTTGAAAGAGCCAAAGCTGTGATCTCCATCGGCGTGTTTGTGGCAGGATCATTTCAATAGACGTCACAGGCAGTGTGGCTGTGTTTTGTGTGTCACAGGGTTTAGTTGATCTGTATCAAGGGTTATAGAGCAGCTGCTTCTTTGCCTGTCTTGGCTTAAGCCAGCAAACATCTGCATGCAGTGTGTTATTGTCAAATGTGCTTCTAGACTCTTTGAACCAACGTGACCCAGCCAGTCGGCGGTCCCTCTCTCATTCTTTATCTCTTTCTGATTCTCCTTTCTCCTCCCCCTGCCATTTTCCTCCCAACACTGTTGTTTGGAAAAATTATACTGCACTCTGGGCTGGAAAAGAGTGGAGGGACGGGGCACATTGAGGGGGGGAGAGGCAGAGAGGGCAACTGATTGCTCCTATTGTTTAAGAGTGAGCCTTGCAGGCTCTTACGGGGGTAATTGGCAGACGATGGGAGGGATGGGGGGAGGGGGGGGTGTAATGTGTTTGGACGGGAAAGGGAAGTTAAAGAAAGATAAATTAAATGAAAAGGTGGTATAAAGGCTTGTGGAGAAGACAATGTAGATCATCTACATCTAAACCTTTTTGAATTAAATGGGAATGAGTGAAATGTTCTGAAATCAAATGAATAAAAACGGCCATATGAAATCACATTAAGTGTTTAATTTATTTGGTATACACAGTGTGTTCCTAAATGCGTTGTATTTTGGACCTTTTTTATTTTCAGTTGATTTTATGTTCCAAGGCCTGTAGTTACTTACCTATATGAAAAAATGTAAGAAAAAACGTGAAGTAGTGAGTTGACTCCCTAACATTACACACAAATTACTATACACCAGGTAAATACAAACCTGGAATGATATTCAAACAAAACCAAACCAATCATTGTATTCATGTGTAGAGGGATGTTTTTTTTTACCAAGCTAGTGAAAAAAGCCCACAAAATAATCACTTATACAACATAAAACATAATTATCAGCAGGAGATTAAATACATATGGGAAGATTTTCTCTATAAACCAAATTGGATGTTGATTACGCAAGAGCACAACTAATTTAATCTAAATTGTATTTTAATACTTTTAATTAGTTTACATCGCTGTCAAAACCATTGCTTTAGAATACAAACCAAACATTATATAGGAAACATGTAAAGCTAATAAGTTATGTTTTTATTCATTTACGTCAGGATTGTGAACATTGTCTTTACATTTTCCTCACAGGAAGTGTATGATGCCAAAAATACACCCAGCCAACACCATATAATACAGCTGTCACACTCTTTTGTGCTTGTTTTGGAGCAGGCTCTGCTGCTATTTCCTGCTATTTATGATGTTCTTATTCTATTTCTTAATCTAATTTCTATCTGCATGTGTAATTTGTTTACCGTCGAGGGAAAGTGCAGGTGTTAAAAGTGCTTTTTAAATGAACTCGACTCAACTGAAGGAGAAGTAATTAACTGAAGCAGCGACGAAACAGCAAGTTGAATGTAAAGGATATGATTTCATGAAGATAATTTTGGAACAATTTTCACAGTTTAATCACTCAGATGCGGTATGTTTGAATCACAAGCTTTGCATATCTTATTCAAAACCATACAACCATAAATAATCAACAAAATACCTTACAGGTAATTCTGAAATCCTGCTCTTACAAAGGATGACCTTTAACCATCAGGATGACGAGAACGTCACGCAGTGCACATTGTATTATAAAAACTATAGGAAGCGTGCAGTATTATCTGAGAGAAGAGTTTGCTTTACTGCGTCATCAAAGCGAGTCCTGCACGTCCCTCTGTATGTCTGCGTGTCTGTTTCATATTCCAGTCACAAGCCGTGTGGTGCAACTGCTCAAAGGGTACGATTTAGTATTTGGGAATTTTTTTGGGGGGTTGATAAGTTTCGTGCCTCAAGGTCTGTCTGGGATGGGATGACTGCACGCAGAGAGAGTGCATGCTCAACCATGCTCGTGACCACAATCATTTTAGCTTGATACTCGTCATGAAAGAAAAAAAGGAATATATTAAAAAAAAAAAAAAAAAATCTACATTCAGTTTGCAAGTGTGCTTAAGATGCTGCGAACATTTTCGAGGGCTCCCAGCATGCGCCTACATCCGTGCTTGTCTACATACTTGTGTGCATGTGTCACAAATTAGTGTACTTGTAAGACTATTATTTGTGATATTATTTTGTGCGAGTGTGTGTGTAGGTGTGTGTGTGTGTGTGTGTGTGTGTGTACAGTGTGTCTAAATTGGAAGGCTGTAATTAAATGCGTAGACCTCTCCACTATCTCCTCCTCCAGCCAGCGCCAGTGACGCACAAACCGCAGCACAGCCATGAGTCATCAGGCCCCCAGGATCACCACCCCTCCTTCTATCTCTTTATCCCTGCCTCCATCCACCTCTACACAGCTCTCTATAACCCTCTCTGCCTCTCACTACACATTCCTATGTCCCACTCTTTCTAAATTATCCAGCATCACGCGCACAACACAAGCTGAAGCTTTTTTCCCTATACACTCCTTGAGGTTCATGCTCAATTTCCATCTCAATCCGACACGCTCCCGTTTATCTCTCCACATCTGGCCATCCACACCCTCGCCACCTTTCCTCTTCACTCAATCTGTCTTTACCCTTTTTTATCTCCCCCTGTTAACCTCTCCACGCCCACCCGTGAACCGGTGGGTTATTGAGTTTGCCACAGTTGCAGGCAGACGGGGAACACAAGGCGGAAACGCGAGGAGAAAGAGAAAGAGGGAGTTATGGGGAGACATAAGAGACTGAAATTGTGAGTGGGAACGGCGGGAGACGTCGGCGAGTGAAAGAGCAGCAGTGACAGCGCGCGCAGTGAGAGGAGTAGACGAGGCTGCAAACAAGTGAGAGGAAGCAAGAGAGAGAGGGAGAGTATGATTTGAGGCATTTGCCACCTGGCGTCCTGAATCATTATCCTCCTCATGCTAATCTCTTATCTTCTCAGCCACACACACACACACACACACACACACACACACACACACACACACATCTAACATTCGTATTTAAAACTATGTCAGACCAGTATGTGAGACATAAAGAGAAGGAATCAGGGGGAACCGGAGAGTAAGGACGAGAAAACACTTGAAAAAACGCAGAAGAGAGATTCTCTCTCTCGACTCTCTGACGACGTCTCCAACGTGGTTAAAGAGGAAAAAAGGGGACGTTTTACTTCCATCTCTCAGAGTGTTTATGATATGAGTAGGAAGGGAGAGGATATTAAATGTATGACTCATAAATGTGTGTGCCTCTGTGCCCCACCAACGCCCTGCAGAGAGGGTTGCATCCACTGCTGCAGGAGGGATAAAAAAAAAGGCAATTTCGTGCTTTACTTGGTGTGGTTATCCAATTAGTTACATAAAACATGTGGCTAAGCGGGTGTATGCCAATACGCTTCTGTTCCTGATAGATGTTTTATCCCCGGGAGAGCCTTCACAAATATATAGCACAGCTGTCTGATGAAATATTACATTTTTAGTGCAATACTTTTTATATTCGGCATTGGTTGTTTCAGTTTGACGGGGGATCATGTACTATTATCCTCTGAGCTGACAGTGATAATTCAAGGTATTCTGCTCACAGATGCCCTAAGCCGTGTGCTCATTTACAAAGCCACGCGGCTCAATTGTGCAAGGGTTTCCCAAGGTGTAAGTATTATTTATTATCCTGTTCTAACATGTGCACATTAATCGTGTGTAGATCCTGGACATACCCAATAAAGCCACAGTTCTTTTCAACATATGAATGAAATCCAGAATTACACTTGTACCACTTTATTGAGAATAGGCTCTATCTGCAAATGATATTATACAAACCCCTGTCTGCCCTTATACAGAATAATGTATACATTGTTAGTTTTTTACTGCAAGCCAGCAAAGCCCCCAATGATGTTGTGTACCACCTCTTTACTCTGAAACTTGAAACCCTTCCAGGTGGATTTCAAACTTTGTGACAACTGGGACACCTGTTACATACATATGCAGGAAACACAACACAACTCTTACTAGAGCACTGATAATTTCAAATCCGAGAATTGCAGTGGGCGTATGACTCAATGTTATGGCACTAGATACTACTCCACTGGAGTATCCCTCATTTATTTCAAACATCTAAAATATTTATGGCTCGAATTTGGACCTTGCCCAAAGACTTTGAAGAACGCAGGTTTTTAATAGCCCACGAGTTGGGCTTTGAAAAAAACAAACATTTTGTCTAGTGAACAGTCAGTTGGTGATAATATCTGTGTATAGGATTTAAAGGCTTGCCTCGAACCGTCATAGCCTAACTTCTGAATATATCTATCTGCCAAAGCTTGCCTGAGTAACTGCACAAATTGAAACACTTCGAGTATGTGTGAAAAAAAATGTTAATATTTGCAGATATGAAATGTCTCATGACAAGATTTCAATTTCGTTATAATAAGATTATCTAAAAAAAAACGTAGGCCTTCCTTCTTTCCGTTAAGTACTCATCTTGTTCTGAGGCTTTGTTCAGGATCTCAGTGGATCTGAGTCAGTCATTTCAACTTTAATCTCTCACTCTCAGAATAACATTATGTCTATATTTGAGATGTGCTCTGTCTCCTGCTTCAAATCTTAGGTAAACTGCTGTGAAACTAAACAAAGAACTTCAAAACTTTTTCCTTTCAACTCCAGAATACTCATACACCACTTTGCTGTATGCTATTGGGTTACGTGAACACATTTTATAACAGCCTGTAATGTTTGCCTTGTGGATCTGAGTGAGCCTATGTGAGTTAGGAGTAGGGTGGCAATATTGTAACCCCAGTTATATAAGCGCAGGAAATGTCATCACTTGTTTGATGCCTTATATACTGTAGGGAACATATTATGATAGGCACATCCAGATTTGCCAGTTGGGGATTTTCATTGGGCGAAAGGGTGCTCATGTTGGAGGATTACCCATCGAGACCAGTAGAGGGTCTCAGCTGTGCTCACAGAACTACGGTTACAATATCGTATCCCTTATTTCCTCTTGATCTTCCAAAAACTGCTTCCCAAATTCTTAACAAAAACAATGAAACTCGGTCACGTTCTGTCCTCCCACTAGTTACCAATTCAATTCACATGTGACTGTACGTATGTGAATGCAACATGCTATTTAGCAGATCTTATTGCATTCCACACATCACAGAGAATGATGACAGCTACCTATGTACCGCCAGTCAAAAGGAAACATGCAGGCTGCTCGACCAGTTCTTACTGTCCATGTGATCTTCATGCTGGGGTTAATGAAGCAAAATTCATGTCTTAAAATCTGACCTGTTCAGATTCCCATTGATGGAAATGTTGCCTGTTTAACCTTCTCCTTACTGTTTGTGTTTGTGTGTGTGTTTTTCCATTGTAAAAATGCTTGTCCTACCTCTTTTCATCATAGATTGTGCAAGCTGGGCAGTGATTTATGCCCTTTGGGGTCATTGAATCTTTCTGCCTCCTCGCTTTTGGTGGTTGCAACTGTTCATGGTGCCTGCTGATGTTCCTTCAGGCTTTGCACTCTGTTGACGTTCATGACAACAAATGTCAACATAAAGTAAGTCATTATTGTTTGCTGTGCCAGATCGATGTGTTAATTGCACCATCCTTCTAAATGTTTTATTCTACATATATTGTTGTACTATTTGGCTATCTATATTTAATATAAACAGCACCAGTCAAACCTTGAGCAATGGAAAACAATGCAGGAATTGGCATAAATGTTTAATAAATGTATTTGTGAAGTGATGTACATGTGAGGTACATGCTTCATATATGTGCAAATGAGGTTTGAACTTTTCTATAGCAAGGAACCACTATGTACAGGCCCTGACGGCCTGCCATTGGTATATAATATTTTTAATCTATTCTTCTTTCAGGTGTAAAAACCTATTAAGAGAAAAGCAAAATACTGTACAGATTTGGAAAATGTGCCCAGATCACAGATGGCCTATATTCACAGAAGACATTTTGACATGTCATAATAGGAAAAACAAAGGTGTAAATGATCTCACAAATTATGTTTGAAAATCCATTTAGCTATTGTGCATGCTGGCACAATGTCACAGTTTACCGGGACACTTGAATACAACCAAGCCATTGTTAATGTTATTAGTAACACCTGTGGTGTTCCTGTATTGAGAAGTCAAGATGTCAAAATGTTAACACTTGATGATGCAGTATAAATACCATAGAAGATGCACAAGTAGTGTTGAATGTTTTTAAAAAAATCAAGCCTAAATAGCTGCTTCTGCTAGTTCGTGTTCTTCCGCAAAAACACACCGAAACTTGCTCCCTGCAGTTTCATCTATACGACCGAAAAAAAGATCCCTACTACTTCTGATTGGCATCTGCACGTCAGAGGCCACATTTCTAATTAACTTTGAGTAATTCTGGGTTTGTCTTCAGCATGCAGCCTGAACTGAGATCATTTCGATTCATCACCAGAGTGTCTGTGAATAGCTAATCTTTGACATGTAGAGCAACGGACAATGCAACTAATAGGGAGGTTCAGGCTCGGCTGTTTGCTTTGGGAGAGATCATTCCAAAGTTACCACTTCTTTGCACTCGTCACGCTGACTGGCGCACTGATTTAATATTTAGTTATTGCTGAACCGCAGGTGTTGTAAGATGAAAAAGTTGTTTTTTTTACCAGAGGTTTAAAAAGCTCATATATTGGGAAAAAGTATCGTATGTGAGTCATAACCACAAGAACAATGTAAATGTGTAATTTTTAAACTACCTTTTGACATGCCTTCTACAAATTTAACCCACAGGTTTTTTTGTAGTAATGTATCCATAAGTCTAGACTATTACATGAGTCATATTCATGACCATTGAGCCTGACTCGCTGAAAAGGTCAAGTGAAAAGAGATGCATGAACACAGATTTAAATGAGGATGCAAAATACTATTTGTAAGTGTCACAAAAAGGTGACACTGTATGGCACATTTTGGCATTGTTGATCAGATTTCATACACACACTCAACTGAGTACAACTTATGTTCGAAATATAATAATGATCGTACATCTGCTGAATTATCTTAAGCGACTTATGAGTGCAGAGTACGAAACAACATCTTTCATTTCAATATTTGATTGGTAGCTATACACATACTTTGAGCGACACAAAATGATGGATTAACCTAACCAAAACCCACTAAACTATAGACTTTGTAAATGCTAAAACAAAACTGAAAAACAACAAAAGCAGTCCAGCCTCTGACATTCAATGAGTAAGCTAACATTACGTTAGCTCACAATATAAATATCGCAGGCATTGGATGTTGGATGATTTAATTTTTTACTTTCACTTTTAATCTCTAGTTTTAGTTTTAATGCTACTGATGGTGGTATATAAATAAAGTGTATTATTACCTTCACCAAGGTGGAAGAGATTGTTTTTTGGTTTGGTTTGTTAGTTTGTCAGCAGGAAAAACTACTGGCAGGGTTCTTTGTTGGAATTGCGTCAAAGAATATTGAGAATAATTTCAGTGAAGCAAAAGACCCTGGTCATCAGACCTACAACTATAAGTTGAAACTGCATGCTGTCAGACAATAAACAGTCCTGAATCAAGGGTAAAACTTAATTTTGCAGGTCCATAAACTCCCTGTTATGCCCTGTAATTTAACTCCGCCCCCTCCTCAGAAGCGGGCTGTTTTTCTTTCCATCAAGCGTTGCGGTCTCACAGAGACGCCAGTGTGGCTCTGGACTCTTTACTGGCCCATCAGTTTAATAATGATTAAATGATTCTGTCCATCCGGGTAAATGAAAAACAAATCTAAAGTGTACTAGTTTATCTGCACGACATCTGTCCACATCAGAACGGGGACAAGATAAAATGTTTCAATTACAATACTATCCGATTCCCTCTCAGTAGGAACAGAACACATAATAATACATCACTGAGGGGTTTCAGTACGAGTTTGTTACCAAGACAGATGACCAAAGGCCTTTTCACGCCAAGTCCCAAACAAATTTACGGTCCGTAACACCCATCAACCTTTCACACCAACATGCTTTTTTTCTTTTAAGAAAGCATATGTAGCAGAAGTTCAACTTCTGATTAATGATACTGCAATTTAATGACCTATATTGTGTAAAATATCTCCTGTGATTGTGGCCAGGAATTCCACACTCGACTTGTATTTAATTTCTTTTTTTTTCTTGTCAGCCCAATTTTAGTATTATGTAACTCTATTTCTTCTCAGTTTATTCGAAAAAAAAAACAAAGGTTGGGAAATGTATGTGAACACATTGAATTTTGGAACAATGGTTTTGTCCCTTATTACAACAATAGAGCCTTCCTATTATGCTAGCCTTTGGCTGGTGCTTGTTTTTTATAGTAACGAGTGATGAGGCTCTTGGGTTTATTTATAACTGATGGAGATTCCCAAGTTGCTTGTTTTGAATAAAACCCAGTGGCTTCAATTATAAGTAAACTGTCAAACGTGATTGAACAGTTTGAAAAAATTCTGCTGGAGCCAACGGCTCTTGGATGTAAGATAACATTGCTTGTATATTTATATATAATACATATACTTCTTTATGTATATTAAATGATATAAAGCCTCTCATAAATTTGTGCTCAGGCTGTCTCCCTTTTCTTGTTTGCGTTTTGTCTTTTGTCAATGCTGTCCCTTGTTCTTTCTGCAGCAGACACACAGAGATAAGCAAGCTCAAGCCTGGAAATGGAACATATAGTAGAGAGATACAGAAAAAAGGAGAAACTGAAAATTATAAAGAATGCATACAGCTTTAATAGAGGTGATGAGTTGAAATGATAGGAGACAAGAGAAGTGTTTATGACATTCTGTTACCTATAGAAAACACTGCTTTGTTTCTGGGAGATCAGTGTCTGGATTAGCGGAAGTGACAGATAAAGAAATGGGAAATTTCATTGTATGCTGCTATCTGGGAAATGGATTTTGTGAATACTGAGCTAGCTGGATATAAGCTTGTATTCAGTCTTTTACTGCCTGAATCCTTTTACACTTACAAGCTCAGATTGTGCCCTGGCTACACTGAGGACTTGTTCTTTCTCTGTGTAAAAATTACATTATAAACTCCACAGATTATTTAAAATATAATAGAAAATCCACAAACTTATTTCGCATTCATTCACCTCAATGGGCCTTATTAATGAACATTTCAGTATATGCGTGTCCTAAATCTCTGTTATTTTCTTCTTTGAGGTTTGCCCATGCAGATTTAATGCCACCTGTTCGTAATTAAAAGCACATTTGTAAGATTTCATCATTAGCACTAGAGTGAAAGGTGATATTTATATTCATTTTCCTCTGAGAGTCTCTCTGAATATGACTCGTTGGGTTTGGACCATATGGGAATTTCGCTTCTATAGAAACAAATTGGGTAATGCCACAAATTTCTTTGACATTTTTTTCACTTTTTTGCTGAGAGTTAGATGAGAAGGACGACACAGTGTACATAGAAGCTACCGCCCCAGCCAGTTAGCTTAGCACAAAGACCGGGAACAGAGAAACAAAGAGTCTGGCTTTGTCCAAATATAACAAATCTCTAAATGCTAATTACACAGACAATTGTCTTGTCTTTCTACAAAGCTAAGCTACTCTTCCCTAGCTCCAGCTTTGTATTTAATGAATGTATAAATCTGAGCGGGGATTCAGACAAATATAATGTGGCCTTCAAACCGATCAAGATCATGTTGCAGACATGTTGCTCTGTAAAACCACAATTCGGATTTCTTGAAGTTGTTTTCATGAGTTCCTTTCTGATTGTATTTATTTACAAAAATCTGTCAACTGAACTTACTGACCCTATAATCTGAAATGACCTTATAGTATATGAAAGATAAACGTTGTTGAAAGACCGTGTTCAAATATAGCATATGATGCAACACAATACATTTGAACACAGTTTGAGGTGAAGTTGCTGAGTGCATGCCCACCACATTTAGAGTTAACTCCTATTTTAAACTCTAATCAGCACACAGGTGATGTTGATTATGCTGATTACCTAAGTGGCAGCTTCTACCTCCAGTATGTTGTTGCATCTCCACTAATGTTGACACTAAAAGTTGACATAATTCATCTCCTATTACATTTGCAAGTCATCACAGAGACAAAAGGCAAATACGAGACATTTAACCTCTTGAACTCTGTCACCTCCTGGCGCCTTGGACAGTTGCGCAATGGCAACAAACGCCTGCTAACGTCATGTTGAACATGCCCCATCCAAAACCAAAAAAAAGGGGTACATAGAGCTTCATAGTTTAAAGCTTAGGACCAATGACCATGTATCGGTATTGGACAAGTTGGGAGTGAGAATGTGATGGGGTTTTCTTTAAATGGTATTTCCAAACTGTCCGTCCAGGTTGTTGCACCACAGTGTCCACAACACAAAATACAAATGATAATATGTACGTGTGGAGCATTTGCAGTTGTTGGGAGACATTTTTTCTGGAGCAGGGTAAGGTAATGAGCACCCATACTGATGCTACAAACACATCATTAACCAAGTAACTAGCTCAACAATGTTCATAAGTGATTGTCAAAGTTATTATTGACTTGCAAGTCAATAATTTTTTTTTCTGTTTCTGCTGTACAAATTAGCCACGTTTTCAACCCAAGTTGGACGTCCAATTCATTCAAATTTTGAACCAAGTACACTATGCCCTACCCTACACCCTACCCTACATGCTCTACCTATCTTCTTCTTCTTCTTCTTCTTCTTCTTCTTCTTCTTCTTCATGTGATATTTTTATCCAGTTGAGCACTTTTGTAATCTTTTGTATCAAATGTGAAATTTATTTAATATTAATGTACAATTCAGTATGAGTTGCTAACTTCATTGGCGAAAAAAAATTACAGCTTATCATTTGATGGATTGTTTTTCAAATGGATCCATGATGGTCTTTGCCCAACACAATGAAGCTTGATATCTAAATTATAAATCTTGAGCCAAAATGAATCAGGGACAGATAATGATTAACAAGTGAGGGACTGATTACATTCCTGCCTCATCGTAACCCTGCATTAATCGTGATAATTTCCCTCACCCTGACACCTCAAGTGAGCTTGTCCTATTTTACTGCAATACCATTAAGTTGAAAACAAAATTGTATTAACTGGACCCCGACTTCTTGTCTGATATAAAAATGTAGGCAGTTTGTTTCATTAACCTATTTCTGTGGATTTAAAATCACACTTTAATGAAATGTCAATACATCTGCACAGGACATCAAGAGGAACATTTCATGGCTGGATGATCAATAGCAGAGATGTTCCCTCAGTTACCGAGACTGTTTTCATTATATTGCCTTATTGTTAATAATCAACAGGGAAGTTTAATGATAATATCTGTTAGTTAATTTGTTAAAGGAAGTTGTCTCAAAATGTGTTGTTTTCTCATTCTCTTAGCCAGAAATCCCCACTTCAGTAGCACTTACATACATCACACTGTACATTCCTATCTTTACTCTGAATGTCTTTCTCAGGGATTTGTTTATAAATCATTCATTGCCTGATTTATACACAATTTCATCATAGAAATATAGCGAAAACAGAACTTTTATGGATTCATGGAATTAATTGTGATATATTCGTAATTTATTTTCCCCTACCCTTTTTAGTATCTCCCCTTAAATAAATTATCCATAATTATATGATCGAAGCCACATAAACCTCCTATAGCTTTCTATCTATAAATCTCAACGCAGACACACACACACACACACACACACACACACACACACACACACACACACACACACACACACACACGCACACTGAGCTGTGCTACTCCAGTCTTCCTTTGGAGGATCAGAGGTTTTGTCGCTGTAGGTGTCAGCGATGAGTCACACCGGCAAATTACCATGTTTCAAACGGCTTTCAAATTACTTCCCTTCCAGTCGGGTGGTGCGCTGATAACCGATAACAGTTCTCATTTCAACAAGGAGTTTTGGAGGACTCATCTTTCCTTCTGTTCATCTGCCGCAGGGCATAGCCTGTGTAGCCTATGCCTGTTTGCATTAGGTCTACAGTGCATTGCAGGAGGCGTTCGACACAGACAAATAGGAGTTGATAGAAGGTTTATCAAAAGCTAGGCCAGCAAGAAGTCCATAAACAGCATGTTCTCTATATGTTTCTTTACTAAGGCTGCTGACACCAAAGCAACCCATGATCCCTTTTTTAGATCCCATGATCTTTGCTCATAAAAAGGCTTATTTAAGCTGACAAATGATTTTTGAAGATAGCGGATCCCAATCACCTCGCTATTTATGTTACAGCAACATCTCAGAAGCGGGTGAAAAAAAAATCTCTTTGATAACTGTTGGGATAAAAGACCACTGCATATTCTGCTATACAGTCGAAAATAAACGCTGCTTCATCAACTAAATGTATCGGGTTTTTTTAATGAGTTATTGAACATGGCACACATCCCATCAATTTGGGCTTGCATGGCTTTTGAAATTTGGCTCATGCTGTATTAAAGGTCTGCAAAAGCATGGTTCCCTGCCATTACATCTTCAGATCGTGGCTTTGCCATCTGTGCTCTCAG
Source organism: Clinocottus analis (assembly GCF_023055335.1). Taxonomy (NCBI): domain Eukaryota; kingdom Metazoa; phylum Chordata; class Actinopteri; order Perciformes; family Cottidae; genus Clinocottus; species Clinocottus analis. Next base: position 12,697,810 of record NW_027176207.1, on the reverse strand, counting down.
GTGCAGGGATTACAAATGATGTGGATGCAAGCTACTACTCTAATAATGTCGCGGTTCTACTGTAGTACATTAAAGGCAGCTGGCTGCAGGCCAAGTGTCTTGTCTTGAGGCCTTGAATGTGCACTATTGCCTCTGAAACCATGTGTATGTGTGTGTGTTTTTGTCAGGGTTGGGTTCAATTCACTTTCAACAGTGTGTTTGCTGATGCATGTGCCAGATGTCTACAGGGGAGAGGGGAAGAGATTGATGGTGAGCGCTGATGTCGCACGCTTTGATATGAGTCGCCTCATCAACCTCAAATTCATTGCCTGCTTCTGGCCTCCAACACCATCCGTCACTGACGCCACCAGTTTCTCAAAGGTTGCAATGCGCATTTTATAGCTAATATTCAAGGGGGTAAATAATTTCTGGGTCGCAGACAATAAAAGAGGAGGACACCAATCACCACAATGCACACAGAATCCACTTCTCAAGGGCTCTGTTGACTCCCACCATAACTCCCCTCGTAGGCCTAATTTATGCGTTAGACATTTGGTATTCAGCAGCTGTTTCCAGCTTATTCTCTCACATCATCTATATTGGCTCATAGTTTCAAATATTACTTCTAACACCATATTCATCAAGGTGTGGGTGTTAACTCATTACTATGAGAGGATGGTGTTCATTCACAGCGCTGTACAATGTGCACAGAAAGACATTATTCTTTGTAGCGCTTGAAAAGGATTTAAGGGAGCTGAGAGGATGGAGGCAGCACACAAATGTAAAACATTTGGTCTATGTCCCTTTTGAGACTTTTTCTGTAAGCCATAAATATATTTAAATTGTCGCGATTCATTCAATTTTTTGTTCTATTTTCATACCATAGGATAAAGTGTATATGGACTTAAAGTGTTCTGCGTTCTGTTTACATTTTGTGTCCAACTGACTGTTTTTCCCAACATACATTAATCTTTTAGAAGCAGCACTGTACAAATAGACCGAACGTGTTGATGTTCCCTCTTTGCAAAGGTTAAGAGAGTAATAATGCATCGTCAAGGCACTGACATTGTTGGTATCATAGCTCCTCGTGGTTATTGCGGTCCACATCACATACTCTGTTTTCCCCCTTTATAAAATATTCAAGTATATTTGGAACTCCACTTTGATTTATTACCACATTATAGACAAGCATTTCAGTATTTATGTTATTAGTGGAAAACCATCTGCATTATGTCAATGTCAACATCATTGTACAAATTAAGCCTCCTCATTTTTTAAAATCTTTTTTTTAAAAAGCACAATAACAGTGTAGCGAACAAATCTCACAGAGGAGAACAGATGTTGTGTGAAGCTATGTTGCAACTTCTGACACGAGCAAATACAAACCTGAGAGTGTAACTGAGAACTGGTGTTGAAAATTACCTTTTCAACAGACAACTTTAACCTCCTGCATCTGTACCCGAACACTGACAGAAAGGACTGAGGGATAAAAGAGCATCCTTATGTTAAACATTGTCAGTTAATAATCCGACTTGCATTTTTACACCATAAAACTCTGACACAAACACACAACATGCATATCAAAATGTTTTGTAATAAATGTAGCTTGCAACAAATTCTAACTTTTGAAATTCATGCGTGGGAAAAAATAAACCTAGATGAAACTGTAAATTATAGTGTGGGCGCTAGGGTCCTGCACATATCATCAAGTCCCAGCTATGCATTGTGTTGTAGGAACCTTACGGTGCAATTACTTGTCCTTCCCTCCCCTGACAAAGTGGCGTAGGCAGAAAAGCTTCTGTTAATCATGAGCTCTATTTTATCACTTCCAGGTAGAGACCAGTTGCTGTGTGAGGGAGCCGCATTAGCAGACTTGCCGAAAGATACCAAGCTTGCATTACCATAATTGTGGACAAAATGTCAGCAAAAAACTGGGAATTCATAATTCTCCATCTCTCTCTGTTTTAAAAATGTCAATTTTCAGCTCCACTTGATGACCCTGCAGCCTTCAGCCCAACACCAAACCAACTGTAAAAGAGAGAGAGAGTTCAATGGAACAAGAGCCTGTCTATATGGAGTCGTCGCCTTTTGTCTTGGCAGTTTGCATGGAGAACCATCAGAGACAGCCTGCCCCAACCTCTTCCGATGGTTAATTTGTCTATAATGTACATTACAGTAAGAGAGTGTGTTTGCCTCTGTGCATGTAAGAGAAAAAGAGACAGAGTGCATAACAGAGGGAGAAATGGAACTATTACTGTGAGGTGTGCGTCTGTTCTCCAGTGTGTGTATTCCATTAAATGCAAGCACGGTGTACCAGTGTTAATCTATGTGAGTGGCCAAGCAGGCGGCAGAGTGTGAGTCAGTGCGGGGGTGCGGACATGGAGTGAGGGTAAGGGGCCAACTAATGCTGAGTGGCAGTTGATAATGCCACACTGTTATATCAGCATCTGCCCTCCGGCTTCATGCTTACCTCTCCGAGCCTGCTGCTGTTGCCATCAAGCATTTCAGAAGACGAGACACACACATGCGCGCACAATGACATGGCTGCCTTGCAAACACTCTGCGTTCTGCAGTAAACAGTTCCTTCAAAATCACAAAATCTAATCAAACAGAGGTTATGTGGTGCCTCAAGCCATCGTTACAAATTACAACTTCATCTAATGTGCGCATATTTTGCCTGCCAACACAAAACAAATATTTGCACCCACAGACACAGGCTAAACCTCTGGAAACAGAAACAGAGCGCCATTTTAGTTTCCAGGTAGAGTTAGCGTGCAACACAGGATGGTGTAATCGCTGCAGCGTCACTATAAGATTTTTTATATTTCTTTCTGATAAGCTTAAAACCCTTTAAAATTAGACATCAAAGAGGATATTTCTGTTCATGTGCACCTTATATTTCTCAGATCAGATAAGAAGTATCTGGAATCTAACATTCACATCAGTAGAGCGTGGCATTTTATGCCACACTATAATGAATGAATAAAGCGGCCTCATGTGACGTCTGCAGCTAATATCCAATTAACCTTAGAACAACGCTGATAATATGGAATCCCTGTCTGTGGTTAACGGAACGTACAGTGCAAGTATTAACACAGCACACAGACAAAAAAAAAACACATTCATGACGTGTGCACACACACAGACAGACACACAGACACACACACACCTGGAAATGAAAGCCGAGATGCAGTGAGAAACAGACCCGTATGAGGACTGACAGCTGAATTTAGTGGCACACAAGGCCAGGGAGGAGACTTGGCACTGATAAATGAAGTGTATGGAAATGAGCTTGGATTCAACATTGTGAATTAACTTGTTTCTACATTATCCACCGCGTGAATTCCAGTAATGTCAACAAGAAAGCTGAATATCAGACATGTGTACTTATTTGCCCTTAGACCATAATGTACAAAATGCCCCATTACAGCAGACCTTGGGAATTGACAGCGGAAGTGTTTTATATTTTATAATAAATAGAGCAGAAATTAAGTTGGAAAAAGAAGAGGTGTTTTCACATGAGTGGGTCATGTAACCGAAACATCTCTCCACGACCCAGGGTTGTTTACTTCAGGGAGCCTTTGATTCTTATCCTGTTTCAGGCAGAACTAGTGAGGTTTAAAGCCTTTGGCAGACTTAATTCCGCACCGCTTTTCAGCAAAACCGCAGAATTTTTTTCTTGCCTTGGTATTGATAACAATCAGAATTAGAGTCAGATAGCATGCAAGCAATTATTAAGAAAAGCTGTACATGCATTGATTGGTGGAAACACTTTACGATAAGGCTAGGAATCTGGATCTCAAGTATAGCGCAATTAATGCATGAGTCATGATGATTAAATGACTCATAAATGAATGCAGAATGCATCAGGAATTCCAGTTGGTCAAATTTGAACAATTATTGAGTCCCTATGCACATAATTACATCATCCTTGATTTATCATCAATCAATACATTCCAATTCACACTTTACATATATATCACCAAATTAGCTGGTTAAGTTAATGCAATAGTTAATTATTATAGAAATAAGAAGCTGTTTTATCAAACGGGTAAATGTAAACATTTACACATTCTTACAATGTAAACTGTTGACAATGCTCAGACATGTAAGCCCATTGTCCCTTAATTTGTCACCTGCTGTTTTTGGTCCTTCTGTGCTACAGTTCCCTTCAATGACAACTAAAGAAGAGAACCGTATGTGCCATGTGATGTAAATGACTGCATCTGACTACCATAAACCCAAAATGTTAAGAGAATAGGTTCTCCTGCTTTTAGAGGGGCTGATCGAACGCATGGGGCTGAAATGTCCTTCTCTACATAACTGGATTCAAACTAATTTGTGGGAATATAAATGTATGTAATGTAACTAATCACATAAAATCAAAGGGAGTTAATTTCTGAATGGCGAACAACATTATGTATGATACGCCCAATATTCATTCATGCCTGAAATCACTGTGAGTCACTTAAGCATGTTTGTAAAGGGTTACCGATTTGGACACAAACGGTTACTCACTTGTGTCTCTGTGGTGTGAGAAAGAATGGTGATATGTAAAGAGCACAATGTGCCGCTGACAGATGGAGAGCAGCCAGAAATCATGTGAGACCGCGGGTGGAACATTGTGCAATCCCTGGAAATTGAGCAGAAATTGAGAAGCAAAGCACTGCTCCCCGTGGCCCATGAGCCATGTAGCCACAGAGGATTAGGGCCACCTCAGACAAAAGCCTACGAGGCTGCAAGAGAAATCATCCCCTGGAGTGCACACCACTTTTCTGTCTGCAGCAGCAGATACAAGTCATTGATTCTTTGGAGCACGTCACTAAATGACCTTAATTGATAGCCTGTGAATGGGGTCACTCCTTTTTTTTTTGTCTCACCCCCAGCACCTGAATCCATGACAAACCCATGCGTAGAGGAAGGAAGGAACAAGGGAGGAAGAAGCAACACACTAACCTTCAACATGCGAGAAGGAAAATGGCTGCGCACCAGCTCTATCTCTACAATTTTCTCTTTTCATTGAGGAAAAGTACTATTTCATTCATGCCATTTCCGTTCATTCATCAGCTGGGGCCAGCCTAGACTCACAGTGCCATCTCCACACCAACATTCTTATCAATGGACGTGACGTCAGCGCTGCCTGCAGCTGAGGGGTGGGTGTGGGGTGGTGGAAGGGGAGGGGGGGGGGGTCTGTCACGTGGTTCAGTGAGGGGTATATACAATAAAGTTGCGCTGACAGTGGGGCTGAAAACATTCACCCAATTGTACATTAGCACTAGGGCTGCTGCCATACAAACTCAACGCACAACTAAATAAAGATCCGCCAGTTTGTTTTTTACCTCCATGTTGGCCACGAGCTGAAGAGAGAGGGGGGAAAACTGAAATTCTATCAGGTGATCTACATGAAATAATCTTGGCTTTAACCGCGTTGTGAGTTTCACTTTCCCACCCCCCAGTGGGACTAAAGGTAAGTGTAACGAAATCTCATGTTATCATTTATAAATTGGAATTAGATATATCAGAACGGTCTTTGCTGCTATTTATCAAATAGTTCATAAATTCAGATTTTTTATTTTGTGGGGGAAAAATAGTAAGAGAGAGGCGTGTTGTAAGTGTAAGTGTGTGGAAGAAATCTCAACCTAATTAGAAGAAGTCATCTGTTGGCCACAACTAGGCAACTGTTGTCTAATTGAAAAGTAGATATGTGCTGCGACTGTTTATGTTTTATCTGTTGTTTTGAAGTAAAACCGAATACATTTTGCAACTATTGAGAAATATTTTCACAATTATTATGTTCTACTATTTTTCAACTTTTATAATTATGACTAAATTGAGAAATAACCACATTTGATTTGAAAACCACATGAATGTATTAATACGTGTAATAAGGCATTATTGTAACAGAAAAAAAACAGTAGAATATGTTATTTCATGTTTATTTTTCGGGGCGATAATTAAAGAGTTGAGCCTTTACAATGCGTGGAGAATTATGTGTAATAAATATTTCTGCGTTTAGCTGCTGCTCAAGAGACACGGTAAAAATCTTCCAATATTTTTTAAAGATGGATATAACAAAACAAATGCTATTTTTAGGGGGTTAAAACCACAGTAAAGCGTTTGTTTTAAATTCCAATTTAATTATAGTGAAAATCACGCCTTCTGTATAGGCCAGCTATTGAATGGATTTGGATTTGTCGTAGTTTCCACCCTGCTGATCCAGTTTATAAAAATGGAAATAGTTGTAAAAAAAAATTGGGCTGCACGCTGCGCTACCCAAATTCGTGCTTGTCTGCATTCCAGCAGTGCCACCGAAGAGACACATGCCCACACCACACAAGGACAAAGCCGCGTTACTTACTGACTGCTTCTCCCGTTCCTTGCGCAAAAAAGGCTGTATCCTCTCAAATGTACCATCCAGCTCATTTACAATTTGGATGGAGCACTCAGGAACCGGAGGGTTAAATAACTCAACCGTAGCCCCAGCTTTACGCATGACTTCCCCGCGCGTGCAGTCTTTGTACCGGTGTCCTGGTCACATCGCGTTGAGGCATGGACTACCAAAATCACAGCTAATACAGAGACAGAGCTCAGATCAATTTGTATTTCCTGCCTCTTTCTTATCAAATAGAGGTTTTGCGCTCATAATGGCAAGTACGTGCGTTCTGGTTGGGTTGGATTGGAGAACGTGGTGAGAGATGTTTTTTCTTTTTTTATGCAAAAAAATTCAGACTGTAAATTCGATGGGTGCATTTCTTTATTATTATTTACTCGGTTAAATCTAACAGAATACTAAAAATTCGAGCAGATGCATCAATTTATTCGCGTGGTGGCGAGATAATGACTGATGGGTTAACGCCGCGACTACAGGCACATAAATGGCTCATATGCAGGTTCGAAGTGCAATTTCTATATGCAAATTATTACCTTCCACTTGAAATACATGGGCAATTAGATATCGAAAGACGATGAAATACTCTCATCTCTGTGTTACCAGATACGCAAAAAACAGAACAAAAAATAAATATTATAGATTAGGTTTCACATCATGAACATCCAGAATAATAAAAACATATATGAGAGAGAGAAATGAGCAACTTTCTTTGTTGGATTTGGCTTGGCTCTTTAGACCGCTGCTTTGTTCCCAAACCTTTGTTCATTTTAAACTGCTCACAGTGCAAACTGCTTTAGAATGGTAATCTATATGTTAGTTGTTTTTTAGTCTTTAAATGAGTTATGTACGTGGTATCATCTGTCATCATCTTTTTTTGTTCATAAAACAGCTGTATATTATTTAAATGATTATATTGCCATTTTAAATTCAACGTAATCGTGAATCCAAAATAATTTCATGTGTCTTTTGTCCTTCTCCCTCAACCTTCTTCCTTCCTTTTTTTCTTCTTCTACTCCTCCTTCTTCTTCAGGTGCTTAACCTCCCTCCTGCCAGTTCTGCATGGTCATGACCTGTCATCACGCCCCTTCCACAGCCCACCTCATTCTATTGGTCCTGCTCATTGTCACTCCACATCTGGCTGGCACCGCCCCTGTTTGGGGTGAGGGAGGGGTGGAGGGGCGCACCCGGACAGACCTTAGAGAGGACGACCTCGCCCCCTTTCTCTCGCCCCCACCCAAGAGTCTCTCCAGCCCTGACAACGGTTCACTAGACCGGGGCCAGGGCCCGGGTCAAGACAACCAATCAGATAAAGTGATGGACCCTGCGCAGGTGCTCGCTGTGCTTTTGGAGGCCCTGGACCACCCGGGGGAGAGTGCAATCCAGATGAGCAGAGACAGAGTTTTGGAAGAGGATGAGAGTCAGAAACTGCCCTCTATTGAAGGCGTGGTGGGTGGTGAGATAAGTAGAACAGGGGAGACAGAGGGAGAGAGGGGGGTGGAGCAGGAAGAGGAGGAGGGGCGAGGGGCTGATAAGGCTATTGAACAGCTAATTGTAGGCCATTTGACAGCTGCTGAGGGTAAGGACTTAAAGGAAAGGGATGAGGAAGATAAAAACACAAGGTCAGAAGAGAATCAAGGGTGGTCTGTGGAGGATGTGGGAACTGATAGTGGAAACGAGAAAGAAGGGAAAGAGGAAGATGAGGGGCAGGAGGGAAATCATTTAGAACGTTTCTTGAAGGCCAGACAAAGTTCTGCCTCACAGGGAGATGATCCATCTTTGCAACGCAAAATAAGAGGCTACTTCCAAAACATTGACTTGGGTCTCCAAGATAATGAGATCCTGCCTCCTCTAAAGGGCTACAAAGCATACAACACTCAGCTTGCACGAGCCGGAAAGAAGCTGCACTGGGAGGAGAACCAGGATCGCAACCGACCCGTTAATGGGGGCAACTTCATGGATGACTTTGAGGATGAAGGAGAGGAGCTGGAGGAGGAGGTGGAAGAAGAAGAGGAGAGCCTCTCCCACATGGAAGAGGAGGCGAGAGCACGCGCAGAGAAACAGGAGGTTCTTCGGCAGCAGGAGGAGGCGGAGCGAGCCAGAGAGGAGGAGCAGAGGCTGGCAGACATTGCCTCCGATATGCTACTGCAGTACATGGGGAGGAAGCAGCAGTCCTACATGAAGCCCCGGCAGAAAAGCAGCATGGGGCCCGCCAGCAACACTGCTGAGGACAAGCGCTCCGAGGAGGTCATCTCCGACGAAGACGACGTGGACCAGCAAATGATCGACAGGCTGATTGAGATCAGCAGCAAGCTTCACCTGCCTGCTGATGATGTGATTGAGATTATAAGTGATGTAGAAGAGAAGAAGAAGAAAAGGAAAGAGCTGCAACAGTTGCCAATCAACAGCAACCCTGTAGCCCCACGCTTCAGGCCTCTGGTACCTCCTCCTCTTGCTGCCCCACCTATCTACCACTACACCGCCTCAAAAAACCCCAAGAAAGACCCCTATAGATACAACAAGTCCAACAAGAAATGGCACAAGGACAAAGTCATGTCATATAAGCAGGACTATTGGTATAAGCCTCAGAAGCAGCTTGACTACTGGTATAAACCCCAGAAACAGTTTTTAGCCTTCCCCTCCTATCCATACTACCAGAAGCCATATCGAGCATACTACCCCGTTTATTTCCCATATCCCAAACCACAATATTATGGCAAGCCCTCCCCCTCCAGAGACCAGCCATTTGCCCCCCAGGAACTTGACTTCCAGCCCCCAAGGCGCAGGCACCGGGCTGGGGGTAAGAATCGTGGACAGGGCTGGAGGCAGCAGCCAGTGCCACGCCTGCCTTCCACCCCTTATATCTCTAACTATATCCTTCCACACCCACGGACCTACCAACCCCTACCTCCGCCCAAACCAATAACCACACCCAGGAGAGGAAGGCGACCCCCGTACTACTATCAACAAGTCACACCGAGAGATGACTATGAGGAAGATGGGCTGGTGCCTCAGTTGGACAGTGAGGAGGAACTGGAAAACTTTATTGAGAGGATCTACATGAAGCGCAGAATGTATTGAGAGACTTTTTGGACATTCGTTAGATCAGATGGACTGACAAGAGGTGTGATAAATATACAGTAGCTGGAGAAAAGCTAAAAGAGAGTGCAGGGAAAAAGACTCGGGGGAGATATGTGTATTGAGCCTGATGGAAATTGAAGGGTCCTGAAGTAAAAATGTTCCAGTTATGTTGTTTTAATCACTGTATTTCTTCGTTGATTTTCTCGGTCAGGGAGAGGATGGAGCGTTCCCAGTTTAATCTCCCTGTAACCACATTCAGCCTCTTGCTCAGTTTACATTTTGAAATGGAACATACCATGGTGTATGTCTGCCGCCATTCAGGTCAATCTCTGAAGCTCTTGCATTGTTCAGAGATTTCTAGAGGACACACGCACACGCACACTCACACAAACATTCACATTTTTGACACATTCACAAGCAGTCATGCCCATTTTAAGAGAACCATGTTTACAACATCACTTTGTATCTTGTATCGCTGTCATATTTCAAAACTAAAGCAGTTTCATGACTTCTTATCAACACAAATATATAAAAAAAGAACACTGGTATTGTCAAATGTTCAATGACATTATATTTTTGTTGCATTTAATGTGTGTAGTTGCCCATGTTATTCCAGATTGGATCTACTTTAAACAGCTGCAATTTGCAAAGGTGTCAAACACATTTCAGTTTTTCAAAGTCAAGATTCAGATTTTTGCCTTACAAGCAGCATGGTTCGATAAGGGTCATATCATATTGCATAATACTATCACAACCGATCATAATGTTAAAACCCTGTGGACTCCAAAAGCACAAACTTAAAACACTAAACACTTCCAACCTGGTGGTCAAAGGGTTTTCAATCATTTTGGGATCTAGATATTTATGGCACATCCACCATATGTATGGCAGATCCACCACAATCAAACTTCTTGACCTTGTAGGAGTCATTTTTATCTTCCTGATCTTTTCTCATTGTTCATCTTTAATTGACATTCTCACTTACCTATTTTCTTTTTCCACACATTGTTCTTTTGTCATTTATCTTGCATCATCCATTATCTCTGTTTTTCCTTTCTTTCCAAAAAAAAAAGAAAAAGAATACTTGAAATCCCACTCTATTCTGCAGCTTTTTTTTAAAAAACAGATTGCCACCAAGAAGCTACAAACATTTTGTTCATTTTCAGAAGAAATTCATTGAAAAGTTTCAGGCCGGGGAGTCAGGGATTGTGCTTAAAACCGTTAAATGCACGTCTTTCTACTTGCATCTTAAAAAATGAACAAAAAAAAAGAACAAAAAAAAGAGAAAAAATAAAACAGTAAAGGGAAATCCAGATGGTTGTTTTCTCTGAATAAACTGTGAACATAAAAAATAAATCTCTAAAAGGATGAGGGCCACTGTGTCCACAGTGAAGCCATCTGTCTTGTAAAAGGAGAGTGTTGTTGTTGATGTCACCTTTAGCATTGTAAGATGTACAGTGTGAAATAAATATGCCCGTGCAATGTGTAAATAACAGCATGATGATTAATAGTTTTGCTATATGATAAAAAATAAAAGCAATTATTTTATTAAAGTTCAGTTTTTTAATGGCTTTTTGGCGAGTGCTATGTTGTACTTGTATAGCAACACATAAGAAGAACACTTGATACTTGAGTAACAATCCAAAAACCCAAAAGAGAAAGACAATCACTTAAAGCTCAACGTCAGAGCGGCTCGTATAAATTGCATTAATATAGAGGCAAATTAAGAAAACCTATAGAAGAGAATTCATTCCAAGATAGACAAAAATGAACATGAGAAAAACAACAAAAATGGATATGAAAAGAGGGAGGAAAAACCGAAGAACAGAAAAATTTAGAAATAGGCAGGGAAATGGTAACTGCAGTGATTGATGAGTCACATGATTGGTGGATGAGTCATCCATCTTTACACTTTACTGCGCAGGACCATGCGCATGCACACACACACACACACACACACACACACACACACACACACACACACACACACACACACACACACACACACACACTATCTCTCTCTCTCTCTTTCTCTCTCTCTCTCTGCTGTATAGTAATTTAGCTGCTGGCATTCAAGATAAAGATTGAGTTGTGTTTGCCTCTGCCTCCAGCCAGCCAATCAGCTATATATATATATATATATATATATATATATATATATATATATATATATATATATATATATATATATATATATATATACCATATCATGTTTCCACATCCTCTTCACTCTCACTTCACAGGGCAAAATGCCCTTCTGCTATAATTCCTGAAAGTGCTTCTGGCTGCAGCTTGTTTGGCATCAAAACCAACCTGACATGCATTCAGTGTACAAACACTGCAGTGATTACCAGGCTGTCAATATGGTCAAGTCACATGTCATCTTGCCAGCTTGCTCACCAGTTGATTGCAACGGTACCATTCATCGCTGCATCTTGGCTTGTTTATTAATTATTGGACACAATGTTATGAATGCAGATTTAGAATTACGGCTTGTAACATCTGTAGATATCCCATCTGGTTATTCATTGACTAATGTCAGAATGAAATTAAGTTTATTTGTTGTAGCCATTGTGATTTCATTATCAAAGTTGTTTGAGGTCTAAAAACAGCAATGCCAGCCTCATCAACAGAGACATGGGAGCCCCTGGCAGTTACGTAAGTGGCCCAGTCTGTAAAATACACGTTACGTACATGTACGTAACATATGCTGCTGTATTGTTGGTATGGAAATGCGAAGGATTAGTTTGATGTCGTGGACATTTGCAGAATTGGAGAATATCAACACCACTCATGTCTGCAGCTAGTGTCAGCAGACAATTATTGCACCAATGGCAATGTCTCCAGGCCTGCTGTTTTGTCTTCATATCATGCAAAACTATGGTTGGTGAAGTCAAATAGCTTCAAGCATCTAGCAGACGTCACCACAATAAGAAAAAAACACTAACAACATGAGACACTTTTCAGCTCTCAGTACATTTTCTTTAACTCAAGGCGTTCAAGGTGCAAACATGAAAAATTTGAGGTGCTCAGCAATGCAAACCAACGTGCAAAATGTTTCACTCTTATTGAAAACAATGACTAAAAACGCCACCCCAGGCCAAATATGATCTCTGATTTGGTCTCCACCAATTCCCGAGGGAAATATCTGACTCTAGGGCTGTAAATGCTGCACCATGTTGAATGTTCACTGGGTAGTTGATAACGTTAGCAACTGAAAGCACTGCTTGCTGTGTCCAAAAACAGGTGAAGTTGAACTGAAACAGGTGTCTGCTAAGAGCTCTGCACACAACATCCAAACACTGCCAACTTTTGATTACCGAGTTCCACTAAATACTGCTGTCATCAGGAACATCTCAACATAAATCGCTTGTATCCACATGCTAAGGTACCACCAGCTATCATCTTTAGGCTGTGATTCAGATCTAACAAATAGAGAGGAAACATCTGCATTTTCTGACTGCTGACACCTCTGCTCTCTTCCGGAAGCTCCTTCAAACAACAAGATCCTATAGCGTGGACCCAGGTCTCTACAAAGTGCTGTAGGAAATGTGTGATATGCATCAGTGATATATCAAAAAAATAGTAATAAAGTGAGTTCGTAGAATCAACTCAGCTCACCAATAAATCAATAACACCCATAATGACAGTTGCTTTAATTGGTAAAAAGCTCTTTTTTACTCACCTATATATTGATCAATATGTCATGTCACCTTAACTGATGCAGACAGGTTACCTGTCAACCAGTGACTGTGGATGTCAGAAATGAGTCTAGTGACTAAATTGATTCAAAAGCACGATGTCTTCCATAGCAACAGGGGTCAACCCCATCCCATCGTTGCTGTCCCAGATTATTTCGGTTATCTAGCAACCAGACACCAATGAGAGTCTTTGGGACTGAGCAGTCGTGACTGAGTGAGAGACATTTGAGTCACTACATGATGATAATAACATGATTTTCACTTGGGCTTTTTTAAACACAGTATTAAATATCATCAAATTAAACATTAGACGTTGCTGTGAAGCTGTTCTTTAAGGCTAGTTGTCAGAAATAGCATTAACTAAAAACAAACCTGATAAAGACTGCTAATCTTCTCAATGAGTGTTGCTTAATGTTTCCAGTTGTTTGACTCAAAATTGAAAAGGTCGATGATTCATTGATGGTAATGTGCTACATGTTGGATTTTCCATGACTGGCACAGCCAGTTACGGTTAGAAGGCCCAATAAAGAAAACAGGAACTGGACATAAACGCAGACAATAGTAGTAGTTTTAATGATATAAGAAATGGTTTACAGAGTCCAAATGAAGCAGCTCCAGCAGGTATTGGAAAAGGAAAATCCAAAGAGCTGGAACACAACTCACTGGGAAACACTTAACGAAAGCAAACACTTGGAAAAAGGCAGCAACACTAGACACAGGTATTAAGACGAATGAGGGATCTGAGCTAGTGTAATTAGTGAATGACTGATTAGGGAAGTTAGAACAGGTGAGCAGGAGGTGAGCCAACTGCAGTACTAACGAGGAACAGGTGAAACTAATCATGGCCGGGCAGCTCAAAACTGGCAGGAAAACCCACACAATGCAGAAAGGGGTGAGTAACAAAATAAAACAGGAAACAAGGAAAACATAACCTCGCGAGTAGGGATCAATATAACACACCCATTAGCTTGCATTAGAATAATGGCAGATGAATGATACACAACAATCTGTATGAAGTCTATTTGATGCATTATAAGATTATTTGATATCAGTTATAAAGTCTCCCTGAAGATTTGAAGGAGTAGATCCGCTCTGATCCGCTCTGATGAATACTGGTAATGTGTTACTCGCAGAGGATGTTCACACATGTTGCTTATGAAAAGTCTTCTATCAAACCTTTCTGCTGAGCTGTGCTCAAATAGAGTATTGTTAAGATGATGCTATTTACATTCCCACATTCATATTTTTGAGACATACAACACAATTGACATTTTAGAACATTCCAGCACAATAGGATAATTGCATGTCAACCTTTAGATCATATTACGTCCTTATAGTAATCATTTATAGTTGCCTGGTGGGTGCGCTATAATTAAAATTGAATTTGAATTTTTTAAAAGCCTCTAACTCTCACAGGCACACGATTTGGTATACATCCAGCTCCTGGCACAAAAGAGTCTGACAGCAAAGCAATTCATCAGTAATGGCCCCAAGAAGCCCATGCATTTACAGATGCGGAACCAAAAGAAAAAATGCCCACCATTAGGAGTGTGAATAGTAAATTTATACGTCTATAAGACCTTCAAAATCTGATTAAATAATGATCATGAATTTCTAAAGCAGTGGGACTTTGGCTCAACCTTTAACTTTAAATGCCAGTGGGATATTAGCATATCAAAATTTGCTATGCATATAAAGTATAGTTACACTAGTTTACACAGTAATACTGAACGTTTACACACTGAAAGTGCGACGTGGCTCCCTCTTTCATATTTCCTCATTCTCTCTGCACGTGATGTCGACTCTATTGGGTTGTGTTGCATAATTAAGTCATTTGGGCTATTGGGCATCTCAACAGAGAGAGAGATTCTGAGATGATTCAGGTGAAACTGAGATTAAATTTCAAAACTAACACTGTACATGCCATCATAACTTTCTTGGTTGGTTTTAACATCACTCTTCCTCTTGTTCCATACATTTACCTGTGTTTGCCATTATGTCATGTGATTTGGCTTGATTGTGCAAAGTTTTGGACTGAAGTCCCTTTTTGGCCTTGTCGCTTTGGAAAACTCAGGTCAAAGTGCTGATTTCCACCCCTCCCTTGTAACTGAGAAATGCTGCTAGATGTTATCTAACCTGGAACTTTACCTAGCTTTGTGGCATTGTTTTTAAGACATCAAGCCTTCCCAGGAAGCCATTTATTTCGTCCAATATACATTTAAATTGGAATTATTTTGCTTCATATTCAGGTTTGCTCACAGTGTACAGTTTGATTTAATTGTTTAACGTGTATTGTGCATGACTAAGATTCAACAGAAAGATATTTTTGGAATGTTTAAGTCAGTTTTAGAAGATCTGAGCACATGAATGTCAAGACATGACATTTCAAAGTATTTAGAAATGAATACCTTTGGACCAAAAGGTTTAGTTCTGGTAAGTCTCACAAAATGACTTGAATCGCCATAAAACACCTCAGAGAATGTCACACATGTTACACTTTGCGTGTATAACGTACTGAGTGGTTGAGCAAGTACGTGGCTGAGAAACATGAATATATGAATTATCTTCTTTAAATATGAAAGCTGCTCCGACAGTTCAGAACTTTCCATTCAATGTTACTGCTGACCTCAGTTTTTAAAAAGAAATCTGAACCTTGTCATGGCGTCACTCTTCTTTCCATGTTTTCGAAATTTTTTGTTGTTCATTGTTAAACTACCGATGTTGGACATAATCTTTGCCACATAATATGCTCCATCAACCACGCTTTCACCAGCCATTAGGACAACAGAGGCAGAGCTGCAAAAAGGCCTCTCCCCTGCATACGCATCCTTTGTTTATGATCTCTGCAACCCTTGTCTTTTTGCTCTCTTCTTTCATCTCGTCTTCGCCATCCTTTATGTTGCTCTCTACCCTCATTCCTATCGTCTCCCTTTTTTCCTTCAATTATCTATGCCCCCCACTTCTCCTTAATGCTCCCTAACACACAATCTCCCTCTCTTTTTCTTCTGTATCCTCTCTCCATTTCTTGTTTTGTATGCAAGCCCCAAGGGAGCGAAATGGGTGAAAAGCACTCTCTCTGCACCACTGTCACAAAAGACTGGTGAGTCATCGCCACTTATGTTCCTGTCTCCCTCCTCCCACAAAAAAACACACATACAGGAAAAACACTCAAATTACTCCTTACCTGCCGTGCATTTACAGGAAGACATGGCAGACACACGCATCAGTTCTCTCACACAAACAAACACAACACATGCACACACACACATGCACACACACACAGAAACACACATTCCGCAGCTCTTTAAAACGACCCTGAAATTAAAACCCAAGTCACATAATTTAGTTGATAATTTAGTTGAAAATGGCATTCATTCATGTGTGCTGCCTATCATATCTTACAGGATTATGTGGAGTTTGTATAGTGGAAACTCATCAATGGAGAGTGAAATAGAGAGTTGTTCATGCAAGAGATGCTCCTGGACTATGCAGGAGACAATCTGGTGGACAAAATGGACAAAAGAGAGGGATGAAAGAGGGAAAGAAAGACATTCCCCAGGGTATTGTTGTGGTTTTTGGTCTTGTTCGCCTATGGTTTAAGAGCCACAAAGCAAATGCTTTTCCTCCATCTGCTGGATGAATGTGTAACTTACAATGCAGTCATGTTGCTGCTGTGTGCATAAGATGGCAGTCCTGGATGAACACAATGTAACGTACAACTGGGGAACCTTTAGAAATGTAGCTTAAGAAATGACATAAATCAATTATTAAAATAGTTTGATTGACTCAACAATCTATTGACTATTGTCTAATAGTTTCAGCTGAAAACCATTTAGTGATTAGAAAATATACAACAAACAAAAAGAAAATGCATAGAAAGACAAAGATCAAAGGTTGGTTGATTAACTCATCCAGAATTCTGAAGTGACATTTTGCATGTGGAAAAAAACATATTTCACTGTGATGTTGTAAATAACATGAATAAGTAAGTCTCTGTATCTACATCTGTATATTCTTGGTGTAAGGCTGCAATGCCGAGTTTTCAGACATTTTCTAAGTGTTGAAGTTGTATTTAGTGTTGGTTTTAACGGGCTTGTTTATGTCAAAACGGACTCCACCGCAGGGACATCAGGGTCCTCACGTGATTACTCTTGACAGAAACCTGCTTGTGAGCTATTCAGACACATCAAATATTGAAAGCCTGGAGTTTCCGTTTCACACACAGACAGGGAGGGGAGACAGCAGAGGCAGACAGACAGGAGGACAAACAGGGGCAGAGAAAGAGCGAAAGAAAAGTCAAAGAACGGTGGGATTAAGGGGAAATAACACGTCAGGCACCCTGGGAGGGAGACACATGAGCAGGGATGGAGGGAGAGAAGGAGGAACAGGGAGAGAGCACCCAGAGGTAAGAGAAGGAGAGTGCGAATGTTTTAGCCTAATCAGGGGCTCGCTTTGAGTGTAACAGTAGAAGCTGCATCAGTGTAATCGGCTGCAGATTGATTGGCTGATAACCTTCTGGTTGGGCGGTTAGGAAGACACGTTTTTTTTTAAAAAGTCTGCTGCTTCTCTCTCAAACCTCAGTGGGACGACTTCTTCCCAGGCTTACACACTGACTCAGAGCTGCATCGAGGAAAGCGACGAGCACCAAAACCTAAAGGAACCGGGGGAGGACGACCAGGCCGAGATTGGAGCCTGTAATGGAGAGGTAGAGCCAAGTCAGGTCAGATTTGAAAAGAAAAATTGAGACTACACCACCAGAGTTCCTTTACCTCAAAGAAAATTGGAACGAGAGAAATTAAAGATTTTTGTCCATATGGTTGGTGTGATTGATGAAGGTCGGGGAGGATCTATGTATCAGTGATGCAGAGACCTTACCACAGGAGACACTGATAGCCACAAGCACACAAGATGTTGCCATTGTCCCATTGTCCCCCATGCCAACAGAGGAAGAGTGGACTTCAGTGACATCTCATCTCTCCGACACACAAAGTGAGTCTCAAACAGACAACTGATGTATTGTGTCTGTAACCAACACATGTGAGGTTATTTTTTTTTTTTAAAAACAGTGGTGTAGTACTTTTGTCTTTGTGTTCTCACAGATTGCCCATCTGAAGCCTGCTGGTATTGCTTGAGGTCTCTTGACTCAGATTATTGTCCTGAAACTCCTGAACAGGTTTCAACATTTTTGACTACACACATTATTAGTTGTGCTTGTTGCTCTCAAACTTGTCGTATGAGACGTGTCATACAATCTTATCAAAAACAAAATTAAACTGCCTGACCGCTTAGTAATGAAAGAGTAAGTGAACTCTCAACTGGTGTTGTACACAACCAATGGGCTAAAAAACAGTATTGTACAAACATTTCAAGTCAAAAAACAAGCAGCGACGTATGCAAGCAATCGGCTCGAAGTCACCGTATAAAAGTCAAAAACGGCAAACTATCTTGCTAAAAACTAAATTAAGTTGCAGTGAGGATCAACAGTATGTGTACCGGCTCATCCGAAAGAGTAAAAGTGAAGCGCAGAGCAGCAGCTGAGAGATACACAGAAATGTCTGTACTGATAGTGCTGTTGGCTGTTTGCCAGACACCCTGCAAACTGTTATCCACCCACTGTGAGCACAAAGTAGTGGATGGGGGTCGGAAATGCATTTAGCTGTGTTATCACTAGTGGCCCCTTAAGAGTAATGAGTGAGGAGTCAGTAGACAGTCAATAGCAGTAAAAACAAGCAATAAAAGGTGTTTTGAGAAAGTATGAGTCACCGCAACCATGAGAGGTCCTTGAGCATGCAGCCATAACTAGACACTCAAAATATAAAGCGGTTTTCTGCAGCAGAATACCAAATTAGCTGTAAAAGACAAGGATGCACACTCATTCACTCACAGTCTGACAGATTGCATGATTCTCTTGGCGGAGATAACAAAAAGTGTCTCGATCTTACAAGGAAGCTATAACTTCTAGATGGAAATACACGTTTCTTTCTTCAATGACCTGTTGAGATCAGAGGAAATACTGTTTGTGTGGTAACAAAAATAAAACATCCATTCTTATTTATTTCCAAGGGGAAAAAAACAAAGGATTACTAGTATAGGTTGATACATACTATTGTAATAAACTGCAGTTAAAATGCTTTGAAAAGGATGTTTGAAAACACTAAATAGAGGCACTGAGAAAAATGTAACTGACAGTAAAATGAACAAAGTTCAAAATATGGTGTACGATATATGAAGTAAATTATTCAGTCGGGTACATGACGTTTCATTTTGATGTTTGATCATTTGAAGAAGTCAATAATTCCAAGATCCGCCTCATTGCTGTTAAAGCCTTACAATCAAATCTTAAAACTGAGCTAAAAAATATGTTGTGGAATCCTGTTTATGCTGTGTTGCAGGAAGACTCGGGTCCTTTGTCACCAACGCCCTCTAGTGGCCAGAAAGTGAGCTACCAGACAGACCCTCGACCTCACTTTGGCGTAGCTTGGTCCTCCCACTCTACATGTCACCCCCTGTGGGGCAATGAGGGGCCCTGCTGGGGGCAAAGGAACCAGGACATGGCTGATCAGACACACACCTGTCCTCACTGTCATCTGGGGATGCCCCCTGACACACTGCGTTGGCATGAGGTTGGCAAAGAAACTTGTAAACACACAAAGGCATTGATGGAGACACACAAGCTCACAGTCTCCACTAAATATACCACAGCTTATGTCACCCTACAGAGAGCCTCTGACTGTTTTCTTTTTCTCTGCACAGGCAAAGTGTCTACTGTATGAAGGGGTGAGGAACCCAAAGACATAAATGGAGTCAAATGGAGTCAATCAAAAATGTTGTTACTTTTTTTTTTTAATGAAACTATCTACTATTAGTACTCTCAGAAGATTCTTCTCACCTAGAAGTTATGTACAATAGCTATGTCTGCTCTTTAACTCTGTTTACACCTCTTTTTACACCTAAGTTCATCTTATTTCATTTTAACTACATGTTTAATGTCTGTGATATTTTCAATGATGACAATGGTATGTTATTACAATGGGATGTTATTTTCAATAAAGGCATGTGAACGAGTCCTTTTTTTCAAATGTTAAATGAAATACTTTTTCTCCCTTTTGCAAGTGAAGGATGATCTATCTTTGGACAGATAATTGCCATAGTTATCAATGCTTCCACACACCATCTAAGACTTATAACAAAGATCCAGGGGTTTTATTTATAACTTATGAGCCATTTCAAATAACATTATGTGTTGGGTTGAGAAAAACCTCTTTGTTAGGCATTTAACCTTTCTTTATAGGTAATGTAATGTTGGTAATCCAATAATAAATCCTTAATGGTTGCAGTTACGAAACTTAATTAGTGTTGGGTCCATAATGGCAGAAGCGTAGCTCTATAGCTCTGCTGCTGTGCACTGATATTGCAATGGTATGACCAAATACCTTTCACTTCTTATTAAAGTTGTTTTGTACCAGAAAAAAAGGCCACAAGTGTGGGTAGGCGAGGCGTAATTTTCTAAACCGGGGTCTGTTGGTTAGGAAATCCAGTATCCAGCTGCTGAGGGAGGTGTTGATGCCAAGGTATATGGCCATTTTAATAGTTTAAAAGTTTGAACGAGATACAAAATCTCCAAAGTGCCCTGCATCCTTTGCTACCAGCTAGGCTTCACCAAGCTCAGCCTGAGTTCAATCTTTCTGTCAGATGAGTTGCTTATGTCACTCCAGCAGACAGGCAAGGATGGAGAAATGTCAACCCCTTTTTAACAATTTAAGTGCATTGTATGTTGAATGAGCCCTATAAACAGGTGAGCAAGTAATAAATAGACTGACAGTACCTGCTGAATTCCCAGGTTGGGTATAGCCGCCATTGGTTCAGTGGACCACCCCCAATGACAACAGCTTAACTACTTAGATGCCCTGAAGGCTATCATTGAAACATCATAGATGACACACACAAGCTAAAGGTTCCGCCTAGTATAGGTGCTGTGAGATTAATGTTTAAGTCGTAGGCGTGAGCACATGCTGAAACAGCAGAAAGTCAAAAAAAAAAAACAGCACTGGTGAAACTGAAACCCTTCAGGTGTCCTTTGTCGATTTCTGTGTCTGCTTCATCTTCTCCGTCAAGGTGGATTGTGGTGACTCATGGGCAACTGTAGCATCGAGCTGCCCGGGCCTGAAAATCAAGCTTACATTGTAGAAAATCATCAACACTGACCGGCCTGAGATTCTCCTGACAAAATACCCTATGACAGCGTTCTACTCCCCCAATGAAACCTCTCGTGCTGAGCCTCGTCTCACGCCGCGTCAGTCTGCAGGTCAGGCTGCTGAGCAGGCAGCAGGACAGAGTGCAACGTTTAAAGAGATGGTGGTAAATTGAAAGTTCAACCATAAATACACAATGTTATGTACATCAGTTAGATCAGGAAATTGGAAACAGATAAGCAGGTGGGCAGGGAAGGTCCGGTGACTGGGACTGGTGGAAAAGTCTCTGGGCTTCTGGTGGACAGGTTGGCATGGAGGCTTTGGGCAAGTGGACTGTAGGACCTTAATGTGTCGTAGATAACTAAGCTGTATCTTGTCTGTCTTTTGGATGTACACAGCGCCACAGCAGTTTTTGTAATAGTCACTGATCTTTTTAATCTATTGATTCGTGTACACGTTTTCCATTTTATTTTTGTGTCGCTCAGCCCATCTTTCCAATGTATGTATTTCAAGTGGAGGTACCTTTTGTGCTTACATCAACTTTATTTTCTTTCAGTCTGGACGACATAATGGAACAAAATAAGCCCTAGGTTTAGAAAACAAAAACACTATTAAAATAAGTATGTAGACTTAGGTTTAGAAACATCACAAACCCATCTCTTCACAGCAACACTGGTGTCTAGTTAATAGTCCTACAGTAGGTTGTATGACCATCCGTCTTCTCACCTGGTCGGCCTAACTATTTATTACTAAGTTACTCTGAGTGTAGTCATGCAGATCCATCAATTTGTGCCCATGTACAACATTAACTATTTAAATCACAAACTTGAGTGACACAGACACAAACTTATTATCTATGTATTTGTGTACATGAACACACATTTTACATTTTTGTTGTGAGCTTATTCAACAAGATCATAAAGATCAGAGAAAATATCATCTTCCTGCAGCTCCCTCCTGAGCTCAATATGTGCGCTATAGTCTTCCCCTTTGAATGATCAAACATGCACAAGAGGAGACAAGTGGTCTCCGAGAAAAAAAGAAAAGAAAGAACCATGAAATGTAACTGTTTTTCAAATAAATTAACCAAATAAACAATAATTGGTCATTGTAATTTGGACTCTTTACACTGACTGTCTCTCTCTGTGTCTCTGTATATTTTTATCAAAGGGTTGGGGTCTGTGCGTGGAAACACTGACCTAGTTTCATAGGGTGATTGGGGGAGGCAGTGCGTGTGTGTGTGTGTGTGTGTGTGTGTGTGTGTGTGTGTGTGTGTGTGTGTGTGTGTGTGTGTGTGTGTGTGTGTGTGTGTGTGTGTGTGTGTAGTTGTGTGTGTGTGTGTGTGTGTGTGTGTGTATGAGCTGGCATAGCATGGCATGGCATGATGAGAGCACTATTTGATGGAACAGGGATTAAAAAGCAGCAGAAATATACGAAACTCTTGATTCCGTGGGGCACAATACACTACTATACTATTGTATACATGCTTATTAATTAAAAAATGTAAAATTATAATTATTTCAATATTTTATGCCTATTAGAGTATAATTAATAGTGTAAATCTCTTTTATGATACCTATATATCTTGGTATTATTACTTGCACACACACACATACACAATACGTAGTATGTCACTGCTAAATGCATAGTGTATTATGGGTACTTCAAAGTGTGTTTTTTAAGGCATATATTTGGCTTATATCTAATTAGTTTTAATTCACAATCTTTACTTAGATTATTTACATGATTGTCATTTATTATATAATTCACCATTTACAAATGTGTTATGGCAGTGTATTATAATGTTGATTCACCATTTATAGATTTAGATACACTTTTATTACACAGTGCACACATCTTACAATTATCTAATAAGACACACAATTTAATAATTTGGTGTTCAACCTCACCCCCAGGTCGAGCCATCCTCTGCATAATAAACCAAAGAAGAAGAAAAGAGATAAGAGGCTGAGAGATCCGAATACATTGTTCTCAGTGGTGTGTGCTGATATCCTAAAAGGTCCTCAGAGAGGAGACAACAGGCTGTTGCTGTGCTGTGATTGTGGCGCTGCACAGCGGTTAGTGAGGAGGGAGGTTTCATCAGAGGACGTTAACATTTATTTACTATATATATTTTTATATATACAGTATTTGTGTGTATTTTCGCGTAGATTTAAATATATCCGATATTATACATTACACACAGTCGTATATATGTTCATGTTTACTTTTCAACACAAAAAAAACCACGAAATTGTTTTATTTCTTGAAAAAGATTAGTCCTTGCTGGTAGTGAATAGTGAATGGCGTGTTGAGTAATTTTCGACCATGAAAGGAAGATTTAAATTGTGTAAGAAATGCCAATATCAACATTGTGTGTCATCTATAGATAATGTAGTGTAGCTACAGCCTAAAATTACGTTCAAATGTGCAGTTATACTAAACAAAATTAAAGTCATATACGATGTATATTATAAATAACATAATACCGGTTGATTGGTGTTCACTGTTGGGTTGTATTATAGTATTTGACGATGAGGGTCAGACCAGAGTCACGTCAGTAAAACATCCTCCACGTTATTGGTCGCCAAAAGCCACCCACCGTCACGTGACTGAGTAATGCCATTAGGCAGCATGGCGAGCCAATGGCCTGCCCCATCACCTGATTCCCATTTGAATATTGATGCTCCTCCGACCGCCACCTTCCCGTGTTGTTATTGTCTGACATTGTCCAAACGGGATCATGGCTCCAGCGGCGGATTTCTTTCACCTCTCCAAGACGAGCGACATGCTGAAGCCGTTCTCGGTGCATGAAGGACCGTGCGGGAGCCGCGGCGGCCGGAGAGGACGCCCGCGCGCAGCTCTCCATCAGCAGCCTTCACCGCAGCGACTGTCCGCCGCTGTCGCCGCGACGGGGCCGGGCTCTCTGCCGGCCCGCCAGCACTCGTACGCGGCGAGGAGGACCCTCGCGGCGGCTGCAGTCGGTGGGAGGAAAATCACACATCCCGGAAAGGCCATCCTTGCAGGTTGAGTCCACAGACCAACTATTTGTTTAGCGTGTAGATCCCCCCCCCCTGACCCCCCACCCCAGCTTAATCTCAGTCTGTCTGTCGCCCATTAAAGCTACCCATGCATAACTGGGTCAAAACGCACTCCGCCAGCAGTGATGCAGTTGCATGATGTAGTTGCATGATGTAGTTGTAGTCCTTTATGTATTTAGTTATTATACGCTCACAATAACGTCCTTTGCATTGATCTATAAATATGCTAAAAAGGTTTATGCTGCGTATTCAATAGAAGCAAATACACATTCAGCAGCCCTCAGCTATTATTTCCAACTCAGTGCACACTGCTGTGTAAATACACCACATTAGCATTTTATTCAAACAGAAAGTCAGGAATGATATAGCATCAGCACCACTCTGCAAAAAAAGCCATTGCACTATTTAAAAAAATTTAAAAAAAATGATACTGGTGAGTTCCTCCTGCTCTGAGCACATTCGAGAACAATTCTGCACAGTGAGTCAACAAATCCTCACGGCAGTGTTTGTCTCCTTTCCTCACTCAGGTGGGATTGCAGGAGGCATAGAGATCTGCATCACCTTCCCCACAGAGTACGTCAAGACCCAACTGCAGCTGGATGAGAGAGCCAACCCGCCGAGATACAGAGGAATCGGTAGGTCACTGGGACAAGTATGACCCAGTGACAAGTATGTGTGTGTGTGCGTGTGTGCGTATGTGCATGCATGCTAATCGTCTGCTGGATAACTCACTCATGGATGCTCTGTGCGTGTGTGTGTGTGTGTGTGTGTGTGTGTGTCTGCGTGTGTGTGTGTGTGTGCAGGTGACTGTGTGAAGTTGACTGTGCAAGATCACGGGCTGAGAGGGTTGTATCGAGGTCTCAGCTCCTTGCTCTATGGATCGATACCCAAGTCTGCAGTGAGGTGAAGTTGCACACATGATATATAATAGCTTGATATCCTAGATTTGATGTAAGATAAACAAAATGGTGTGGAAAGGCCCCTGTGCATCCTTTTGTTTTATGGCATCAATTTTAACATTTGACTGATGTCAAAGTGGTGACGCGGCATCATTCTCTCCAATTATCTAAGATTTGTTTAAATTTGGCTATTACAATTTCCAAGAGCTCAAAGTGGTCAGAATCCATCACCCACATGTTCCTCTCTGTTTATCTTATCCCTTGTTGTTCTTGAACGTATCAACTTCCCGCCGTTCGCAGGTTTGGCATGTTTGAGATACTCAGCAACCCAATGCGAGATGCCACCGGCCGGCTGGACAACACATGCAGCATTGTGTGTGGTTTAGGAGCCGGTATAGCGGAGGCCATCGTGGTCGTCTGCCCCATGGAGACACTTAAGGTTGGTGGCGCTGGATGCCGTTAGACATTTGTTTGACATTGATCTGAATAAACAATGGACACATCACCTTCATCCCCAACCTGCAGGTGAAGATGATCCATGACCAGTGTGCCCTTAGACCTCGATACAGAGGCTTCTTTCACGGAGTCAGTGAGATTATCAGAGAACAGGGTGAGAGGGCAGCGGGGTGCAACATAGAGGAAGTGTCTCTCACACACACTTTGGAGCATTGGTTCCATATGAGTGGCTTGTGCTCTGAAAAGAAACACAATCTACTTGACTCATTTAGGTGTGAGAGGGACGTACCAAGGTCTGACAGCCACCGTGCTAAAACAAGGAACCAATCAGGCCATCCGATTCTACGTGATGAACGCACTGCGCAATTGGTATAAAGGTGAGAAAGCCAAAACCTGCTCTTAATGACCAACCGTCGTCATTTTTCTGTCCAATAGAATGATGCTTTCTCTTCCTACTTTGTTCCAATCTTCATGAATCCAACTTTTGTATTTGGCCTCCAAGGTGATGACCCCAGACGAGACATGCACCCGATTGTCACAGCGATGTTCGGAGCAACAGCGGGAGCTGCCAGTGTTTTTGGAAATACACCCTTGGATGTGGTGAAGACTAGGATGCAGGTAGCGAACACACACACATGTGTTGCTGATCCTATTACTGACATCATCAGGTGGCATTTCTGACTCTGACTCTGTGCTCTGTAGGGTTTGGAAGCCCACCGCTACAAGAACACCGTGGACTGTGCCTTTCAGATCTTGAAGCATGAAGGGCCTCAGGCGTGAGTCACCCCGTCAGCGGTGTACATGTTGTGTTGCACTTGTCACAACTGTAGAAAAAACCGTCTCACCTCTCTCCTCCCCAGGTTCTACAAAGGAACCGTTCCCAGACTTGGCCGCGTGTGCTTGGACGTGGCCATAGTCTTCGTCATCTATGAGGAGGTCGTCAAGCTACTCAACAACGTGTGGAAGACCCAGTAGAGCGGCAAAACAGCGGCGGAGGTCCAGAGGGAGGCGCACACCAGTGCCTCATGCTACGCACAAGTGAACTCCTCTATTGTAGTTCTTACTCGCTCTCTGCAATCCCCGAAGAAGATGACCCTTCATCATGACCAGTAACCACTCCGTCTCTCTGATTTTTTTAGTACGTATCCTAAAAAAAGCAGAGAACAGAAACTGAAAGAGCAGCTGCTTGCCCTTTTGCATTTCTCCACTCTCTCTCGTGGTCAGACTAAGAAACCAAGAGAGAACCTTTTGTTCTGAAGAACAGGGAGCAGCAAAGACAAATTAAGTACTGAAAAGATCAAAACGTGGAGACAGTATTTTTTAGTCCTATTGGTTTTTGTAGAGAAGAAACGCATATTATTAACCAAAGGTTGACATTAGAGGGAGAACTTTACAAGGTTAAAAAGAGATATTAACGGATCTAATGTTTTAGCTTTCTATGACTGTTATGGTACATTGTAGAGTGAACACTTTGTACCGAAACCATAAACGTGTCTTTTAATTCACTGAGTACTTATTATGAACGAAGCACGGAGATGCTAATGGACACTAGTGCTGCCCTCTTTCTCAGTGTACTTATTGAAAAGTGATTTATTTGTAAAACTGAGTGTCTCCACAAGAAACAAATGCAAAAGCACTTCTGTTAATCTTGTGGTTACCAGAGATGTGCTCGCAATTCTTTGGGAGGAAATAAGCATTAAATATGATGGACTAAATCAATCTCAATGGACGATCGCCAAAACAACCAGTTAGTCTACTAATCGACGAAGAGGGGTCAGCCCTACTGGGCACAACAGAGCTCGCTGCAGTACTTTCAAATGTCTGTGCAGGACCTTAATACATCTTCGTGTTGTAGCTGCTTACCCGACTGTGCTTTTGGAGTCGTCACACTAAAACATCCGCAGTATCTTCTGGCTGTGTCTTGGCGATGAACTTTAGATACTTTTCACTGTGCATTTCATAGCCCGCCGCAGACGCCTGCTGTGTACGGCTGCATGGATCCTTATGTGTCATCTGTTACTCGCAGACTTGTCGAGGCAATACAAACTGGACCTGGAGTCGGCACCTCTCACTTGTTTCAGTTTTTTAACCTGACGCAAGCACACATTGTGGGAAACAAATCCATATGTAGCACAATCTTCACATGCAGTCTTAACGAGAGGAGATGAGTCAATAATGGAAGTTAGTGAGTTTATTGTTGCATTTTCAACATCAGTTGGTGGCTGAGTTCTCTACAGTTGCATGTGGATGCTTTGTTTGGGCATATTTGGCCTGTGATGCTTTATTCAGACCCTCAGTCAGGTTGCTGTTTCCAAGCTGCTGCTGGTGTGCATCCTGAAATATAACCCAGAATTCACTTCTACTGAAGATGACAACATGCCCGTCCATGTAAGCCAGATGACTTCAGTGCACTTTTTTTGTGCTTATTGATTCCCTCATCCAAAAAAGACTGCGTGAGATCTGCTTCAGATATTATGTCACTTTAACATGTTTCGTTTACCTCAAGCTAACCTGCTTCGCAAGCCTTTTGTACACTAACTGATGAAATAGGTACTTAGCCCTCTTTGAATTCTTGTCTTGGTGTTTACATATAATGAACGACAACAAAGGGACAGTAGATGTGTCACAGGATCGATAACATAGGTGACAGTACTGAAGCAAGGTTTGGTTTTGATTGACGTAGCTGCACCACACAAGCCTTGCACAGAAGCCTTTTACTGATCTTTGCCAAACAACTTGCTAAGAATCTTTCAATGTAATATTCCTGATAAGAGTAAATGGTTATTGCATTTCAAACCAAGAGAAAAAGAATAGTTCATTCTTTGTCTCCAGCATTTTGTTTTCATTTGCTATGTTGATGGTGTAGAACCTTTGTTCATGCCTTGCTGCTTTTTATAAACAGGTCAAAAGTGTGCGGATGTCATTGTACAGCTTATCAGCTTTGATCATTCACGTTTCAGCAGATGCTGTTGGGCAGAGGGAAGGATATGTGTGAAATAACTTGGTAGGACATCAGGAAATAATATGACTTAAAACATCAAATATGATTTTCAAGATCAGACGTGGAAACCTCTGAACATAAAAAAAACTAGACAATATGATTCACTGTTTCAATAAACTGATTGATAAACCTGATCTGTGTGACTTATATCTGGCTTCATATGAATAATGTCCCTGTAATGCTGAGACTAAAGGAAATATAGACGAGCAAACTCTGCTTCATGATACGGGACTACTTTTATTTCAGTTTTTCTGTAATGCGTCACTGAACTGGAGAGACGCAGAGTTTTATCTACTTCACACTGACTGAATACTTATATTTCCGTAAAGTTAGGCTCCAGTAAATGTGCAGTAACATAAAATTGCTTTAAAAAAATAAAAATAGATCAGGAGACCGTTTAGTGTGGCCGGCGAAAACTCAAGAGTATGAATTACGATACCTTTATGTATCCGTACTGTATGCAAATAGAGATAAAGCCTCTACTGTGGGCAACATGAATAAAGGAGTTAGACATAATATGAAACAGCCTCTGTTAAAAACTGAACATTAAGATTTCTTTACTTTCTTGTAAGTTTTAATTTTATTAATAGGATATTATGAAATGAATTGGCTAACATAATTAATGTTTTGAGTTGATTTCTCCCACCACCTCAAGCATTAGCAATTTACACGGGGAAACTGCAAGGTCAAGGTCATATAAAGATGATGTAAAAACAATTTTCTTGGTTTTAGTATGTAAATATTTGTTTGTATCAATTAATAAATGAATAAAAATAGTTATTTCTCGCCAGTTGGATGGAGAATCAGGAAGTTCATAGCTGGTGACACTTGGCTTCACCTTAGAGCCAGCAAAATCAGCCGGCTGAGGCTTTGCTGACCGCAGAACAGGAGATTAAAGGCTGAAGGCGCAGGGCGAGTGTGGTCAGCATTAAAATCACAGAGGAAGGTATTAAAAGCTCCCACCTGTCGCCGCACTGGTCCACCTGTCCCCTGCAGTACATAGTTCATCCAGTAAGGTAAGATGTTTTATTAATTTCTCAATGTATGCATCTCATTATATTCTGCATTCAGAAATGAATTTGTTGTCTGTAGTTTCTGAATGTGGGCTTGGCACTACAACAAGGCTTTGAACTTTAAGATCTTCATATGTCAGGGCCACTGATATGCACAAAACAATATGTGCATGAATAGAAACCTCGTTATTGTGAGATGCCAACACATAATACAATGTAGCTGTTTTTCACTCTCATTCCGTTTAACACCGCGACGGTGTTAAAATTTCCACATGAGTTTCAAACCCAGGGAGGGCGTCTGCATCATGAATCCTGTTACTTAAATCATGAGCTCTTTGACACAATGCCACAATGACAGTGTAATAAAGCAGCCAAATGGAGGATTAGGTACAGCCTCGCCGCCTTTGCTCCAGCTGTCAGGCTTCTTGATTGTAGAAGATCGGTGTCTATCTTCTCCATCTGGAATTACAACAAATGGCC
This sequence comes from Clinocottus analis, assembly GCF_023055335.1. Lineage (NCBI taxonomy): Eukaryota > Metazoa > Chordata > Actinopteri > Perciformes > Cottidae > Clinocottus > Clinocottus analis. The sequence goes on along the minus strand of NW_027176207.1, from coordinate 12,667,579 downwards.
AAAGGGTTACATTACAACATTAGTATTTAACTAAATGACAAAAAGATAAAAGATGGTTCCTCAGAATCTCACTCACATTCGGAGACATTTGTCTTTCCCGCCACTGACCACTCTTTGTCCATCAGGACTCCAGTCTACTGCATAAACCTATACACCGAGGAAACAAGACAATTAGACAAAAATAAATTATACAAAACTTTCAGGAAGCAGCACCTCCCCCCCTCTTACCTCATCAGCGTGGCCAGGCAGGTCCATGTTCAGCTTCCCTGTCTTGATGTCCCAAACTTTAAGTGTGCTGTCACTGCTGCCACTGACCAGCAGCCTGCTGTCTGATGACCACGCCACTTGATACACAGAGGCCACGTGGCCACGCAGGGAAATTAGATACCTTTGGGAAAGTAGACAAGCAGGCAGATACATAAATACTGTGTGACACACACACACACACACACACACACACACACACACACCTAATGCCTACAGCCCCATCGCCTGGACAACAGCAGTATTACAAAAATTCATTCAGGATAAGAGATATTCTTACTTCCCAGTGCGTCCGTCCCAGATTTTAATGGACTTGTCGAATGAGGCAGAGGCGAGGAGCCTGGTGTCTGGGGAGAAGAGCACTTCGTTGACCAGAGCGCTGTGTCCAGTCATCCTGGCCAAAGGCTTCTTGTCTTCTGCAGGGTTCCACATGAACAAGGTGAAATCATCGGACCCGGACACTAAGCGCTCTGGAGCTGAACCCTGCAGCACGACAACAAGCGTAAGGGGACTGACACAAGAGACACGCAGACTTGAACACGTCAGCACAGGCAAAAATCAGTACTACTTACTCTAACTGTATTATATCTCTGCAAAGCTTTCTCCTTCAGCTCTTCCACTGGGGAAAAAAAATGCTCGTTACATGAAAGCCAGAAAGCCTCTTTTTTAAAGATCAGCAAACGATCACAGTAAGCCCATTCCCTCAAAGAAAGTTACATAATACTTACATGATCCAGTGAGGTCCTGGGGGTTGATAGTGGCGGTTGCAGGTTCAAACGCTCCAGTGCGGAGGACATAGTCTGTGCTGAGAGCCAAGGTGTTTACCCAATGGGCATGACCCTGCAGAGTCCTGCACTGGACACCCTATCCCCACAAACAGAAGTAAACACACAAAGTCTTGCTTGGATACACAAACGTCTGCTTCATCACAATGAACTCAGTCTGTCTGTGGCAATAAACAATTAAAGAAGTGTCACACACACACACACACACACACACACACACACACACACACACACACACACACACACACACACACACACACACACACACACACACACACACACTTACATCTTTGGCTCTCCAGACTTTTATCGTTCTGTCCTGGGAGGAGGTGTAAAGAAGTCCATCTCCTCCCCACTTCACACAGGTGACTGACTGAGTGTGTCCAGTCAGGATCTTCTCACAGCGCCCCAACACTGTGTCCCAGACACGTATTGAGCCGTCCTTTGAGCTGCTGGCTAGGTACCGACACTCTGGGTTACTGAAGAGAGAAAAAGATCAGAGAAGCAGTGAATCAGGACAGAATACTTCAAAACAATATACGTAGTATATGCTGTAGAGTCCTGCCGTCATACTATCTGCAGTAGTTTCTGTTACTCAATGCATTATCTCATTGACCATTTCTGTCCTAGATCTTTTTTTCCTGAAAAAATAAAACATATCCCTGGAATCTACTTTGCATATTTTAGGACAAATCAGCATCCACCACTAATGTTAAATCGCGGTTAATTCGTTAGCATACAAAAAAAACAACTTAAATTTGGTTGTATCCAATTTCCTAATAGTCACCAATGCTCTCTTCTTTAGTCAAGTCATAGATTAAAGGTTATTTGACACAATTTGTGCTTAAACCATTAGGTCCGGTCGGTTACCGCCTCTATTATATCCTTTTTAATGAAAGATTAAGTTGTTTTTTTTTAGGATTTTTATTTTTCTATAACCATGCTAACAACGTTTTAGTGTTTTGGGAATTGGTTCAGTACTAGTTTAAATTTTGACTTTTTACAGAGGGAAAAGTACAGGTGTACATTATTAAATGAATAATGGCAATAATCCATTGAGTTGCATTGATTTTACCTCCCCTCTATTGTACATGCTGGCTCACTGTCACTCACTTAAATAGGAGATAGCCATCGTTAAGGTTATTAAGAACACCTGTGCTGTTTCTACAGTACAAGTCAAAATGTCTTCTGTGAGATACTGTACCATTTAGTGCTTAAGGTCTGCACTGAATCGACTGTGTGCACAAGTTTTGTTAATAACATTAGCGATGTCTTCTTTCTATTATAGTGTCCCATAAAATCCTGAGTCGAGAAAAGGATAGATAGATTTAGACCCTAGATCTTAAAAGTAGCTAAATTCAGCAGTAAAATAGGCAGCAATTTGCAGAACCACTTAAGAGAAAGTGATGAATTGAGTGCTCACATGTGGAGAGGTTCCCAGCTGAGCCAAGTGATCCACTTAGTGTGTCCGGTCAAAGTCTTCCCCATCTGTGTCCCAGTCACTGGATCCCACAGACATATCTACAGAAAGAGTGACACAAAAAATAAATACAGCGTACAGGAGATACAGTATGCCTCTATATTTAAGATGTATGCGTCTTTGAAGCTCACCTGACTGTTCTTGCACCCTGAAGCCAGCTTCTTTCCATCAGGTGACCAGGCGATGCTCAGCACCCAATGTGTGTGTCCTTCAATAAAGCAGATCACAGCTCAATTGTGTGTAAAATCATGAATCAATCATTGGTATCTAAAGCATAACAGTTCATTCTGCCTTCAAGACAATAATTGTATACCTCTGGCAGTGTGGTGTGGTGTCTCAGTCATCAAGTCCCAAAAACGTACCGTGGTATCGCCTGAACCGCTGGCTAGATATCTGAAATAAATCGGGACAATTGAATTAGTAGCATGTCTAAATCTACCTCTTGGTGTGTTCAGAACATAATTTATAATTTCATCCTCTCTAATTGTTGTTATATCATCAGGGCCCGTTGAGAATCAGAGTAAAAAGAAGCATGACAAACAGGCAGCTGTTTTTTCTGCATTTAAGTTACTCACTTGCCAGTGGGGCTGAAAGCTGTTGAGATGACAGCTTCTGTGTGTCCCTGTAGTGTGCTGGTACAGCGGGCCACCGCTCGAACCCTGAACACAGCCTGCGGCTGGTAAACCACTGGCACAACTTGCTCTGTTTCGATCCCAAGAGCCAGCAAACACGATCCCAGACTGGACACCACCTCAGCCTCTCCACGCACAAAAAATGCCAGTGGCACTGGCTCATCCTACAGTCAATGGAAGCAAAAAAACATTAGATAGCCACTGATTTCAAAAGTCAGCTTTATTATGCATCGTTAATGAATACCGTTACTTAAATATGTGATTCATCATGTTACATGTACCATGATAACAGTAAGACAAGTGTTCAAGACTGCAGCAAGTGATATTGTCATTGTAGCATAAAGACCAAATACTTTTTTTCCCACTTTTAGAATGATAAATGTCACACTCTGATACACTAAGGCACATTGCAATGTGAATATTGTGAATGGCTGCCCTTCACACATACTAGTAAAATGCCTACACGTGCAGATGATTTGAAGGATTACCTTTTGTAGCAGTGCATTGCAGACGAGCTGCAGTTTGTCTGGAGTGATGTCTGTCGGTACATCGAAAGGTGAGCCCAGGACCTCCCCTTCTTCATCCTGAAACTGGATCAACAGCCGCTCCACGTCCTCTCCCTTCATCCTCAGATTTGGATCTGAAAGACATTAAGTTCCCTTTACATATAGCGAAATACTCACGTGTGTTATACATATTTGAGTAAATATGACAAATCTCAACGTTGTTATTATGGCAGGATTAAATCTAGCTAGCAAACGTAAACTAACGTTACCGGACGGAATATCCATTACTTTAACTTATAAACGTTATCTTATAAAACAGAGCAAAATGGAATACTCAGTATAGACATGTTTAACATTGTTATTAAAACGTTTAACACCAAATCGTAGCACCTGAAATGAACTATTAGCTAGCTAGTCAACCAGTAACCTCAAAGCTAATACCGCTAGCCTGCTGTTAGCTCACATTATGGACACCTTGTTTCTTTTCACAGCGATTGCAGAGCAGTACGCTAACCGCAATTTGTTAACACGGCTGTATACAGTTGTGTAAAGCATCACACTTGCGCTAAATATGCTAAAACTGTACCTTTAGCGAAATAGCGACGTGTTCAAACTCCCCACGTGTAAATCAGCGAAGAGCCTTTACGGAAGAGATACTCCAAGAACACTGAGTAACGTGTATATCAGCGAAGAGCCTTTACGTGAGAGATACTCCATGAAGAAGGACATGTCACTGAGCGGACTCGCGCAAGGGTTTATGGGAAGAGAGCAATGAAGGGAAGAGCCGTAGTTGTTGGTTTGCCAGTGTATGGCCATATTATTTAGTCAATTTTAGCTTTTTAAAAAAATATTTCTGTAAATTATGTGCTCGATGTCAACTTTCAGGGACCAAAACAAGTTTCCACTTCATGGAGTATCTCTTCTGTAGTGTTTAATTATAACAGTTATTAATACCCATATGAATAACAATGATGACAATGCTACTAACAACCATAATATTAATGACAATAATACAAGTAAGATTTATACTAATACAAATTTTATTACATTATTATTATATATTACCAAAAGACCCATATATTTATATATATATATATATATATATATATATATATATATATATATATATATATATATATACATATATATATATATATATATATATATATATATATATATATATATATACACATATATATGGAATTGGTATATATGTATGTATATATATATATATATATATATATATATATATATATATATATATATATATATATATATATATATATATATATATATATATATATATATATATATATATATATATATATAGCACCTGAAACACACAGACACATATGGGTGTTTTGGTAATATATAATAATAAAACATAATAATAATATCGAGTAATCTTAGATATACTTTTGAATACAATCCTCCTCTTCAATGAGTAAGCTCCCTAAAAAAATAGTTGCTGATTCTTAGATATGTCATAGAATAGTATCATTAACAATGGATTTGAACGTAGGTTATATTATGTCCATGAGTACAATCCCAAATTATTTTTTTCATCTGCCAATGAACTCTCAGCATCAAGAGTAAAACTGAACTGTTTTAATACACATCATACATACTGATCATTGTGTTTGGTCTGATATTGTTTATTTCATCAATCAAAGCCCAATTTCACTATGACACCCACAAACATGTTGATACGTTTTTATTATTTGACACAACAATCATCATATTTGCATTGAGATATAGAAAAAGAGGTTTGGTCTAAGAGACTACAGTTAGGAGGTTAAGAGCAAGATAGATCAATAATTTACTCAAATTACAATGGTATCATGATTCTTTTTACTGCATTTGAAATATTCCACATGACCTTTATTTGTCAACATAAATGTTAAAGTACAGTATATGACTCGAAACACCTCAGTGTAGAAGTTTGCGTCAACATCCACATCTAAATGTCCTTCATGTGTCTATATTTTATATATCTTCCTCCCATCTGTATCATCTTACCTGAAGACACTGGAGTTCAATAATCTATAGCAAGAATTTTAAAAACTCAATTAACAGATGCATCTTTCTGCATTAAAGTAACAGCCAGCATCAACATATCATTATCCATGCAGTTCCCTATGATTAGCAGATCTTTGTTCCATACTTATCATCAACCCTCTGCACTGACACTAACATAGACCAAATCAAAACATAAAAGTGGACTTTCAAATGTAATTTGACTAAGGACTTTATTGACCTGCAGTGTGTAATCCACTACAATTACAAACACAACTTAACTTGTTCCTTGTTTTGTTACTCTAACAGGCAGAAAAAGGCCTGTGGATAAGCTGGACAGCTACTTGTTACAGCAATACATTTTGTTTGTGGAGAAAGTGCTCCAGCAAGAGTGAATCTGACTTAAAGTGAACTCCTTCAAGGCAAAGTTGGAAAGTTCCGTCCATGTGTCCATGTGATAGGACTTTATATATATATAAATTGACTGAATCAGCTTATCTATGTAGATGATTTAGTTGATCTTGGAGCATTTAAAAGACACACGATACATTCTGTATACATTTCCAGGAGTGAAGATGATTTGGCACTGTGGTAAATTTCTTCTTATTAGTTGAGTCCATTGATCTTTTCGGGAACAAGACCTTCCATGACGGCACGCTTTGACTCCAGGATCTGTGAGATTGAAACATAGAAGAGATCTTTAAACTCAACAGCCCGCTGCCGAGCACCTTTCCTACGGCAATATACACTTAATTACACACAATTAAGTACATCTGCACAATCGCTCCGCCTCTATCAAATGCATCAAGCTTTTCGGATAAAAAAAATAATTATTCTTTAGTTTCATTTTATTTTTAACAATTTCTCACGCAAACTGTGCTTTGCCTCCTTTTTTTAAATTTTTTTTTTTTACACATTTTTGAATCTCACATTACAGTTATAGTCAAATGCTTCCTTTTATTTCTGGCAGTACAACAGTGGCTGTCTAGATGACACAATCCTCTCCTGAGTAAACAACATAAATAAAATATGTAATGTATTACTAAACAGTGGTACACACACCTGGAAGTTAGGACTTAGGCCAATGATGCTTTGCATATTTGTACTGTAGTAACCCAAAACATAATGTCCACCCAGCAGAGGGATCTCGTCCTTATCAACAGATAGCTGGAACCAAAAAACATTCACAGACATGAAGTAAACATTCTTTTATTATTTGTCCTAACATTGCTCAAAAGTCTCCTTTGCACTTTACCTGAATTACTTCATTGGTCTCCGGCAACTCTTCCTCTCTAACCCAAACAAAGGTTTCATAATCGAACGCACTCTTGAATCCAACCTGTTGAAAAACCACCTTAAGAGTTCAAAACTGTCTTGTATTATTTTGTTTCTTTGTTTGTTTCCCTTTCTCCATCTGTCCCAGTACCTTGTACAGGCCAATCCAGTCCCAGGTGGACGACATGAAGTCCTCCTGGATGGTGTAGTTAAGAAGGGCATCCTGGTCAGCGCTCCACACATCCAGAGGAGATAGGTGCACCAGTGGTGTGTCAAAGCACTTCCTCACCTGGGGGAGGGACAGGAGGCAAGAAAAGGAGTTTTAGTCATGCAGGGAGTTGTGGTTGGCTCAGAAGGAAAGAAGCAGACTCATACAATATGCACTGGTTACACCTTTTTGCAATTGCCAAGACACACGACGGGTATTTGTTACAGAAATATTGAAACCATTAACTCATGTGTGTCCTATCTATTGTTCAGTTATGCTAAACCATGCATATTGTCTGCGTTACATTAAGTTTAAAATTCTAAAACACATTTTTTTTACAAATAGCTACACACAGTTTTCTATTTTGACACATCAGTCAGAAACTAAGCTCGTGTGTGTTGTTGGCTAAACACTGCCATTGAAATACCACACTCAATTATCAATCACCTGCTCCCAGAATGCACCTGTGAAAACACCTGCAACCAGCCAGATCCTTTAGAGATCACATCTTGAACACTATAAATAGGACTCAGGTTTGTTCTTCAGTTTGCACAAGAATGAAGGGCACTCATTGGTCACCTGGTCACCTGACAACAGTCATAACTCAGAGAGTTATGACTGCAGTCGGCATGAAGAAATAGCTATTTCTAAAAATAGCCTTTTTAGAAGTGTTTTCTTTTGCAAAAGATGTAAGATATGTTTTATTTGTGTGTGGAGTGCCGACAACAAGGTATAGTTTTTAGAAATTGTGTTTGAGTCCTAGCATCCTACAGTGAGCTTGAGCTCACCTCCAGGCTGAAGGTTGCAATGACAGGCTTGTGGTCACTGACTCCATAGCTCATGTCACTGGTGTACTCGTCCTGACTGACCAGGAGTGGATACTCATCGAGACCATCATCGGTAGAAGTCGACGCTTTCTCATCATCGTCCTCTGATGGCGGGGTTTTGGGTTTGATGCGCCAGAGGATCCGATCCGTCCAGGCCGGTTTCCTCTTCTTGCCACTGAGCAAAGCAAAGTTTCTCATGCTCACTGGATGTCACGTTTCCAACAATTCTTATTACTATGCAAAAATATTAGAGACACACAAACCACACACACACACATGCAGTGTAGTGCTACGCCTACGGTGTAGCATGCTGTGGAGACGGCATTACAGCTTGTGTATCGCTATAAAAACAACACGTACATTATGCAAGAACAAACAATAGCATGCTGGGTGAAAGGGGAAGTTGTCTCAGGGATAATGAATTTGCAGAACATGTCTGAAATTCACGAAGGTTATTATATTCACTGCACCCCATTTGTGTCCTCTCATTTATATCAGTATATTTTGTGATTATATTAAACCTTCAAGGTGCCTATATCCTATAGTTTGGGGCCCGCTCTTACAGCCCTACAGGGTATATCTATGGAGACACCCACCTTGGTGGGTCTAGCTCCCTGTGCCAGGCCCCCAACCACACAGAGAGCAGCCCCCATGTGAGGGAGGTGAGAAGGAAGAAGAGGGTGGTGCTGCAGCGCTGCAGGGGCCTGGGTCTGTACATGGTTAGGGGCAGCAACACTGCAGTGCTCTTTCTGAGAGACACACATACATGGTGCTGGTGTCAGGGATGGATATGACTCACAGAAAGAGCTGCTCCCAATACCACCTGCACTTCAGGGTTTACTGCCCTGGCGGTTTTGGGTTCCTTCGTAGTGTCTCAGGTATTACATGGGACGTTTAGAGACACGTTGAATTGTCCGGAAAAAGACAGAAGGGGCTGTGGCTAAGGAATAAGGGAATGTGGGGCATGAAACACAAAAAACAGAGCGCTTCTTACGTAAAACCCAACCATGTCTTCGGAGTGCTGTGTCGAATTTAACCGGAAACAAGAGAACAGATGAAGTTTGAGAAATGTGTTAAGTATTTGTGTGTTGTGTGTTTGTTTGTGGCACACGTTACCTGGTGTCATAGGTTTCAGAGTTACGGTCAAACTTGTAGGTGGGTTTAAAGTTTAAAGGCCCTTCGTCAAATTCCTGCAAGAAGGCTTCCTTCTTCTTCATCATGGTGAGCTGCAGGAATATGAAATAAATTAGTGAGTGTGTGTGTGTGTGTGTGTGTGTGTGTGTGTGTTTCGGCACATCACCTGGTCTTTGTTCCATAGCAAATTAACCCGTCCACTGTTGATGGACGAACGGAGGAAGTGCAGGCCGTGGTCTGCAATACGGAAGTTTAGGTCGCCAAACCAGAACACCACCCTGTGTAAGAGGGGCGAAGCTTCTTTTTACCAGATGCACAAGTATATTTAGAGTATTTGATTGTCAGCATGTCGTGTTTGTGTGCCTCGGCGTTGATGTACTGACTTGTGATCCCGAACATGTGGGGTGTCAGAGATGTCAAAGTCTTGTGTCTCCAGGATGTACTCAATTTCATCAACACGCTGCAGAGCGTAGTTCATATGAGCTGCGAGGTGGCAGTTAAGAAAGCACACCATGTGGCCATAGAAAGAAAAACGGACGGCCACTCCTCCTTTATTACCCTGACACAGATAAACAGAGGCGGGCGGTTTTAGCATGTGAATATAAAGTTGATTTGCAAAGTCAAAACATGTTGTTGTTTTTTTAGGAATAAGGATGAAGTAAAATATGGATACATTGTATTGCAGTATTTACAAAAAAATTAAACATACTGTTGTTTCAACCAGATTATGTTTTTCCTATGTGTCTCGAAAGTGTTTGCCCCAGCGCACCAGTTCTGTACGGTTCTTTGTTAGTGATTGCACATCCCACTACACAAACACAATAGGGCTTACATAATGTGTTTAAAGTCTGCAGTATTGGATGCCGATGGGATTCCTGTGTGCAGAGTTGAACAGTGTTGCTGTTTATAAGGTCCAGGGATAACCAGCTTCCATCATGATAACTTACCCAGTAACCAAAGAAGCCAGTACGAGTGTAGGTGGTCTGGATGTTTCTGATGAAGGGGACATGACATTGTTTGGCAAAAACCAGCAGCAGCAAACCCTGCATTCTCATGGATGTGACCTAGACAGAGTCAGATACATGTCATTAGAGATACAATCAGACAGTATTTTAGGATGTTTTAGCATCATAACCCCATGGTTGTATGTTTCCTGAGACAAACTTTTAAAACACTATTTTTCACACCAGCTCAATGGATCTAAATGTGTAACTTCTGCTCGTATCAGTCCACATCTCACTGTTTCCCTTTTTCTCCCTACATCCTCTCTCACCTTGACGAAGCCTCTGGGTGCCAATGTGTCCATGAAGACGTGGCTCCAGGCATCCTCCACTAAAAGGTCAGAAATGAACCTCACAGGGGTGGCATTCACCTCCTGCAGGCTGACACACACCAACACAAACCAATGAAAACACACAAAAACACTCAAGTTTGTGATCTTTTCCTTCTTTTCTTTACAAAGCAATAATGAGACACTTTTATCCTTCAGTTCAATTCCTGGCAAACTTTTAAATTCCAGTTTCCATGCTGTTATTTCTCACCCAATCACATAAAGGTCGGTGGGAGGCTGGACATCCAGCTGCAGCAAAGAGGTGATGTCATCCGGGGGCTCTGCTGTGGCCACGTTCCAGGTCACTATGAGCAGCCTGTCAGTGTTTGATTTAAAAAGAATGGACCAAAGTGATGGACAAAGAGAAAATACTGACAAATCAATTGCATTCCTACATTTGCCTTGTTGTAAATACACTAGTCTCAGAGTTATTGTCTTCAGCTTATGGTGGTCTGCAAATGTAAATGATGAACCTAGAAAACAAACCATTTAAGTCCTAGCCAATAATTTTTTTTTGTTTTTTTTTACTTTAATTTGATTCATATTTTCAACAACAAATAATACAATATGTTAGTTTGAGGCCTCGGACATCGGAAAATACTAAAGTAAAAATACAGAACAATACAAACTACATATCTACTTTTTTCAACATCCACATTTTCTTTAAACTTATAATAGCAATTTATGCAAACTCGTGCACGCATGTGTACGCATGTGTGCATGTCAACCTGAATGCATCTGTGGGAACGTAGCGCCCGCAGAGCTGAAACGCTTCGTCCAGAGTGCGTGACACTTCTTCACTGGCTTCGTCGTCAGAGCTCATGTCCTCTATGCAGGTCAGCAGCTGAGACAAACGCTGGCGGAGGAGCACCTTGGACCTCGAGCCCTGAGACACTGTACTGCTCATGCTGTCAGAGCGCACACGTGGACTGTCTGTAAAGGGGTCCATGATCTTTATATCCTGGTGTTCGTTTTGTTACCTGTTTGTCCTTAAGGTCAGGAAGGTTATTTACGATGTCTAAAGTAGAAAATAAAGGTGCTGTCCTTTCAGAGCAAACAAGCAAAATCCAGGATAAGAAATTCCTCTGGCTTGATTCCTCCTCAGACTTCTTTGGTTGGTTTGGTAACAGCCATGAAAGCGGCCCACTCTGTTTAGGTAACTGGAAGTAACATGACCTGATGCCTAGTAAGTCAAATCTCTCTTCAGGCAGCTTCTGATTCACGTCCTCCTAACTGGCCCGTGTAAAAAATCTGGAGAGCAGTTGGTGAAATCTGTCTGCCGCGGTGCAGTCCTCCCTGCAGCAGAGTCCCGTGTGGTCATGCAGCAATCGGAGCAACGACGGACAAAGCAGTGGGGTCGACTCAGGAATGTGGGCAAGAGGGAGTCAGATTTGGACGATAATCGCAGGCAGGAGACGGGCTTGTGAAGGTGTGTGTGTGTTTGTCTGTGATTGTGTGGTGTCACAGTTGAAGTGTAAAAGAGAAGGATTGGAGGCTGATCCAACATCATTGTGAGTATGTTGCAAGACTTTAGTGACCCTTTAGGTCGCTAAGAGGTTTATTGACAGCACTCTCTCTATCAGCTGAGGACGCTGAACAATGCATCTAACCCCACAATTATAGTCATGCATTAGTGAGGGGACGACAGCACACAATAGCATTAGCTTCTTTTGGCCTTAATCCAGTCCCTCCTCATGTCGGTGAAAGGTTATCGTTGAAACCCAGAGAGAGGTGGGGGGTTAAATTAAGTTTTGTAAACTCTGACATGGATGTGTGTGTTTTTTTTCTTCTGAGAACAGAAGTTTAAATCATTCTCATAACAAGTGTTACAGCACAGTTAATAGTGGACAAATTGCACAAACAATTCAAACAATTTATGGAGCAATCTGCAGAAGTTCCAGAATAATGTATTTAGTATTGGAAAATGTGTCTCTCTATGAAATAGGGGGATTAGAAATAGAAGGATACTGTTTTACAGTTTTACACGCTGGCTTCAATAATTAAAATGAAATACATTACATGACAACAATTATTAATAATAATTAAATTAAATGTCGCTTTAATGTTGACAAAGCATGAACTATCAAATATTCTCTTCGACATTTGTTTCCCTTTGTTTCCCTTAACAGAAAACAGTCTTTCCTTGTTGGATCGACTCTAAAACTATGAACTAAATAAAGTTCCTGTGACAATTCATTAAAAGAAAAACATGGTAATAATTCGAACATTTATTTTTGATAGGCATGTTGGTTGTTGTCGTGCTATTCCAAAAGCAATGGAAATTAAGGATATTGCCCTATTTTGGGATTGCATAATTTAATTAATTTTGGAGTCCTGTAACTAACTAACAAACACCTTTACAGTTTGAGTAAATAATTACTCTAAAATCTATAACTGAGCTTGTATGAAATCCCTTCTGGTTTAGCCACTGGCAGCAGTTTTCAAACAATAAATCACAGCAGTAAGTAAACAACAGTTTTAGATTTTGGAGAGCTGAAGGGTACAATTAGAAAGAAACAACCAGACGAGATTTCCACTTACAAAATAAGAAAAGCTAATCCTGGGTGCCCCAGTTCTCCCTGCCACTTCATGTAACAGTGTCACATGCAGAGACTTAAGGCACATTCTTTAGCAAGCAGAAGTGTTAAGTGGATAACCTCAGGGGTTCACCGGTCCAGTCAGAAATGAGGAATTGGAGGCCATTTAAGTTTTATCACAAAGCTCTGCAAAGACTGCAGCCACAAAGCTACTTATGAAGGTCAGGCAATTCAGATAGCGTACAGGTGGGTTATGCCCTCTTTCTGGACTCTCTGGGTCGCTCCACCCTTTTCTGCCTGAAGTCTATGCTTCTCTCAGGACGACTTTCATCAACATTTTCTCTCTCTTGTTCCGTCCTACTCTTCATTGGCTGCAAGACCATAAGAAGACAAAGGAGAAGGATGTGGTTCATTTGATTCTGATCTTACCTGCACTTGTCTCTCTCACCACTTTGGAATCCTCCAGTGCTCATTTTCTCCCCTGTAGGAACACACACAGACACATGTATGTCTAACAAAGAGGAAACACACATGCCGAGATAAAATACTTTCTTATGAGAGCCAGTTGAAAAGGAGCACAGCTGCCCAATGAAAGAGACCTGACAGGGATGCCTGAAAGTCATTTCTGTAATGGCTTTGTAATCCTGTCAACTCACGGTTAGCTTCATCCATGTCAAAGGGGAAATGCCCTGAAGGTCATATGTAAAAACAGGTAGGCTGTGTACAAAAGGTGCTCGTGGTTGATTTAAAATGTAATTAGTGTTAGTGGAATTTTTCCATTTGGGGGCAGCAAGACAAGCAAAAAACACATTGGAATAGTTTCACCTTATGGCTAAAATGTTTTCAATTCATTGACATAGAGCTGCATTAGTATTCATTTCCAGTCGTGTCTCTGGTCACCTGACAAATGTCCACTACAGAGGGGTGCAGGAATAAAGTATTTTTTTATGCCAACCCCAGAAGTTAGCATCACACTGGCTTCTTAAAAAAAAGCCATGGAAGTTTTCCATTGCATTTTTGATTATTGCAGAAGATAAGCTCTGTAACAAACACAAGCTTATGATACTTATTTTGTTCAGCGAGCTAGTCTTCTTCCCCAAACAGTAAAGACATGGGACTTAGTAAGCTGAATCATCCTATAACGCTGAGAGCTGAAGGAAACTCCACTCACATGATAATTATCTGAGAGTTCGTAATCATAACTCGGCGCGTTTGCACATATTAAAAATCTTGATTGTAGCTTTACCATCTAATGGCTTCCTACCTCAACCTGACCCCCCTTATGGTATGGTACTAAACTGTCTTCATTTTGCTCTCCAGAAAGTAAATACAAAATGTCTCAAGTGCACATGTAACATGCTTATCTTTTAACAGAAATCTAACTCTCAACTTTTCATTTTTTGGAACTGCTTGAATCATAATGAAAATTTGCTTGACTGTAGATTAACCTAATCTTGGACACACACACACACACACACACACACACACACACACACACACACACACACACACTAGGGTTAGGTAAAAGATTTTCCTAATAGTGCCACTTTGACCACATTGAGCCATGTTGGCCTTTTCGGTAACATCATTCTTTACATAGTTCTCCACTTAGAAAGTAGGGAACTGCCCTCTAATTTAAATGACAGAAAAACGCAGTTATTCAGTACCTTTATCTGTGTGGCTTTCTTGTGGTGTCCGCAAAAAGCCGCAGACCCCGTGAGCGCAGACGACGAAGGTCTCCAAAGGGGAGTCAAGAGCCTGGGTCTGCTTTCCTCCGGTGAGTCCCGTTATTTTGACTTGTTTGTTCTCTTTTTGGTTCCCACTTTGTTCTCTGCTGCTCCCCTTCAAGCTCCCTCTCACAACCTGCTCTGGACTTTAAGCGTAACATCGGATCAAGCTATTATCCCAGGTTGGTTAACAGCCCGCTGAGAAAGTATTATCTTTTTCATGAATGGACATGTCTGTTTATTGAATGTCACCATGACGCATGGCATTTGTTGCACCAAAGCTCTCTTTGTATGTGCATAAATAATCCCAGCAGTATGGAATGTGTGCGCTGCTCGTGTGCTATTTCAGTCAAAGCACAGAAACGATGATTTTAGAAAGTGCCATGCTGAGAAATAAAAAAAAATAGTATAGAGTATGGAGTATTTTCCTTATTCAGATTTTAAGCTCTGGTCTTAATTAAGTGACAAATGACAGTTGGATTTACAATATTTTAAACAACCACAAGTTTGACATATTTTCTTCAAAACTCAAAAAAGGCTGTTGAGAGCACATGATTACCAAGTTATTAGGCAATTAATTTAGAATCCGAAGCTCATTTCTAAAGATCAATGTTGTCTTTATTCACGTTTCTGCTCAGAGTTAGATGAGAAAATTCAGAATAAAACACATTTTCCAAAAATGTTGAACTGTTACCAATCAGACACATTTTAATCATTAATTATTACCACGAGGCTATTGATTTTAAAACTAAAGGACTGTTTTATTCTCTTAACTTTGTATCAGAAGTGAGTCACGAAAATGTCTTTGACAAAGTTACTTTGTTGAGAGGGACATAAAGTCAATAGAAACTGAAAATGTTTAGAAGGTGAATATTTGGTAACAATGAGTAAACCTCATAGGCACTTAAATCAGCTCAGAGGTCCTTAGTGTTATACGCTTGCTTCATTCAGTAGAGCTCAACCGAATCAGTGTATTTCTGTGCTTTCAGGGAGGTCAAAGTGGTGAAAACTGTATAAAAGTAGCAACACGTATCATAATTGTAATAACAGACGACCAGGAAGGCAATTATGAATCTATATCGGAGTTTTGTGAATTGAATGAAAATGAGAGATGTGTGAATGTGTTTTTTTGTGGAGGCCTAAAAATAGGTTAGTTTTGAAATGGTTACGTGTCTAGACCCCCTTTTATTTATATATTAATCAATAGACCGATTTAGTCATTGGTTAATCAACGATCCTGAACTGAAAGCCTGTATTATTTCTCTTCTCACCTGCCTGGAAGTTAAAAAATACTACAAGTGAGCCTCAGATCAGCGGCAGTGAGGTACTCAGCATTACTCAGAAGTGTGTACTGCTTGTTCACTGTTAGTTGTGAGCCTTCCAAAACAATAACTGTGCAGTCGATGGCTTATGCCTTGTGGAGATAAAAAGTGAGACGGTCTTTGCTCTAAAGTAAAAAGCGTTCACATCAAAACATATGTACAGTTGCTTTACTTCTTTTTATTCATTTCTTTACGTCTCCAATGTACAGTAGTGTTATTGGAAGATGACAAAAAGGCACAAATTCACAATAAAAGAAAGAAAAACAGGAGACAAGGTAACAGGGGTGACAGAGAGTAAGAGAGAGTAAGAGAGAGAAAGAGAGAGATTTGAAAACAGTTTGGGATCGTGGAATCATTTGGTTTTATATTCTGATTATAAATCGGGGAATCTAACAACAGATATCTATGAGATTGTCTCTGTTAAACCATGTTCTCTCACAAGTTTGTATGGTGTCGTCAGGCTCTTAAAATGGACCGAGTGTCAGTATCTGTTTTCAAACAACCACATCTAATCATCTTTTTTTTTTAATCTTCTATGTAGCTATAACTCCAACGCTCCGGCTCCCAGGGCTCCTAAATGTAAAATAATTTCCCCTTAATCGCCATCATAAACCATATGAGGGGAAAATCTTACTTCCACCGATGCTGACACCATCAGCTAATTATGTGGATCAATGAAGTGACCCGAGCTGCCGTTACATGTTCCTTTTCATTGAGAGAAGCGAGTGTAGTTCAGAGACTGACAACAGAAGTACAACAATACTCAGAACAAAAATATATATCTATGCACTGTCCTGCCAATAAGATGTAAGTTAAGAACAATGTGAGGAGAGGAAATAGTGAACAGGGATTTTACTTTAAATGTTAGTTTTTTTCCGTCCAATTACAAACCACACAGCAGCTCTTCACTGGTTTTCTGGAGCATCCTAAAATCTGCAGCAAAATCATCTATAATATGCTTGAATATGTTTTTTTTTTTATATCTACAGCTGACAGTATTTCTCAAAATGTATTGTCAACACTAAACTTTACGGTTCCTCACAATGAAGTGAGAGAGATGGAATAGGAGGATCAAGCGTTACGAGGGTGTGCTGAAGGTCTGGCAGGACAGTCTGATCTATATATATGTGTTCATCTACATTAATTTATTTACTATTTACAAAGTCAATACATACAGTACATCCACAAATCTCCATGATTCAGTTGATAGCCCCATCACAGACAATGAGTGAGATGCTCGATGGACACAGAGAGGTGGAAGGGTTAGATATCCAGGTCCAGTGATT
>NW_027176207.1:11652750-11947750 GCF_023055335.1 Clinocottus analis | reverse complement strand
TGACACAGAGACACGAACACATGTGGATACACACTGGCATGTAAGTTTCATATGGTGCCTCATCTTCATCGACTCATTGCAATGGAGCTGCCGTCTCTGGCACACTGCAGTAACAAATTAATTAGTTTAATAATTTGCCACACACCCAATTCATGCGGAGAGAGAACGGTTGAGTGTGTGAACAGTATGTGTTATCTGCTGAAGAACAAACCAACTCAGTGTGATTCTGCATCCGTATTATTGACAAGCTGAAGCATGGATCAGCACAGGGACACCAACTCATTCACACGGCTCAGATATATAGATATGATATGAATCATATTCTACTCTCACATATTCAAAGGGGTCAAGAGTAAGTGTGCCTATTTGTTGGCTACAGTTTACATATTGATGAGTGTGTGAGGAACAGTATGTCTCTGTTGTGGTCAATATTAGCCTTTTAACCCTGGTTCACTGTTATTTATGCACGATGCCGGAATGCATGAGAGCATTTTCAAAGAGGATGAGGGGAAAATAAATGGAAACACTCACTTTGATTTACAAACAGAGCAACATCACACCTTCTCCCATTAGTTTGATAACTGACAAGTTATAGGCCATCGTTTTTGATCATGATCATTACGTTGACATGTCTTTCTCTACAGGTCCCTGTAACAGCTGAAATATGCCTTTTGTTGTTTACTGAAAAACGCAGACACTTAATCTAGGTCAGAGACAGCAAAGACTTCACAATTTTTGTTTTCCCGAGATTTGAATAAAACATTTCACCTCTTCAATAATTCTTTAATGGAAGCTTCAAGCAAAGCTCGATCTGAGTATGCATTGGGACCTCTAGACTTCAAACTTGGCAGCCAAAACGGAAACACGTTGAACCACAATATCTGTATTCTGTACAGATATAATGTTAATAAATAAGAATTATTTGAAATACAAACTAATCTTTTTGAATCTTTTTGTAGCAGTTGAAGACTGAAAAGTATCATATCAATGCAGGCCCTGGCAGGGTTCCTGTCTTTGTTACTGGGTCTACTAGATTCTGGGTTTTGAAATGATGTTCTAGCATAATGATGTGGGATTATATTCAGTTCACATGTAGACACCACAAACGGTGGTGAGTGTCTACTTGTCTACTCTATCAGAACTCTATTTTGTGGATTCCTAAAAGTACTTGGGTATCTGGTAAGACATTTCGCTTACCTTTAACATGCACATAAACTCACTGCTTTCCAAAGTCAGATCAAGAATTGGTTTTCTGTACTGTAATGAAGAATCCTTGACTCAATCTCTAAAACATAACCTGATAAAAATAACAGTCCGTCCCTTCTTGGACTATTATGGTGTAATATACAGGTTTGCCTCCAAAAATCTTCTGTATAAACTAAATGTCATCTACCATCTGCTTCGTCCCCTGTACTCATTTCAACACTCATCACTGCGGCCTGTACTCTCTAGTCAACTGGCCATCACTCATGCCCGCAGATTAACACTGGTATCAGTTCATCTATAAAACTATAATTGGTAAACTCGTCATCTCCAACCGCAATTTACGCTCTTGCATTTTTCATCAACATGGTCATTCTAAAAGTCTGCATCTCTTTTGGATGTTTCTCATTCAAGCTTTCTTGAGGAATCAAGAGATTTTGCAAGCAACATTTGGGGAAAGTATAAAAAGTGCACAACATATCTCAACAATATGGTTGCACAAACAGTCCACGCAATGTCTAATAAAAATGTAAACGCTTACTTTTTCTATGTTACACAAGGTCTGCTCTTGGGGAATACTACTGTATATATGTAAAACCTTTTAAACTGATGTTGAGTCCAACAATGTTATAGCAATGCTAAATTGGTGAAGTACCTAAATATACACTTAAAATTGCTGGTATACAGCCCAATTCAATGAGACAAAATAGAACTACCTTCTGACTATTAACTAAATCAGAAGGCATGTTTTACCACATTCAAGTTACACTGGTCAGGACAGGAACATGGTGCAACATTTAGCTTTCTGCACAAATGTTTCTTTCACACTCTCAGACTTTAATTTCTTATGCAGTATTTTCCCACAAGTTGAAAAGAGGTAATATACAGCCACAGGCTGTCTGAGCATCATTCCACAAGCTCAGACTGTTTAAGAGTCTTGATCCCATGATAAAGGGCTTATGGTGAACCCATATGGTGGTTGGCAGTTTGTTTTTAATGAAAATCAAATTCCAAATCCAAGATTATACTCCTGAAACCTTTTACCAACTTTGGTTTTCCCTTTCTGAATGTATTCAAACTTTCTGAGAAAAGCCTGTTTTTATTCATGGTATACTATATACACATAATGCAATGAAATAGTACTATTGGTTCCCCCTTAAGAGAACAAAAATAATGGTAAAGAAAATTGCTTTGACTAATGTAAACTCCTTCATGACGAGAGGATATTCACCCACAGCTGGCTTAATATATGACTAATTACATTTCCTTGTGTATATTGCAAAGAGCTTTCACTCCTTTAAAAAGACTGGAAGCAATATTCAGTTAAGAGTGTCGTAAAGATTGCCTGGGCGGGCGGCTCATCAGTGTCCTAGATGTGTGCCTGTGTGGGTACAAAAGTCTTTTTAATTTGTTGTGTGGGAACTAAAGCCTTTTATTGGATGAATGTGGAGTAGGAGATGCGTGATGAAAGAAAATCTCATAATTTCAGAGGCATGTATACATATAAACAAAAAAGACTGGTGCAATTATATCTTTTTTTGTAAGGCTACATTACTAATTAGGCCTTTAGTCTCGCACATTATACTGTCAATTATGTTACCAAGACGTACAAAATTGTGTGTCTTTCTGTTCGACTCACCTGTTTTGGGATTGATGGAGAAGAAATTCTGTGGGTTGCCAGCTGTGATGCGATAACTCAGACGACTGGGGACGGCAGTGAGGTCGGGGTCCTGTGCCTGGATACGGATGACTGACACATCCTTTGGAGAGTTCTCCATGATGACTGGGTGGTAGATAGGATCCGAAGTGAGAGGTGCATTGTCATTCACATCTTCTACCTGAGAAAGAAAGTAAAAAAATAAGCTGTGCAATTTGTTTCTACCCTGTCTTTGTTATCTGCGTTGGATCTGAATTGGCAATGCATGTGCTGATAAAACATAACCTCCTAAATCAGCATGCATTTGTGTATTCGGTAACTTTGTTATTTAACCACTCATGAAATGCGGCATGGACTTGGTCTGGGTTGATCCGTTATCAATCACAAAATGTAAATGTATTACCAGAAAATGTCATGGATGTCACTGTTCAAATGCACAGCAAATTAGTTTCCCTTACTACAGCATGGATCTAGAATGTTTATGGAAAACAGAGTGCTGATTGAGTGCTTGCCGCAAAGTACAGAGAGCCAAGATTATTCAGCCAGTGAATGAGGAGCACCTGGGCCTGATTAATCTCCCTGTTTTTGTCTGTGATGAACAGGCTCGGAGTAAAGCGCCCGATCACACCGCACACCTGAATATCCCGAAGCCAGAAAATGCAGGTAGGGGGGAACTCTACCATGAAGAGTGAGCAGGGTTGGAGCAGTGATGTGTGTGCATTTGGGTGTTTAGACAGTGGATTACTTAATGCCAAATAAAAAAAGAAGCTGAAGCCGAGACTTCCCCCCAGTGTATCTCTTGTTCACAGACCATTGCTAAAGTTATCCACTGCACTGAATTCCATTAGCATTTTAGAGAGAAACACTAATTGTTGTTTAGGTTCATACTGTTACTTTGGAGCCAACACCCCACAATGATATGCAGTAAAAGCTTAAAAATTAGCCTTCAGTTATGTGTTTGCAGGCTTAACGATGACAGATACAAACAAAGAAGCTAATTTGTTAACAGCAGCCTTTTATACAGTCACAGGCATAACTTAAGGGTGGAATGATGTGAGATGAGTAATATGTCTGGAGTGCTGGATGGATAACAAATGGTGTGTATATCATTAATATAAAGTCAATAGAACTGAATCTTCTGGCTTGCTGGATATGCTTGTCCAGCCAAACTATATTTTAAAATACAATACATTTTCCCTCTGTAGACTGTAAAAAGTTATGCGTTATCAGTGTGATGGATGAGAAGATGCTGAACAAACTAGTGTAACTCAGTGTATAAGGGTAAATGAGTAATTCAGTGTTGATTGGCTGTTTTTAATTTGGAACAAATGTCCTTCCTGTCTGTAGTTTCATTAAATAAATAACTGTTTTCTCAATATATAAAAACCCTGATGTGAAGTACTTGTTTGGACCTATTCAAATGTATCTCTCTCTCTCTCTCTCTCTCTGGGAAAACTAAAGAAAAGTAATTTCCTCTGTACACATCCTCCTATGTATGCAGAGTACAAGATGAATATTGGCATCAGAATGCGGGTACCTGAATGAAGACTTCAATAGACGTTGACAAGGGTGTAACCCCTCTGTCTGTGGCATAGACTGTAAGCCAGTAGGAGTCTTTTGTCTCACAGTCCAGGATACCAGCAGTGTAAATCACCCCTGTTAAAGCAGAGCGAAAGATTAATGTAGTTGTTACTTGGGCTTGAGAATACATATCTATTAAGTCTATTTGTGGGGACAGTGTGGGTGTCATCCGCAGAATACGTCACTAAAAGATCTCATGGGGAAAGTTGTTCAATACTAACTTTACGTAGGCAGAGACGGAAATTTGGAGAAAACTTTGTGTCCTGGCTTCAGTGACATTCACAGGCATTAGCGACACCGCTGTAGTCACCTTCAATGTTTCAGCTTCTCTACGGCTAATCACAGCTGACCAAACTGCTCCCAGCTGCAATTTGCTTGGTACTAAACGTACCCTCAACTCCTCTACACCAATACAGACACACTCGCAGACACTCACGCATATTGACTGGCGTGTGTTTTGCGGCCTTAGGGAGACGAACAGCTGACAGCTTTGGTGACCTCTTGAGGGACAAAGAGAACACTCACAATGGATGACACATGGGTGCCTCTTTTTTTGTAAAATCAGTCATGCAGGGCTGTCCATGTAAACACACAAAAATGACACAAACTCACACTGGGTTTTAGGGTTAACTTGTGTCATTTGTATGACATTCTCAAAAGCTCTGGAGCCCAATGATGCAAGGATGTGAGTGTCACATGTGGTGTGTTTAATCAAGAAAGCCTTTAGTTAAGAGACAAAAACAACCATATTTATTTAATTGCATCATTTTTGACATAAAACAACACAAGTCAGCGAAGAATAAATAGACTGAACCCTTCATAAGGGCAAAGGGAGCAGTTGATGTATTTCTGCTCAGTGCACACCAACTTTTAAAAGCCAGCATGAGTCTCAGTGAGACATGCGTTTGTCAATGCTCGCTGAGTCTGTGTTCAGTTCACAAGCAATTAGCCCCAACAAGATGTGAGGCAGAGCTGAGACAGAACATGTGAGAGAGTGTATATTTACTTAGGCTCTTGTATGCTTACCAAAACCTCCACGCTGCCATTTCACTTCTTATCATTACAGACCGGTTGAAGTTGAAGATGTTAGAGAATGTATGAGTCTTGCATGCAAAGGCTTGCAATGTATCTTATATTAGAAGCAGTTGTAGAATGAGTGGTATTTGGTGTTGGTCGGAAGGCCTAAATTCATATTATTGAACACAAACCCAATATGTGCCTTAGTTTTCAATGTCACTACAAGGCTACCATTTTATCAAAAACCGAGCCATGCTGTGCAAGAACACCAAGTCCTCAATTTGACATATAGATGAAGGTCTATGACTCCAAGTAGACATAGAGAGCCAAGACGGTCCAGCCACACACAGCCCTGGAAGAAATATGCTCAGTGGCACTGCTTGATTCAATGCCAAACCTCCGTCACCCTGTTAAAAAAGATACCGTCTGAACAATCATGAACATAAAATCGTCTAATCAGAGAACTTGAGCACACGTTCCATGTCTGATCATCGTTAAATAGATTATTAAAACATTTGATTAGTATTCCTATGATCATTTTCATACAGCAGATGTCTGCTGCTCCCTAACTTTTGGCCTTCCACTCATCCACAACCCTCAACCCTGCATACCCAGGTTACATCCCACAAGCATACAAATCAGTGACTAAAGGTGTGACTGTGTGGCCTTTTTTCTATCTTATTAAGTGTGGCTTCAGCCGCATGGGGTCAGAGACCCCATGCTGGAAGCACACTTCATGTTCTCCTGCGGGCTTATTAAGTGTGGCTTCAGCCGCATGGGGTCATAGACCCCATGCTGGAAGCACACTTCATGTTCTCCTGCGGGCTTATTATTATTATTATTATTATTCTTCTTATAGTCAAACCACTACTCCTCCCAGAGCGTTGCCAGCACATGCGCAAAAATTACATCGAAACGTGCGGTTTGCGCGGGAATCGTGAGGTATGACTTTTCTAAGAGATTCGCCCGTACGTTTTCCCGAAAAATGCAAAAAACATAAAAAAAATTTCACGAAACGTTCGTAGAGGGTGGAGCACCAATTAACAGAGTGAGAAGAAGCGACAGAAACTGTTAAAAAAATAAAACGTATTTTGTCTTTACTCCCACAATGTTCACTCTTCATACACCATTGTTGGATAGAAACGTTGGAAATATTGTCTTCTGTCATAAACTGCGGTCGATAGGAATCCAACAGACTCAGACGTCTTGAAATCGGACTGAATGTGAGAGAAAGTCCACCTCGCTCTGCCATCCGCCGCCATGTTAAATCTCCCTCCAAAACCACGTCTCCCCTGAAGCTCGTACCTGATTTGTAAATCGCCCGTACAGACACATGTTTTATCGTACAGACTCGCCAGTCACAGTATCTGTTCATCAGGTCTTCCTAACGCTCAATATGCGATATCGAAGCAATAGTGGCTTTTAAAGTACCATTTTTTTTAAATAGTTTGAAAGGAGTTCCACAGTATTTAGGTCTATTAAGCTCAGCGTAAGGAAGTCCCTTTGAAGTCATCACCATGGCAACCTTTGATCTAGCGACCCACAGGTGTTCTCGTTAGGGCAGTTTAACAGACACGCAGACACTTACACACGCACACACAACACAGATGACTTCTGTCTCTCTGTCTGTTTGTCTCACACACACAGACACACACACAAACAAACAAACACATACACAAACAAACAAACACACACACACACAAACAGACACACAAACACACACACACACAAACAGACACATACACACACACACAGACACACACAAAGACGTTTACGTGTGTTTTATATTGTGTAGTTGTCAACACTGTGATCATTAATAAGGTCATATGATATTTCATATACGTTTGTGTGTGTTCAGGACGTTCAGTAGTTTATTTCCTTAAGTCCACAGTCCAGTCTGCCTCTAATCAGTCTGCTGGCGCTCACTTGGTCACCATGACGACGGCAGCACACAGGTGCTTCATATCAGCCAATCAGTTTAACACACAAACCAACTCAAGTGCTTTGGAGGAGGGACGGGCGTCAGAAACAAAAGCTATATATTGCGACGTCTTACGGCAGTAGTAGCCACACTTTCAAAATTTCTTGCGAAATTTTCTAGTTATTATTATTATTCTTCTTATAGTCAAACCACTACTCCTCCCAGAGCGTTGCCAGCACATGCGCAAAAATTACATCGAAACGTGCGGTTTGCGCGGGAATCGTGAGGTATGACTTTTCTAAGAGATTCGCCCGTACGTTTTCCCGAAAAATGCAAAAAACATAAAAAAAATTTCACGAAACGTTCGTAGAGGGTGGCGCGCCAATTAACAGAGTGAGAAGAAGCGACAGAAACTGTTAAAAAAATAAAACGTATTTTGTCTTTACTCCCACAATGTTCACTCTTCATACACCATTGTTGGATAGAAACGTTGGAAATCTTGTCTTCTGTCATAAACTGCGGTCAATAGGAATCCAACGGACTCAGACGTCTTGAAATCGGACTGAATGTGAGAGAAAGTCCACCTCGCTCTGCCATCCGCCACCATGTTAAATCTCCCTCCAAAACCACGTCTCCCCTGAAGCTCGTACCTGATTTGTAAATCGCCCGTACAGACACATGTTTTATCGTACAGACTCGCCAGTCACAGTATCTGTTCATCAGGTCTTCCTAACGCTCAATATGCGATATCGAAGCAATAGTGGCTTTTAAAGTACCATTTTTTTAAAATAGTTTGAAAGGAGTTCCACAGTATTTAGGTCTATTAAGCTCAGCGTAAGGAAGTCCCTTTGAAGTCATCACCATGGCAACCTTTGATCTAGCGACCCACAGGTGTTCTCGTTAGGGCAGTTTAACAGACACACAGACACTTACACACGCACACACAACACAGATGACTTCTGTCTCTCTGTCTGTTTGTCTCACACACACAGACACACACACAAACAAACAAACACATACACAAACATATACACAAACACACACACACACAAACAGACACACAAACACACACACACAAACAGACACATACACACACACACACACACAGACACACACAAAGACGTTTACGTGTGTTTTATATTGTGTAGTTGTCAACACTGATCATTAATAAGGTCATATGATATTTCATATATGTTTGTGTGTGTTCAGGACGTTCAGTAGTTTATTTCCTTAAGTCCACAGTCCAGTCTGCCTCTAATCAGTCTGCTGGCGCTCACTTGGTCACCATGACGACGGCAGCACACAGGTGCTTCATGTCAGCCAATCAGTTTAACACACAAACCAACTCAAGTGCTTTGGAGGAGAGACGGGCGTCATAAACAAAAGCTATATATTGCGAGGTCTTACGGCAGTAGTAGCCACACTTTCAAAATTTCTTGCGAAATTTTCTAGTTGTAGCTTGCTCTGCCGCACACCAAAGGTGTTATGTTATGGCCAGAACGTGTGTGTGTCTATGCACAAGGCATAGTAAAAGTGTTTGTTGAAACACTTCTTTGCTCTGTCGTCCTTGACCATGTCCTTTTCAAACCACATCTCATCTCTGTCAGAACTCTCGACCGAGATACGCGAGAAAAACAGAGCCGGCTCTTTCAAAAGCTCTTTGAACTTTAAGACCGACAGGCGCTATTCAGTGGATTCAATATAAATCTGACTCGACAGCATCCATTTTAACCATAAGTAAAACACTTCAAAGGGTGAAAAACAAATTGAACGGTCATTGCGCATTTTAAATCTAGAAGTTAACTGTACGCTGGGGTTTACATCCATGTGGTTTGTGGATTCAACTTTATTCTGGAGAAACCGGTTTTGGGATTTAATGAATGCCCCCTTATAAAATAATCAATCTCTTCTCTGCATCTGGAGACACAACAGAATAGCTCTGTGTCTAAAGGAAAAAACAGCCATCAAAAGTACAGCCTGTACATTTTTTACAAATGCAAGATGGATTGCTTTTTAAAAGTGTGTTTGCCTGTAACGGAAAGACTGCTTTATCCCAACTGTTACAGATCCTGGCGCTTGCAAACCCACTAATAGAGGAGCAGTGGTTTCTGACAGATGCCCAATGAGAAATTGCAGGGCTTGCTTTCCCCTTAACCAAGGACAGGAATACAAATTTTTGTTCAAAGTACAGGAGTGCTAAGGATTTAAGCCCAAGAAGATCCTACTTCTTTTCTGATAGGTAACCCCTGTAGTATACTTTTCACCCATAGAAGGGGAGAGGCATCTTAGGCATCTAAATATAAAACGTGGGAAATTTGTGGGTGTCATGGACTACAGAAGATTCATCATGGAGCCAATTTACAAACTACAAGAGAGATGGAATGCACATGTCAAGACGGGCTTAACAATTTGGATTTATTACACAATATCTGATTCTCTCTGTCCTTTTTATTCACTTGCACTGTCTGTCTCACTCTATCGTCACTTAGTTCTGGCACTAAGAGCCACAGATTGACAAGAAGTCAGAGCTGTTCTGAGCTACTCAACATGGCAGTTAAATGCATGGTGGGAGGACAGAGCGGTGCTACTCTGTCCAAGCCTGACAAAACAGACTTCTAGGAGCTACAAGACGAAATGAAACACTTGATGAGGAATAACTTTTGTAACATCGTTTTATCTGATACCAAAAAGAACCAGGGACTTTTCTCTTGCTTAGGGGAGAAAATAACAAAAGTCGTAACTTAAAAATAAAGTTCCAAAAAGTAAAAATAAATAAACAAATGATATATATATATATATATATATATATATATATATATATATATATATATATATATATATATATATGTATATATATATATATATATATATATATATATATATATATATATATATATATATATATATATATATATATATAAAAGCCCTGTGAGGAAGAAAGTAGATTTTTTTTCTGACACTTTATGTACTCCAGACTCCCCTGCATCCTCTTCCTTCCTCTCTTCGCTTCACTTCCACTCCCCTCTCCCTCCACTTTCTGCTCTAACAAGCACTCTGATTTCCCCTGGAAAATCTGCACTCAATAAACTTTCTCACTGGTTGCCATACAGCTTACTGAAATTTTAATTCTAAAGTAAATAATAGCACCAAGTACTACCAGAGGTCTGTGGGGATCTGTATGTGTACTGTAACAGTGTTTTGTCTATGAGTGCAGTGTATACACTAAGTGATAATGTCTACGTAGGTTTATGTGTGAACACAGAGCTCTCTGCCTTTGTCCATCTGTTTCCCTCTCAACTATAGTCAATACTAATTAGCCTAGTTAAAGGTCAATGCAGGCCTCCAGTGCAAGTCATGTACAGTAGGCACCAGTGGGACAACAAGTGAAGAAAGAGGAATGAAGTCATTTAACTCCCAAAACTAAGAGCTAAAATAAACTCTACTAGCTATAATTAACCACATCTATGTATTTCCTTTCAGCCAGTGAACTGTTTACAACATTGCTCGTCATAGTGACAATTGACTTCACTAGTTGCTGCTCTATAGAATATTGTTCTAATCATGTAATACCAGTACTAATGACAAATTTGGGTCTAGATACACATTTTACATTTTTCACAAGTTGTTTAAAAATATCAACTAAAACAGTGTTTTTCATAACTTATCTCTTTTGTTTTTGCCCACATGGTTTTTCATGAGTCACTAAATAGTCCCATGATAATAACTCCCCAGCTATTAGTCAGCAATTAATTATCCCCTTTTTCCACTTGACTGTTAGAATTGTTGGTTTATTTACAAATGTACATTTAATTCATGCAAACATATGTATGTTGTCTAAATATAACGATTAGTAATGTTGACTGGATATAAACCAGGTTTTTATAGGCAAAATGTAGATGTGGGTGGTATCAAATGCAATAAAATGCATTACACATATTAAAATATACACTTTCAAGTCACTAATTGATACAAAAGAGTAATACTGGATTAGATATGTGGTAATTGAATTAGTGAGTATTGAGTAAGGGACATTTTCATAATTGATGTATTAAAGTATTAAGAACAGTACTGATTAAATCACAGCATTTATTATTTTGCTGTGAAGTGGTGTATCTAGTTACATTCAATATCACATTAATAGAGAATGTGGGCAGAGCATTCCCATACTAATGAATTACTTCTTTTAGACAGGAAAATAGAAACTTCAGACAATTTGCATGCTTATTTGCAATATAGGATCTGTAAGTGGTAAGACTTAGCATCAGCTGTAATTTTGAAGCAGTATACTTACTACAGAGTACCCTGGAGGATGAGTGAATGAGGTACTGATTCTGGAGCTTGGAATTTAAATGTTTCAGCACCATGGAGAGAGACTGAGAAAGCTTACCGTAGATATAAAAGCTTCAGCACCGTGGACGGAAACAGAAAACTTTTTATTGGAAAGAAAGAATTCTCACTTACACTCACTTATGTTGAAATACAAACCATGCAAGTATAAGTTATATTTCTCAGGTGGAAATATAGCACATGCCAAATTATCCAGCTGTTCGTGTTATCATATTGTAAGAATGCTTTTTGAGTTTTCTATGTAAAGACTGACATTTAAGTTACATATCTTAATGGTAGGGAGCAAGTGAGAGTTGTCCTTTCATGTGCCAATATGAACTGTATGAAATGTCCTATTTTCATACTGGATATTTGATTCATGTTATCCCTGGGTGAGTGCGTCAAGGTCTCTTGTTTGGATCAACATGATTACAACTTTGCTTTGACACTGCAGGACACTTGGAGACAACTACACGCTTTTTTTTTGGGGTCAGGACTCTTTAAATAAGTCACAGTGATTTCACTACTCTTGAAAAGGGTGGTGGTGGTGCGCAGGACAGCCTTGATCAATGTTATCCACACAGCGCTGGATCAGTTGTACTGAGCGGCCTGAGGCCCAGCCTGTGTAGCTGCCATGCTGCCCTCATTACAGTAATGATCTCCCAGTGCACAGCTCCCACGTGAAGCCCCGTCACCACTCGGACTCTGACTGTACCTCACACTCTCTTCACCTCTCTCCTTCAAATACACGCATACATGGTATGCACTCTGTTTATTGTTAAATGTTTATTGTTAAATGTTAAATGTTATGCACCTCCCACAAGGACAAATTCCTTGTATGAACACATACATGGCAATAAACGGTTCTGATCCTGATTAAGTGGTGATGCTGTCTCACATGCAATACTTCTAACAATGTGGCAGATAAATAAAATGAGTGAGCAACAACTACTCATGTGAAAATCATCAGCAATGTCACAGTAACAGTATGTTTTCTATATACGTAATGATTAACAACAGATTTATATGTTGATATTCCACACATGCATGGCCCTGTAAGTTATTGGATTTCCACTTTACATAAATAGGCTTCAGAATCGATCTTGTGTCTCACCTGTGTCTTCGTCAATGGTAAAAGTGCCCAGTCCGCTGCCACCTCTGACAGAGTACCTCACCAGCCCATCTCGCCCCTTGTCATCGTCCTTAGCGTTGACTGTCAGGACACTTGTGCCTGCACGAGAGTTCTCCTTCACTGAGCCTCTCAGTGCAAAGTCAGGAAAGTAGGGTGCATACAAATTCTCATTGACATCCACCACCTGGTAAAAAAGTTTATGGCATTAATTTTGAAGAATTGTGTGAAGATACTATATATATATATATATATATATATATATATATATATATATATATATATATATATATATATATATATAGTATATAGTATATAGTATGGTTGTACAATGTAGCATTCGACCAAATTAACAGTCTGACATTATAAAAACCTGTAATTACATTATGGCTAGCAGCTAATCATGAAGTCCTAATTTTGACAAATCATTTATGACTTTGCAAGTCTACCAAAATGGTCCATTTTTAATTTTTAAATTAAATGGATTTGAATATCATGGGATTGGTTTTCTTTCATTGATGAGAAAAAAAATAGGGGTGGAATTAAGGAAGAAATAAATGTTGAATGGTCATATCAAAATTTGAAGCTTTAATTTAACAAACAAAACTACACATGTTCATGCTTAATTGATAAAAATGGTTTTGATTTTGAATTTCTTTCAATACCAATTTGTGTATTTGTGTACATACCTCCACCTCCACAAATGTCTGACTGGTTAGGCTGGGTATTCCTCTATCCTCAGCAAGTAATGTCAGGTTGAAAAACTGTTGTTTCTCAAAGTCCAGTTCCTTCCTAATCCTCAAAACTCCGCTCACAGCATCGATCTACACAAAGC
Organism: Clinocottus analis; assembly: GCF_023055335.1. Classification (NCBI taxonomy): domain Eukaryota; kingdom Metazoa; phylum Chordata; class Actinopteri; order Perciformes; family Cottidae; genus Clinocottus; species Clinocottus analis. Next base: position 11,934,081 of record NW_027176207.1, on the reverse strand, counting down.
ATAACACAGTATAATCCCATACATCATAAACTGTCAATAAAAAAAGGATCAGCATATGCAACAGTATAGACAATATACAAATAGTGACGTCACTTACCTCAAAAGTGCCATTGAATTCATTAATCAAAGAGTATCGGACCTGTCCACTAGGGCCCATGTCTGGGTCCTGAGCCTGCACCCAGGTAATCACAGCCCCTGGAGGCAGGTCCTCCAGTACTCGAGCACTATAGCTGCTAGGGATGAAAGCTGGGGCGCAATCATTGACATCCTCCACTATTACAGTAAGAGTAGTCACTGATGACCTACGAGCGCCTCTTTCAGCCTTGTCTCGCACTTCAATCTTCAATGTGAACATTGGGATGGTTTCTCTGTCCAGGTGGCTAGAAACAAATACACTTCCAGTTTCGCTGTCAATGCCAAACTGAGGGACACTGGTCAGCATTACATAGGAAAGCTGTCCATTTTGACCCATGTCTCTGTCAAAAGCAGTCATGGTAATAACTTCCATTCCAATGGCCGAGCTTTCTGAAACAAGAGCAGAGAAGCTGTCCTGATAAAACTGGGGGTCATTGTCATTCGCGTCTTCAACGATCACAGTCAGTAGTCTCCAATTGCACATCGGAGGAACGCCCTGATCGTAGATGGTGATATTAAGGAAGTAACGATCCAATCGCTCGCGGTCAAGTGGCTGCAACACAGTTATCAACCCATTCTCCATGTGGATGTTGAAGCAGTTTTCTTTGTTCCCATCAGATATGGAAAATAGAATACGGCCATTGAAGCCGGTGTCGCCATCTCGTGCTCTCACCTGAAATACACTGGCACCAGCAGCAAGGTCTTCTCTCACTAGAATACTGGTAGGTAAGGCCTCAAACTGTGGAGTGCGTTGGTTTACAGAGAAAAGGTCTGTATAGCTCTCATCTGGTCTTGGTCTAGCAATGGCAGACACTTTCGAGACCATTTTTTCTGCCAACACCTGGGCTACCCTGGTCTCCTTGCAGTTGAACCCCATGGGTGGCATCCTACCCCTCACCACAGATATGTTCACAAATGTAGGATCAGAGCACATCTCACCATCTGCTGCCACTACTTTCAGGTTGAATATCCCACTTTTTAAATTAGCCACTCCAAATGATCTTTTCAACGACAAAGCCCCAGAGTCTGGATTTAAGTTAAAATAGTCTAACTCGTTCCCAGATAGTATCTTGTAGGTCACCATTCCTAGCTCATCTATGTCCACAGCTGACAAGGTGACAATAGTTTGACTGACAGGAAAATCACGGCTTATCATTCCCTTGCAGGATACTCTCTCAAAGAGAGGCTGGTTGTCATTTATATTTATCAGACGAATGGTGACATTAACTTCACTCTCCCTTCTGTAGGGTGAACCCCAATCAGAGGCCCGAACTGCAAATGTATAAATGTCATCTGATGACTCAAAATCTAGGTCTCTTGTGATCCTCACCTCCCCGGTGTCCTGGTCTATTGAAAACGGAGGATTCTGTTTGCCGTTTATTGTGTGGGTTACGTAACCATTTTCTCCTTTATCAGCATCGACAGCAGACACTACGAGAGCAACAGTGCCTACAGGTAAGCTCTCGTTTATTGCAATATCATAGAATGGCCTGTTGAACACTGGAGCATTATCATTAGCATCATCTATGGTGATTTGAACCTTTGCTTGTTGCTGACTGATAATATCAACCACCTCCATCTCCACGAAATCCAGTGATATCCTTGTCAGCTGCCTTGTGGTCATAATAACTCCAGTCAAAGGGTTTATATCAAAGTACGTTAGATCTGAGGGGCTGCTGAAGCTGTAATTGACACTCAGAGGAGCTGGGGATATTTTCACCACCTCTACAATAGTGCCTGGGGGAGATATTTCACTCAGCTTGACTACATAAACATCTTTCTCGAAATTCGCCAACACGGGGTCTGGCTTTGTAACCAACAACTGAACAACTTGAGTATTAGAAAACTTTGGAGGTATACCCCTGTCTTTAGCTTGGAAGGTTAAGTTGCAGCCATAGGGAAATGTATCCCAGTCAAACAATTCTGATGTTTTAACCCGATAATCATTTCCGACAGGCGATCGATCAATCACAAATTGTTCAAGGGGGTCACCCTCAATGATGGACACCCACTCTATATCCCCAGATGCCCCTTCATCTTTGTCCTTCACAGTCATTATGACATAGACCGGGTCCTTGTCCGCCCATGATGGAACAACAGCAACTGCTTTGAGAACAGGAGAAAATTCATTAACTCGCTCCACATTTAGGACTAGCCTAGCAGTGCTGCTGATACCATTGTTCCCATAGAGTTTCATTCCTCTGTCGACCACTTGCACCTCCAACTCAAATCTGTCTTTTTTGTCCATTCTGGGCCGACCTGTCAGGGTGATGACCCCGCTGGTCGGATGAACAGCGAAGAGTTCAATTCTGTTCTTGAAGAAGTAGTAGAACTCCCCGTTGGAGCCCACATCAGCATCTGTGGCTGTTACACGTCCTATGCTGGCACCCAGAGGGGCGCTCTCGGAGACAATGAATGAATAGGAGGTAGGGGAGAAGAGAGGTCGGAGATCATTGGTATCCAAGACCTTGATATAAACAGTGGCTAAGGCCTCTAGGCCTCCATGGGAAGATGCCTTAACTGTCAGGGTGTAATTGTCTTGAACCTCTCGGTTCAATGTTGCACCACTGCCTCCGTTAGTGCGTATACGGAGAAAACAAAAATCTCCCATTACAAACTTGTCAGCCTGGAAGATTCCCTCACTGTCTCCAGACGCAATAGAATATTTTACGTCTAAAGACCGAGGTGGTCCAACAATAATGCCCATTTTGATATCACTACTTGTATAGGTTCTTGTGGCAGAGTTCTCGAAGATGGAAGCATTATAGGCAGGCTGGGTAAAAAGCAGCAGATTTTGTCCTGCCCTTGATTCTGTCAGGTACTGGGCATGTGTTGAAGGAAAACCGAGGAGACGGAAGAAGCATATACAATGGAAAAGAAGAGAAAAGTTGGGTAGAGGAAGCATATTTCCCCACCGATTATGCGTCATCCTTATTCCATCACCCAGTCACCCTATATTTGGAAAGAATAACAAAGAAAAACAGATCTGATTCAGTTCTTGAGTTGGTAAAGACATGCGCTGTGCATGCTAAAAATTTTACAGAGAACTGAGACAAAAGTTAAAAAGATATTCCAGGGGTACTTCTTATCACTACAGGGATATGATAGCATATTCAATGTTGCGCTTCAACAGTTTGCTTTCAAACACAGAAACACCCCAAAAGGCTCAGAAGCAGAACTGACATATCTTGAAACAAACCACATCAAAGTACGGCGCACTTACACACCCACAGTGAAACACATCATGTCACCAAATAAAAGAGCACGGATCAGGAGTAATCATTGTTACTGTAATACAGAGTGCCTAAAAGACACAAGGGCTTGTTATTCTTCGGTAACTGACAACCAGGGTGTGGTATTTCCACAAGAAAAAAATGTATAGGACAATAGACAGCCTTGGTCTGAGAAACATTATTTGGCACAATTTCTAAAAATATACACAGGAAATGAGTTGCACAAGTTTGCATCTGAGGTAGGATGTAGCTGAGTACATTCATCATTTACTTTACGTATATACAAAATATAAATAATCAAAAAATGATAATGTATCATAATGATTTAATTAAATTAATTTACATCTGGTCAAGTCAGCCATACGTAAAATAGCTGAGATTATTAGGGACATCTTCTGCAAAAAGAATGATGCCTAAACATTCTCCCTAATTGGACATTTTGTACTGTACTTTTACTTATACACATATTCAGATGCTAATACTTGTAAAGTCTACTTTGGCTTTTAAATACAATTTGAAGTTACTTTACTTACTGGTTTTCATATATTGTGCACAGTAGTATTATTAATACCACCATGTGTGCGTGCGTGCGTGCGTGTATTTAAACAGATTATATGAAATATGACCCCCCGCCCCCCCAACCACACACACACAAAATTAACAATCCCCACAAGGTGACTGTCCCGGGAGATTGTGAGGTGCATTTGTCATCAACCATGTTGATGCAGATGCAATGGAGCTCGCCTCCGTGCAAAAACCACGAGTTCATTAAGCTACAGTCTCGAGCAACAATAAGCACTATCTAATACACAGGCGTCAGTCACACATCAGAGCTTGTCCTACCTTTACACGAAACAGCTGTAATCAGTGAAAGTAAATCCTTTTCCATCCCCTCTCCGACAGTCAGAAAGAAGCAAAGCATATCGTACACAATCGCGCAGAAGCCGGTGGTGAAATGGACAATGTATGTGCACACATCTCGACAGGCTGTTGTCTACTAGGCTGCAGTAATCCTCGTAAAACTAAAAAGCTAAACCCCCAGTTTACTGCACCTAACTAATGTAATGTGCAGTGGACTACTTCGACTTCACCTGCAATAGTTTACACAAAACTGTCGTTAAAACAGATAGGTGTCAATTGCTGATTAAGATTAAGCTCCGAGATATGGTATCAGGAACATGTCGTTGAAGTTAGAAAGCGGTCAGCATCAGTTGTCGGCTGAGCGGGACCACTGAGCGCTCTCAGGATGGAAGAGGAGGAGGAGGAGGAGGAGGCGGACTGGGTGAGCTCCGATCTTTGCCGAGTATAGCCGACAACATCCGGAAGTGTATGTGCAGCGGTCTCTAGCCACAGCTCCGTATCTCTCACACACATACACACACACACGAGTTTTGTTTTATTATTAGAGGTCAGTCACACATCTGGCCACCAGCTAAACTTTGTCCACTCGTCATCATGTCCGTGTTGTGTTACAATAAGGGATGTGGACAGCGATTTGATCCAGAAAACAACCCAGACGGTGAGTAGTGTCTTGGTTAGCTAGCGTGAACTATTGCTGCAACTCGTACCAGCCTGTTAGCATGGGAGCTAACGTGCAGCTCTGATGATCATCTGGAATATTCCGCAGCGAGCAGGCCTGCTGGGCCCCGTGTAGCTAACACGGTTTAAGTGTAGGACCCCGGGACTCCGACACACTGACACCTGCATTCACTAGCACTGCTGTGGCCGACCATTTAGCAAGCTAACGACACGCCCGGTGTTACTTTCCACCATGCTGTTAGCACCTTAAGCGCCCTGTGATTAACAGGTTAAGTCAGACGGTAACGTTGGACTTTTTCAGAACCATTGCTCCACACACACACACAGGCACACACACACACACACACACACACACACACACACACACACACACACACACACACACACACACACACACATAGCACGTCGGTTGAAAGTTCCAGAAGCTCGCCATTGAACGTGTCGTGTTCAATCATTTTCTCGTCCTTTTTCCATCACCATTATAAGTGATAAACAGATAAATCAAGTTTGTATCAACTTCAAGAACGCCGACGACCAATTAAAGTTAGTAGTATAACGTTGTCTCTCTGTTCATGGTTGAGTACTAAATCAAGCTGCTTGTTTTTCTGCTGCTTCACACTTTCATGAGAAATATAATACATAAATACTGCAAAGCTATACCACTGAGTTGAGAATGAACTTCAGGTATGTATAACATACCTGAAGCTCATTATGCGGAGATGCAAACCTATTAGCCTCATAGGTTTGTATCTCTGTAGGCTGAGATGTATTGATGAGATAGTAATGTTCCTTACAGTAGGAAGCAGGCTTATGCCCGAGGACACTTCACACTGCCTGCTTCCAGCAGGTGAATAACAATTTGTGAAAGTGAGAACATTGTTCATATTAACCAGCGGTCTCAGAAATCAGAACATCTGACAAACATCTGTCCAAAATCATGAGCAAAGCTATTCATTAGCCCCATGGCATATATTGTCCTGTTTTATGTATACCAAAAAATGGCAGATAATTAATTTCTTACATTTAAGCTCATATCATGTACAAATGATTCACTTTTTGTTCTCTTCATGAAAAAAGAGTGAACTTCCAGGAGTGCAGTACCTTAACAAGTCACTAGGAAATGCAGTTACAAGGTTGTGTAAGGATAAGATCATTGTCATGATAATGCTTGCCTTGATCTTGAGTGTCCTTCAGATAACGTTTGCTCATGAATTCTTGTTTATAGGAAACCACTCATTTAAATGTAATTGAATGTTCCTCCTTTGTCTTCAAGCAATATAACAGTGAATGTCGGGCAATTCACAAAAAGTCCATTTCTAAAAAGGGTGCCTCTTCTCATAACAATAGAGTATATTGTCATTACTTTGAGGGGTATACGTGTATAAGGCAACCACATAGAAGGGTTATTGCTCAGGCTGTGTGGTACTGTACTGTAAGGAAAATTCTTGATTTATGGCATCACACAGCCAACTCTTTTTTTTTTTTTATTCACCATCATTTATTTTCTAGGGCTTTTCCGAAAAGAGGACATTAAAAAAATCATCCTGTACTTTTCAAATAAGGTAAATCTTAAATGATGATTTTTCAAACTGTCTGATGGGTATCATAAATCCAGACCATAAGGCTAGTATTTTGTGTTTTGCACTTCACAAGGGCAAATTGCAAATCATTTAAGTTTTATGAGAGGTACATTTTTCATCTAACTGAATTGTTATATTGAGTATTGTTGAAAGAAAAAAAATATTTACGCTTAATCAGTTACTGTTTCACTATAAAATTCAGACTTCTCATCTTACTGTCTGTGTTTAACCTTACACACAAACTCGGCATGTCTCCTGATAGCAGTGAAACTGGGGAATTGGTATGTTTCTATCTGAAAGAACGTGCAGTTCCTTTGTTATCGTATGACCTTTTCTTGCAACCGCTCTATGGGACGAGGGGAAAGGTTCACGATTAGGCCGAAGACGTGATGAGAGTTTCTGTTTGTGGGTCATGATGTGTATTTAAGAGGTGGTTCTTTGAGAAATCTTTGAGCAGACTTAGATATGCAATTTGTCTATCATGTTGTACTTGTGACTCTGCTCCTTCCCTGCAACGAATAAATGTTCCTGTTTTAATGATTTTACTCTGAGGGGTCGAGTGAATTTTTATAACAAGTATAAAAACATAGCATTATCTACTATGCCTACATTTTTTTTATCCTTTGTATTTTTATTTTGCCAAGTCTGTCTTCAAATTATTCTGTATCAATATCACTTTTCGACAGATGATCAGTTCTTGTTCAAAACACTAAGGATGATATTACTCTTTGTTTCTTACTCGTTTCCTGTTACTGAATTGCCTTCAGAGATAGCAAGAGAGATAATACATATTCATAATGGATGCATTAGATTTTAATTGCGTATTTTGTCCTACAATCTACTAACACTTTACATTTGGTTGTGTCAGCATCTAAGCCCATTTTGATCCATTTAAATGTTTTGCACTTGTCTGAGTAGATAACAATGAATACTGTTTGGGGTGGACACAGCTATCAAGTAGTTCTGGAAATATTACAGCTACCAACTCATTATCTGATGGGTGTTACTTTTTCCTGCTAATTTTCTAAAATGACTTCAAAGTTTTGACTCCACTTTGGAGTTTTTTGTTTAACCAGTAGCAGCTCAAGTAATTTTGATAGGGAACACATGGAGCAGCGTCAGACATTTCTGACCTGAATCTTTTGATAGTAGTTGATTCTCAAAATGCATTTTCTATAACTCTACTCATCATTCTGTAAAATAGTTTCAGGGTGTACTTTAAAAGTTTTGTGTCTTTATTGAGACTAGAATACAGAAAAATATAGACCAGAAAAGCTTTCTATATTACCACATATATGTCCTCTACATTAACCAAACTTGTGTTCATTTTCACAGATGGCTGCATCTTTCATCCAGGAGTCCCAGTATTCCACGATGCATTGAAGGTAAAATGCCTGAAAATGTACAGTTAGCTCAGTGTGTTGTTCTCTGGTCAAAGTTAATGTCTGCCTGACTTTCTCCAGGGATGGTCCTGCTGCAAGAGAAGAACTACCGACTTCTCAGACTTCCTCAGCATTGTTGTAAGTTTTAGTTTCTGTTTTAATCCATACTTTTAATCCTCCATGGTCATGTTTCCATTGTCTATTGTTTTCATAGACATCGACCGCCACCTTTGCTGTGGTCATATTGGCCTGAACTCTCATTGTTTGTGAGTCTAACACAGTGACTGTCTCCTCCGCAGGGCTGCACAAAAGGTCCCCACAACAAGGAGAAGCCCCCTGAGCCGGTGAAACCAGATGTGACATCGTCGGAAGATAAGAAAAACGCAGATGACCAAAAGCCAAAGTTTAACGAGTACATCATCTCCGCACCAAAGCCTCAGGAGGCCATACGCAGACCAAGGTTGTACAGTTTGCTTCATACATATTTTTGTAAATATTTAAATCAATAGCATAGGAATACCCTGAATTCATTTTTTTTAATAAAGTGAAGCAAACAATCTAAATACCATTTGTAATTTTACCAAATCATATTTAAAGGAAACAAACACTCTTTTTCCATTGGGTACACGAACAAGGTCTTCACTTTAAAACTATACATCCTTATTATCCCATGTTTTACATTCTGCTCAGAGTTGTTCTTGTTTAGTATCAAATGCATAAAAGGATAGGTATGATATCTGAAGTATTAAATCAATCTGAATACTGAGGCGCTGTCTTTTAGTCTTTTACCGTGGGTGCTTCCCAACGGAATTTAAAAAAACATGGACAAGCAACTGATGAAGCAATTACTACTGAGTAGTGAAACTCCTTTCAAGTAGTGTAAGGGTCTTAGCCTGGCTCTATACAACAGACCTCATTTTGAGGTCATGTTACCGACAATGTTTCCTTACTTAAAAATATAGAATACCCTTTCAAATAGTTTTCAATTTCAAATGAATTGCAAAAATACAATTTGTCCCTTTGTTAATGTTTCGATTCTAATAGATGTGTTACTGTTGCAGTGCTGATGAGCCAATGGTGAAAATGCAGTATAAAGTCTCTACTTCTCTGAAGCAGGCTCTGGAGAGACTGAAGCTTTCTGAAAATACAGCAGAGCAGAAAGGTGATAGCAGAGGGTTATCTTCCCCTTTTCTCTCTTCTTGTCTCTTCCATGTTTCAGTTTTTTTTAGTTCTCTTTATCATAGACTGTCTACCATCCATTATCATCCTCTTCTTGTTACAGTAGACAGGAAGGTCATGTTGACAGGGGAAGTTAATGGATGGCCTCTGGGAGTTCGTGACGTTTGAGTCGATGATGGCAGGGACGCGACAACACATCATAGCTGTAGATGCATTTTTTAGATTCAAACATCCAAGTCAGTTTTTTTTACTCCATTTCTGTCTCCTTTTTTTCTAGAGGAAGATAATGACGAGCTCAAGATTGGAACATCCTGTAAAAATGGGGGATGTACTAAAGTAGGTGAATGTGTTGCTGTATACTTGGGTAAAATGTGTTAAAATTAGTAAAAAATATCTATCTCTCCTGATACCTCTGTCGGAGTTTTTGCAGCAGCAGCAGCTTGATGTTCTAATTTCTTTCCTGCAAATTCATAATTTTGTGGATTCTGCCAAATAAGTGTAATCTTCTCCTCAATTTGTAAGCCAAATTAAATTCACATATTTCAAGAAATGCATGACAGATGTCATTAAATATAAACAAATCATGATATTGCCCCAAAAGAGCTCAACGCTCTGGGTAAGGTGAAATAGATGCAGCTCATTTTCCTCCTCCTCCTCCTCCTCCATGTTTGCTCAAGAGACGGATGCAACGCTACATTTCTTGCTCAAGCTAATCGGGCCTGTCAGCTGAAACCCCAAGATTAGAACATAAATTGTAAAGAAAATTTGTATTGCCGGGTTTTGTAGAAGCTGGGAGTGGGACTTAAATGATTTTAAACAATTATGTAAATCACTTTAACTGACGTGATTGAAATCTATAAGATATTCTGTCACAGGCTGCCTCCTTTTTAGTTAAGGTCTGAGGGGGGGGGTATCTAAATTGGTATGTTTAAACTTTTCCAAAGTCAAGGAGAACAAAATATTAGTCCTCTTTCATTCTCATACACGTGTCATACGATGAATCCGTATTTGTATTTTTGCTCACAAAAGCGATTGACTTCAGTCTTTTGAACCAAACCGTTTGCTGTTATCTTCAGAGTTTTGATGGACCTGCAAGCGAGTTGGAAGAGTGCTTATACCACGCTGGATTTCCTATCTTCCATGAAGGGTAAGTAAGACCGAAAAATACTGTGATTCACAACATCGACATGAAAAAGCAGATTGCACTGTAACTAGTATTTTCCTGTTAGTCTTGTTTATTGATTCTCTTAAGTGACACACTATTGACTGCTATAAACCCAGCAAGTGTATGTCTTTCTTGCAGGATGAAATACTGGAGCTGCTGTAAGAGGAAAACCTCAGACTTTAACACCTTCCTCTCTCAAGAGGGCTGTACCAAGGGAACACATCTATGGAGGAAAAAGGATGATGTAGGTTTGACAGCTGGTGATTATCTGTGTGCAAGTCCATTTGAGAGTGCCTCAGCTCTAAACAGTCAAAACAGCTCAAAGCACAGAGAGAAGACGATCCTTTTTGTCGCAAAGACTGAATTCTTGAATCTGACCAAACATTGCTTTAAAGATTGTTTTGTGAAATCTCCATGCAGGGTAAGAAACTGGTTCCGTGTCGGTTTGACTGGCACCAGACGGGTGCGCAGGTCATCATCTCGATCTATGCCAAGAATGCCGTCCCAGAGCTATGCTACGTGGAGGCAAACAGCATCTCGGTGAGTGACAATATCAGTCTGTCAAAGAATTTCTGTCCATATCTGAACGGCTGAGTTTTGGATTATGTTCATGTTTATTTCTCTTTCGTCCTTCAGCTCGACATCCATATTATATTTGAGGGAGAGAAGGAATTTGCGCAAAAAATCAGCCTTTGGGGAGTAAGTACAGCATCACAGTCTTTCTTGCTGTATGGCAGTTTTAATACATATATTTATTTTGTGCTGTGCTCCTGATACTGCAATATAACATACTTTCATGGTCGATAACAAGTCTATTTGATTTGCTTCTGACCTTAACAGTCGTCTTTGCAGTCCTAATTCAAAATGAAAGCAATTTTACCTAAAAAATAAATTTCCACCTGAATCAGGGCTGGCCGATATGTTGGATTTAACGTGTTGATGCTTATGATTATACCGGCGTGATCATTCTTGCAAACAAATTCAAACACTCTGAGGTGGCATATACTGTCATTTTGAAGTAAGATTGCTCTTTAAAAATGCATGCTTTTGTTCCCGTTTTTGATCTCACTTCTTTCGCTCTCTTCAGTCCCTATCCCTGTTCCCCTCTAGATATATAAATACACCCCCCATATGCACACCTGTGCTCATACGCCGCACACACTCCTCCGGGAGGGAATGTTTGTGAGAGGGGGCGAGATGCAGGATGAGCAAACCAACAAAGTCTCATTTTGGCGACTTAAAAAATGCTGCGAAAATGAATATTTGTACTTAATGTCATTTACTACATCCCAAATGGAACAAGCCGCAATACGTAGAGTATATTCGATGTATCGCCCACCCCTAACCTGAATGTACAGCACGAGTTAAATCGTAACTTGAAACTGCTCATAACTCACTCTTGTTTTCCGGACCAGCTTATTTGGGATCACCTCATACCAAAGAAACTAAGCCATCTTTGTCACACACTCTCTTTTCCTTGTAGGTGATAGATGTGAGCAAAAGCCTAATAAACATGATGGCTGCCAAGATCGAGATAGCCATGAAGAAGTCTGAACCGATGACGTGGGCCCGTCTGGACCTTCCACCCCCGCTACTCCCCAAGGAGAAGGAGGAGGAAAAAGAGGAGTCTGACAGCGAGGATGAAGTTGACTGATGAGGGATTGCAATTCAAACATAGTGTGTATTTTTAGCTGAATCAAAAGTCATACAGTCCATTCCTTATCTCCTCAAAGAGTAGCCTCTTTTGCTCTGTTGGAACTTTGACCCCCTCTGTTTCCCAAAGGGAGACAGTGTAATGTTCACGAACATGAAACATTACACTGTTTCTTTCCCCTTTCATTCCTAATTGTTAATGTCCTTGATTTTGCCGAAGTTCTGGCCATTTTATTGGTTATTTTGTATGTTTAAATGCTCAAAAATCTACAATTAATAATATTAGTACTGAACTGGGGTAACCTTGACCTTGAGCAGAGACTTGATTTTCCATCAAGTCAGACAATGAAAGTTGTTAATTGCAATAAAGCAAAACAAGATCGGAGTCGGGTGGAACCATGCTTAATCTCAGACCCATCAAAGCCTTTAATATAGACGTTCATATCAAGTCATCGTAATGGACCACAGTTATGACCATCTGTATCGACAATATTTGGTAAAAGATTCATTCCATCAGGTAGTTTCATAAATTGTTCATATTTTTGCGTTGATCATCCAACATTATCACATAAAATTTAATGTTGCGCATATATATATATATATATATATATATATATATATATATATATATATATATATATATATATATATATATATATATATATATATATATATATATATATATTCCGTGTGTGTGACAATGAAGCTGCTCTGTAGTTTGAATAGGAAATTTGGATCTCTAAGACGTCCACACCTGTGTAATATGGATTTATTCTGAATAAATAGTTATAAGAATTACAACAGTTCCTTGGGACTCTTGAACTTTAGAAAAATAGACATATTCTCAGACCACACCACCCTTTCACAATTAGAATTATGGATTTGCTCCAAATTTGTTTTTTTACATGATTATATCTAATGTATATTTTGTACAAGTTTTGTCTCTGAACAATCGCAGTTGTATGTATCTCCTCATTTCTTGTCAAAGCAACCTAGCTCAATTTTATAATGACAATGTACTGTAATATCTGAGAATGCCAATTGAATACAATGTATTTTTCAGCAAACTATATGTATTATATAAGGTTATGCTAGATCAGGGGTTCTCCCCCCCCCCCCCCCCTTAGTATTATCAGGTTTGTGTCGCGCGACCCCATGATGTCAAATCTGCTTCAGGCACTGCAGATTTTAAAAATATTCCCATATCTAAAATTATACAATTGATTACTAATTTATCTTGCGACACCCAGAGGGTCCAAACACCGAGGTTGAGACCTGCCGTGCTGGATGGCATGCTTCAAAGGCTATGAATGTGTGAGTTCATTTTTGGCTGAATGACATGATGTCCGTAAAATAATTCGGGAACCAATTTATCTAACTTAAAATAAACTTTTGTGTTAAGCTTTTCAAACGTTTTGGACTGATGTGTGTAATTTATACTGTGGATGTTTCTCACACACTACTTGCTGATTAAGTTTTGTTCGAGTGTTAAGGTGAGACTCGTTCAACATTTGTGACCCCATGAAACGCAACACTTGTCTTGAATTAAAGGTGTGACCTTTTAAGTAAAGATTTTGATCCACATGCATCTTTGGGAATTGCAATGACTTTTGCAAATGTCATTAAGTTTTTAAAACTATGACAACACTTTAAGGTTAAAATATTAAAATACATCCCGATGCTGTGGAGATGTCTCAGACCTTGACGTCTATGCCGACACTATCACCTTTTTCTCTTTCCAGAAGCCCGTCTCACACCACAAACATGAATCAATTTAAATGTTAATTAAAATGTGGTTCAGTCACCTCCCACACAAAGATAATAAAAGAAAGTCCCCCCAAGCGTTTGTGTTTTGAAGGTAATCCGCTAAATTCATGTTAACCATAGAGAATAACTGTGAAAAGTAATTGCGAGACATTTCCATGACAGAAACCATGAATGTAGCAGACACTTGAAGTGGGTGGAACGTGATTGAAGTTTCACATCTTAAGCCATTCAAAAATGTCCTACACAGTTTTTTTTTTGTACTATTTAAATACAGTTTAAATAAATTGCCAAAAACATAGATTACAGACTCATTACAATTAGTTAATACTGTATTATGTATAATTCACAGTGCTCTGGTGTGAAAATTCATAGAGGAGTGCATCAGTACACAGCTGGCTGGGCCTTCAGATAGTTGTTTGGTAGTTAAAGGGTTTGGTTTCCTCTGTGTCACTGCTGCAGATAAGTGGCTGTCTCTCAGGGAGAGCAAATAAGTCTTTCCACATGTTCGCATGCAGCCAAGACGACCCTCCGTATCGTCGTTTTGCGGTCAGCACGACAGCAGCTGTGGTCACTGCTGCAATTCCTCCACAGAGCCCTGCAAGCAGAAGCCAGGGCCACACATCCTGCATAGTCTCCAGGTAAGGACGCATGGATTCTGCTAGCCTCTGGTCTGGAAACAAAGATGGGAGTGGTCACAGAAAATGAAAGTTAAATGTTTGCGATTATGAAGTAAAACAAGAGGATGTACAAACTAAATCTGAATGTGATATCCTTTTGATAATATTAAAAAGATAGATTTCTGAAAATGCAGAGTAGGATTGAAAAGGGACAGAAACATCTTTTTTTTTCTCAAATGTCATTAATTAAGCATGATAATACAGGTAGATCTAATCAAGCATTCTGATTGGTTGAGAGTGAGTCACGGGGTGTAGTTTATTCAGCCATAAAGTACTGTACAACCTGTTTACATGTACCAGGGCGTTCCATATCAGTGTGCACTCAAAAAAACAGGTCGATTTAAATTGCACGACCGTTGCCATTTCAAGCTTGACAGTTACCAAATGTGTGTAGCCGAGGGTTTCTCTTGAGCCTATATTGTATTGTTGTATTTTTGTCTTTATTGTAGAATAATAATATTAATAAAATAACAACACGCTGCTCCGTTAGGTAAGAGAAGACGGCAACAACTTTATTCTTGTCTCCCTCTTCACTCGAACAAATCCTCTCCTTTCTTTCCGTTTCCCCTTCCACAATACAAGGCCCCAGCTGTTAATTGTACACAATATAATAGTTTACACACATATTTGATAGTTTGGGGTGAATGACTTATGATGAGAATGGTAGGGGTGAATAATGCATTTGTGGTCCCTGTTCCTACAGTACAGTCACACGTTGATCCTACTTACAGTCAGGAGAGAGAGCAGATAACACTCTGAGCGAGCAGACTCATTAGCTGGGAGCGAGTACGTAAAATTGAAAACTAAAATGAGGAATGAAAAGGGTTTGATCACAAAATCGTGACGATTTCCAGTGAGAGATAATCACCGTCAGTAATTTCCAGACGTGAAGGGAGAAATATGATGGAGAAAAGACGGACAGAAGCAGCGAGAGCATTTATTTATATCGGTAGCTGAGTGTCAGCCTCCACCCTGCTTTCAACCGGCCTGATTTACTGACTATGTTGTTAGTTTTATAGTCCCGTATGTGCGTCCCGTATGCGATGCACACCGCCATACGCATACGGGACGCACGGGACTATTTTCTCTCGGCTACTGAAATGCGATACCGACATTTGATGACTACATATTTCGTGCTGTAACGCTGCGCGTTGGGCCTAACAACACCCTTAGACAGTATATTATTGACAATACAGTAATGCCTCTCATACCTAATTGCTTAAATAAGGTACGAGTGTCGGTACTGTATCGTAAATAATGTACAGTTCGTTTTCTGCGATCCTCTGCCCTTGCTCCCCATTATTCACCGCTGCCATTCTCATCAAAAGTCATTCCGCTCAACATATCAAAGTTTACACGAAACATGTTTGTTTGAAATAACAACTAACAGTCCCACAAACTCTACATGTTATATTGAGCGAACACTGATATACAACGCTCTGGTAAATGTAAACAGGCATACAGGACATTATGGCTCAATACAGTGCACCCCGTGACTCACTCTCAACCAATCAGAATGCTTGATTTCATCTACCTGTATTATAATGTGGGAAATATAATGCAAAAAAAGAGCTACATTTAGAAAGAACTCACTAGCATCAAGCAGATATGAATATTCATATCCCAGGTCCTTGCTGGAGATGAAGAAGTCTCTGTTTCTGTGAAGGGGCAGGAAGGGCACCATGTGGTATTCGCCGTTGTGCCCGATGGGTGCATCAGAGTCTGGATACTGTGATGGAGATGGTCTATGCCTCCTGAGCCACTGCTCATAAATGCTTTCATAGACAATGAAAACAAAGTTTAAATTAACGTATCATACATTGTGTGTGTTCGTGTCTGTCTGTGTGAATGTGTGTGTGTGTGTGTGTGTGTGTCTCACCTGTCAACAAAAGCGTGGTGGAGAAGGAATATGGGGTCATTTGCTGAGCCCTGCACTGAGGACATGGATCCATTCATGAACACGTGAAGAGCCGCATGCATGCCCATGTGAGAACTGTTTCCCAACCCAGTCTGAGGATCTCCAAATCCTGGAAGATCAGAAGTACAAGTTATTTAGCATTGACCTTTATCAATGCTAATTAACATGCAGTAGCATAAAGTGTTTTTAGGACAACAGAAGCTATTTGTTGGAAAATGAGGTATTGTCTCAGAAAACTTTACTGTAACGCCACCTAGTGTTTAAATTGCACAAATGTTTGTGTGCATGTTACAGGAAGCAATGTGTACATCTACTGCAAGTTTGGAGTCCTACGTCTAAAGTTATGAATAATGAAATACAAAACACGCCCCTAAGAGGTTCATTGGTTTGTATCTCCTAAATATGATGAAATGTCCAACAGCTTTTGATAACTTGTGATGACACAGCTCCACAGCAAGTTTGGTATGAATCGGACACAGCGTTAATAGTTATAGTATCGTGTGAGATATAAAAACAAATACAAATGGAGTCATCATCATTCTTTGGAGTAAAATTAAAGATGGACCAGTACTGGTCCATCTTTAATGTGTGTGTGTGTGTGTGTGTGTGTGTGTGTGTGTGTGTGTGTGTGTGTGTGTGTGTGTGTGTGTGTGTGCGTGTGTGTGTGTGTGTGTGTGTGTGTGTGTGTGTCCATCCATTTATAGTCAACGTTATCTGACCTTCCAGAGTGTTCCTGAAGCTCATGTTGGCACCCCGGTCCATAGCTCCGGTGTCATAGTTGGTCAGACTGATAGTGAACTCCACCTCCGCTGAAGTTGGTAATCGTTCAACCCTGTTACGGTTGTGGTTTCCAGGGTTGCGACGCAATGGGCCTTCTCCTGCGGCATCACACAACACACCTCTGTCATTGTAGTTCTCTGCTTGGGAGCACAGTACCTGTAGATGGAGGCACACAGCAACACGTTGCAATACAGCACACAGAAGCACCAGAACAAATCACAGAAATAAAGTCAGTGTGTTGTTCCATAAGATTTCTTGTTGCTTGAAACAGGTTATACTGAGTTTGAAAATGGCCCCGCTATTATTATATTGCTATAAGAT
Organism: Clinocottus analis; assembly: GCF_023055335.1. Taxonomy (NCBI): domain Eukaryota; kingdom Metazoa; phylum Chordata; class Actinopteri; order Perciformes; family Cottidae; genus Clinocottus; species Clinocottus analis. Next base: position 11,916,752 of record NW_027176207.1, on the reverse strand, counting down.
TTACTGTGTTATGTGAATCCACTACGATGACCTTGATCAAAACAAATCTCAGGCAGCTAAAGGTTTAAATGTTCTTAAAATTTGCATCCATGTATTCATTTAAACATTAGACTATTATTATTATTATTATTATTATTATTATTATTATTATTATTATTATTATTATTATTATTATTATTATCAAAAGGTGATCTGTGCAACTTTGTATCAAACAAGTAGCCTTTTGCATTTTGGACCCTTTCTAGCTCTCGGTTTCAAAAAGGTTGGTGACCCCTGCTATACAGCAAGCCAAAATGTAAATACATTTGTTTTGTATGTTTTTATTTGTTGATAAAAGTTCTGAATCTGTAAAGATAACCGGCAGGGTAACGTAATAGTTTACGTGAAAAGTCAGTCCTCTCCACCGCATATTACTGCAGGTCATTAAGGGATGACTACTTTTAGTTTGACTTGATTGTGTCTACCGTCCAAGAAGAGAAGATCGAGCCTGGGCTGAGGAGACTGGGATCCTGGGGGCTGCGGCCCCCCATCAATTCGTCAGTGCACACGTCACACCCCTGGGCATCCCTCCAGTCCCAGTACGGGATGGTGAAGCTCATGTCTCCAGTCAGCTTCCTGATCTCGTGCTCCCAGTGCAGCAGGTACATGCGGTGCCACGGGAGGAACGCCGGCGCCCAGTGGGCAAAGTCCACATTGGTCCACACGTTCCCCGGCCCCCCCAACAGCGCGTCCCGGGACACGTAGTAATGTATCCACACAAACACATCATACGAAGACACGTCCGCGAACATCGGATTGGAGCCGTTCTCCATCTCCTGGTAGGTCCCGGTAGCTACAACATAGTCCCTGCTGATTGTCTGCTTGGCCAAGTTCAGGTAAGATACAAGCCGGATCCTCTCAGCCCTGGAAAGGTGGAATATGTTCCTCCTGAGAGATTCTCTCTTCTCATTGCAGTTTACCCCAAAGTAGCCAAACGCACAGTCTGCGCAACTGAAACCCATAAAGTTTCCTGCGCACTGGCACGTCCGGTTGTAGAAAACAAGGGGCCACTTCTCCCTGTCGTCCAGCCCGGAGAAGGGGTACTGGGGTCCGTGGGGCTGGTCCGGCACCTCCACATCATTGCAGAAGCCCCGACCCGAGCTGGCTCCGCAGGGCGAACCGTCTCCGTCCCATGACGGGCAGCACTCCTTTGCGCGCAGGGCTTCTTGGGTGGCACAGAGACGGGGGAATTGTTGATAGGAGGGTGCAAAACACAGCACGGAATAAATCACTATGAGTTTCCACATTACAGCAATGTTGCAGCTTTCGTCGGAGGCGGAAAAGTGTACACGAATGCACAAAGTCTATAAGGCCCAAGTTCCTGAATCGAAAGGGCTTAAATTCATTCTTTGGAGTAGTTCCTGGGCAACCCCTCCTCTTTGTTGAGAGTCACATGCCGTTTAACCCTCAGGGAGAAGCTTACCCTGTGAGGGGCGCAATCAGTATGATGTCAAACTTCCCAAGACCGCAGCCAGAAAAAAAAAAGGAATTACTGAGAAGAATATTCAGTGAAACATTTCTATAACGAGATGTGTAGTGGCCGAGGCGATTTGGAGGCCAAATGAAAGTTAAATGTCCACTTACCGCTTAAATGATACCGCTCAAAACAAGGCCCTGCAGCCAGAGGCATATGAAGTCAGGCCTATAAACCAATACAGGAGGGCCCCACTATAAGCCTATATTGTTGTGGATACAATGATTCTTCAGTGATGTTCTGCTGGGATCGGGTTGTGCTTTCTATTCACCTCGCAACTCGTGATTTCTCGACACAAATAATGCCTCAAATAAAGTAAACTCACTTTTTTTTTTAATTAACTGACGTGTCAATGAAACCACAGGGAAAGAGAGGCAGAAAGGGTGAGAAGAGAAATAAAATAACATTATAGAGGCAAATCACCAGTGACCGTCCACAAAAATGAAACTTACCCCAACATGTTTACACACTGCAGTCAAGTAGGCTGTTAAGTAATAAGCCTCAGTTGGAATTTAAAGAGCTTTTTAAACATTTTGAAAATATAGATGTATGTAAAAAAAAAAAAAAAAAAAAAAAAGGTTTTATTTTCAGATTTGACAAAAAAATAAAACTTTGCTATTTGGGTGTTTTACATGTGTTATTGGTGTTTCAAAAGTGTTTCCTTTATTATTAAAATTATATTAGTGGAATTTGTCTTTGCTGTGTGTACTCATTTTACACAACAACACCATGTATTACCTTCAGTGTAAACTAATACAGGGACCAAAAACAAAGGATTGATTGAGAGAAAGCAGATGATCAAAGTATCCAGAAATCTAATCGTTGCCTGAAGCATTGGTTGGCATTCATATGTTTTCTGAGAATAAAACTTTGATGACTTTTGAGCTTACTCTGTACTACTTGCTCACATGGTTTTCGACACTTAAGACCATGGCCACTATGTTAAACCTTTAGCCTGATGTTCATGGAACTCTTTAAAAGTGATATTTAGAGAGCAGGAACGTCCATAACAGCAAATAAATCACCACCAGATGGCGCCATGCGACTACTTTCAACACCCATCTCTCTCTCTTTCTCTTGAAATGACCTTACCAGGACTATCTTCACTTTCTCTGGCTGCAGGCAACCAAATAAACCTGACTTTTTAATGGCCAGAAAGCAATTAATTTGGCTCCTGGTAATGAATTCCCCATCTTCAATCACACGTGACCTTCCTTTAATTAGACTTCGCAAACATCCTCTGAAAAGACTATTAAGGTTGAATACATGTCACACCTCTAAGCCTACAAAACACTCACATTTTTCATTCTCCCTATGTCAATTTTTGACATCTATAATTATTCTCATTAATGCTTACTGTATCAAATCAAGATACTACATGTCTCACTGTTGTCACCAAGCTGAAGCTTCAGATTTCTTGTTTTCTACTACAGATGAAGCCCAGTGTCACAACACCTGTTTGAGAGATTGCTTTGTGTCTCTTCATAATTTACCTGTTTATCAGAGTATCTCCTGTCTGATTTAGAACAAAGCCCTTTTGATTTGGTAACACTGACTAATCTGGCGTTTAAATGACTTGGATTGAAAAACAGGGTCCCATGATGCTCTGTAAAGAAACAGGCTATTGAAGTGGTTTAGAAATATACTTTGTATAATACAAGACAGACCTTTAGGTATGTTTGGAGTCATTCTGACCTAAGGCAAGAGAGGGAAAGTGCTGCAGTGGAAGTGCTTAAAGGATCTTTTCTGTCCTGGACACTATCATCCAGTTCAGACAACCTCAAGCATGTCTCTTTGACTTTAATGACTAACTGAATAGTAAAAAGTTATGAAGCATAAGCAGAATATATATCATTTTATTTTAAACTGTGAATGGAGTCTAACTAACCTTTAGCACAGGAAGGCCAGCCACAAAACAAAGCGATGCATTTCAACCCATAGACATCGAATTATACGTCAACAGTTTAAAAGTGAGAGTAGAGGAAGTCTGCTGGATGTTAATTAAATGTAACTTTCCAGTTGAAGGGAATCATCTCGTTTCAGTGTCTGATTAATTATTAATCGATCATTTCGAGTCGGTCACCAGAGTCACACTAAAACGTTGAACAAGAGAGGAATTGGGGTCATCAATAACTTAAAGTTTAAAAGAACGAGAAGCCCGCCTTACTAATTGATTGTTGGCGAATCGCCAATAATCACGTTTCATAAAAATCAAAATCAAAACCTCAACTGTTGGTGCTTTGACTTGTATTCGTTAAGGATGTGAATTCTCACCGTTCGCCTCCCATAGTTTTCTACAGCGATGCTCATTTAGTCACTGTTGATGCTCCATGCTCTCCACTGTTTTGGAGTAGGAGGAAGAGGTGGAGAAGGAGAGGAGGGGGGCGCCGTGTGCGTCAGTAAGTCAAACATGTTCCAATAACGGGCTATATTATCTGCTGCTATTTGCAGTTTCCTGTAACCAGGCGGCAGGCTCAGCTTGAGCAGAAACCTGCGACGCGTTTCTTATTGCTCTTCTGTGATGGAAACGGTCTCAAAAGGAATGGCATCTGCAAGGCTGCTGGCAGAAAGCAGGTAGGCTGAAGTTATCTGTATAGTTTGGGGATGCCGTTCGCACAATTCATTAATTGAGATTGAGTTTTACGCACGTTGTCAGTTCTTCATTTAACCGCAAGCCTAAATGTCAGGGTTTTTATTGTTGTTGCACGACGCACTGCCAACATCTCTTCAGCCATGGACAGCCACTTGATGGCATTTTGGTTTATGGAGCTGCATGAAGGGAAAAGTTTATATAAGCTGCGGTTTGTGAATAAATAGCCAAACCTACTTTTCTTTGTGCCACACGATAACTGTACTTAAAGGGACAGTTCATTCCAAAATCAGTTTTCCTCTCACCTGGAGTGGTATTCAACACCAAATTATTTTTCTTGTGAGTTGAATTGTTTTGATATCAGCTGTAGAGATGTCTGACCTTTCTCGAATAAAATGGGACAAGGGGACATTCGTGAAAAAATGTACCTTTGAAAAACTAAACAGCAATGTCTATTTCCGAAAAATCATGACTCAGTCACTCAAAATAATCCACAGACCGTGTTGTGAGATGTTTCTTGCCTACATACTGGGCTTATTTATTAACAATCTCCATCCTTTTCCTCAGGAATCCAACCCTTACCCAGGGCGCAACAAGCACCATGCCAAAGACAGCACATTCATCTGAATGTCAGCTCTAAGAGGACAGAGGATGGCAGGAGGCTCAAGGAGGAACACCGGGTTGGGAAATATTTTAGGGTTATTTGTGAGGCTGCTGGCAGTGAGTGTGTTACTGGGAGCTGATATTAACTGGCTGGGCCTGAAAGACCAGGGTGGGGTCAACGCTCAGAACACTGAGCGAAGGGTTTTGACACACATCCCTGGTGACATCATCATCGGAGCTCTGTTCTCCGTCCACCATCAACCACCTGCGGATAAGGTACGCGCTCTGTTTGTTTCTGTGTATGTGCTCATGTTTTCCATCTGAGTATATGTGATAAATGTTAGTGAACTCATTTGTGTAACACTTTGTTTAGGTCCATGAGCGAAAGTGTGGTGCAGTGCGTGAGCAGTATGGGATCCAGAGAGTGGAGGCCATGTTGCACACTCTGGATCGAATCAACGCAGACCCCGCTATTCTCCCGAATATCACCCTGGGCTGCGAAATCAGGTCAGAAACCATACACAAACATCTCTGATGTTGTCGTTGTTAAGGCCCTATACTGTTGAATTATGAGAAGGATCAAGTGTTGACAGAATAAAGAATTTTGATACATTTGACAGAAAGAGAGACCAGAAAGACAACAAAGATCTTCATACACAGAATAGCAAGAGTAAGATAGCAATCTTCTCGAAACTGACAATTTAAACAGACAACAATACCACTTGTAGGCAGGGGTCGAATCAGTTTGCAGGCTCAGAAACCAGAACAACTGCCTGAATCTAGCAGAGATGTAAAGTATTTAAGTTACTGGATGATCTTCAGAAATTGAGAAGCATTGTTTGGATTCTGCTTTTTACTACATGTTGAGAATGATGCACTCAGGCGATGGTTGTTACAATATTTATCTTTTTCAATTTCAACAATAATAAAGTGAGCAATGCAAAATTGAACGGAAATTGATATTTATTTATTTGTGTTGCACATTCAATCTCTATCTAAAACAATGATTTTCAAGTATCATTCCATAAAGTATTAACCTTGAGGGAGCAAACGTGCAGGGAGACTGTAGGTGACTGAAGAGGGCTGGCTGCAGAAATTAGGTTACAACTTATGAGTATAAACCAGACAGAGACAGGCATCCAGAGTTTCAGGTATTAATACCCACGTGTCACACAAACCGGGAAATCTGTAATTTAAGGCAATTCAAAACAATATAGATATTGGCTTGAATGTAAAGGATATATGAAGGTTATTTCAAGCATTGACGTGTTTTATGGACATTGAAGGAGTTAGTTGCCTAATTCATTCCTTTTCCCCATGAAGGCTGTGAAGTGAACCTTCCAAGTGCGACTACACTGTAAAAACAGAATCCATGGCACAAAAATAAGTTCAGCTGAAGCCAATAAGAAGCTGATTGATGGTTGATTTAATGTTGACCTACATGTGACTACCAGGAAATAGCTCAACACTGCAGCTCAGCAAAGAAAGAGAAATTGGTACTAAAAAAGATTTGGAAGATGCATTTGACTGACAGACTGCTGAAAACTCAGATTAGCTTTGACTGAATTTTGGATTGCAGATTTCTCACAGCTCTAAAAATTTAATAATTTATTTTTTTCAAAAGCATGAGGTGCAGACGATGTTCTTAAAAGGCATCCAACTGGCTTCTCCAAGCAATCTTCTCATTCCCATTCTGCTTGCCTAAACAACATTGAACTCCATCTGTCTATACCAGGGACTCGTGCTGGCACTCGGCAGTGGCGCTGGAGCAGAGCATTGAGTTCATTCGGGACACACTTGTGTCCAACGAAGAGGAGGAGAGCCAGGGCAAGTGTACCGCCGAGGCAGGGAGCTTGTTGCTGCAGACGAAGAAGCCCATTGTGGGACTGATTGGACCAGGATCCAGCTCCGTGGCCATCCAGGTGCAAAATCTCCTCCAGCTCTTCAACATCCCACAGATAGCTTACTCAGCCACCAGCATGGATCTCAGTGATAAGGTAAGACAAATTAAAAAACTATGGCATAACCATGTCAAACATTGAATCACACACAAACATATACAACGTTGATTTGTTATTATTTCTGGGCAGTTACTGGTTTGAGGTTTGATGGAAACCATCTTAAAGATACTTTAGGTTGTCTTTTTATATTTTTAAGTTCAGTGTGGACTATTATGATGATAATGTAGCCAAGACAACAACAAAAGCAGATATTGCATTGCCTATCTCAATGACAAATTTCACATTATACTAGAAAGACAGCTGGTGATTGAAGGCCAGATCAAATATACTAAATAATCTAAAACAAGACAGCCTGTACACAACATTTGTATGCAATACATCCTCCTACAATATTGGCATTGTCCTTTGCTGTAAACATCATCTGGAAGGCAATGGACAATGAGTTCACATGGAAGAGGGTTTGCCATCAAGGTTATTATAGATGTGTAACTTGCAGACATGTCAAGTATACTGCCAGACATTTGAACATGTAAATTCCTCCAACAGAGCTTGTTTAAATATTTCATGAGGGTGGTGCCATCAGATATGCAACAGGCCAAAGCCATGGTGGACATTGTCAAAAAATACAACTGGAGCTTCGTGTCCGCAATACACACAGAGGGTAAGATTGTTACCTCTTTATATATCTAGCATTCATTTTGACAATTATATCATTCTTCTTTCATCTCCCTCTCATCATTATGTATGTATGGATAAAACAACATTTATGGTGTTTACACTCAGAAGTTGCCTGTTTGTCAGTTGCGGCTGCTTTTTTAGTCTTTTACAATGTGAAGTTTATCATAATCTTTATATTCGGCCAGGAATGGAGAAAAAATGTCTCCACATTATTGTCGGCAGTGCTACATATACCGTTCTACCGTTTCTACTAGACAGCAGAGGCCTATTTATATATGGGATGCGTAGTGGCCGATCTACGTGTCTGCCACTCTGCTGGGTGCGGGATAAGATCCTGTTTTTCACACACTGATTCAGTAAAAGAGTCCAGCCGTTGATATATATTTGGGTGTTATTTTCCGTTTAATTATAAACTGACGGCAGTTACATGTTGTTGTTTTGTGTTCTTGATCTCTTTACGAAGCACTTAAGTTTAGCGGTAAAAAACGTCTGTTCTCCACGTCACCCATGCATCGTCAATCCCTCTTGCTCGTACCGGTGCCCCGTATTTAAACTATCACAATAAAACACACATTACCACAATAAAATACACACCCGTGACTAATGGCTCCTACAGGATGAATATGAAATCCATGTGAATTTAGCTCTTATTATATATTCGCTGTAATTTAGTTTATCATTGGCAAAGCTTCCCAGGAAACATCTGCCAAAAGCTGAGAACTCTCTGAGTATCATGGTGCACTGCCCTCTGATTTCAATAATGAGTAGGCCGCCTATCACATTCTCAAAACAGTTACTTATTATCAGAATATGTATAAACACAATAAATAATAAAGAGGCAGATATAGTTGCACCACAAGTGAGTCTATGATATTTGGTAGTGCAGATAAGGCTGACCACCAGTCTCCTAACTCAAAGCAACCCCACCCCCTGCTGTCGAAATCTAGGCAATATTGGCGCACAGACCTTGAATCCGTCGACGCATCTATTCAGAAACAAAATACATCACATTGGCATCACTGTCAATACATTTCATACCCTCAGAATTCACTGCTTGTTTTTGACATTACATTAAGCTGACACTTTTATCCAAAGCGACTTGCATTTTCGCTCTATACACCGTAGACATAGCAACGGGGAGCCATTCACTGTTAAGTGTCTTACACAAGGACACCACGACAGGGACTGGCGGAGCCGGGGCTCGGTCCACCGATCCTCTGATTGAAATCCTCTGATTGAAAGAGGAACCTGCTAACCACTGACCCACAGTCAGCCCTCTCCCACAGGAATGAGTGCCAAATCCTGACTGGATCGCTCCAGTTTATTCCATATGGATACCAAACTGTTTGGGAGGATTTAAAAAAAGGTCTTTTGCAAACCAAATGTTGTCTTCCAGGATAAAACATTTTGTCAAATGTTGCTCTCATTAAGAGAAAACCTAGTTTGAATGTTTATGTTGCAGACTATCTTGCTTGAATACTAATGGTTATGATTGGGGTTACCAAACACTATACTGCTCATCTTATTTTTATTACATTTGGCCTATATCTCTAGACAACAAACTTGTTCCTATTCACAATGTTGACCTTTGCATCAAGGTGAAAATACAGTTCAACAAAAAATATATTGTACCACTCAAGGAGGCATGCCCCGTATGGGGGGAAAACATACTCGTAGTTTTAATGAGGAGGATGCCTCGAACAGTGTCATGCCCAGAGTGATTGTACACTTGCTTAGCAACAGAAAGTAGATGACCTCATTTCCAGCAAAAACAGGAGAATGTAACCCCTGACAGCTGCCATAATGGGGACAAATTCAATAGATTCCCAAGTGTTGTGCTGGCATTACAGCAGTGTGTTTGATCGCGTAGCCTGTTTTTGCGTGCGCCTGGATGCGTCTCACAAAATCACCAAAGAGCATTTTTGCAAGAGTGAAAGAGTGAGAAAAAACTAAAACAAGCATACATGTTTACAGAATAAAAGGGGATGATGTTTCATAATCCGAAAAGCAACTGCCAAATATATAAACTGCTTTCTTTTAAAAATCCTGGTGGTTTGATTGCTTTAATCAGGTAACAAATCACAGATATTGTTTGTGCGGTGAATATGAACCCTTACTTTCATGTATTCCCTCCCATAGGTAATTATGGTGAAAGTGGTATGGAAGCATTTAAAGACATGGCCGCAAAGGAGGGGATCTGCATTGCCCACTCTGATAAGATATACAGCAACGCTGGGGAGCAGGGCTTTGATAAGCTGCTGCAGAAGCTGCGAGCCCACTTGCCCAAAGCCAGGGTGGTGGCCTGTTTCTGTGAAGGCATGACGGTCCGAGGCATATTGATGGCCATGAGGCGGCAGCGTCTGGTGGGAGAGTTTCTGCTGGTTGGAAGGTGAGTAGAGTATGTATGTAGAATGTATGACTCCATGTCATACCCATGGGCTGGCATACCCATTTTTGCTTTTACTAGAGCGTAAAAGAAGTGACTGAAGTTTTTGTGTTTCAGGTTTTTTTAGTGTTCATTTTTCATTCCAGACTCTTTTCATGTCCAGCATCATCAGAGCAGAGATGTTTGTTTTTACTGATGGCCATCTTTGTCCTCTCATCATCATCATCATCCTTAGTATCATCTTCATCACATCCATCAACTTCATGTTGGTCCGGGAATGTCAAGGTATTTCTAATGATTTTTTTTGTGATTACATGTCACTGTGCCACAGACTTATACCACACAAGTAATATGCATTTTTATCTTATAATTTGATTTGCTACATCATATTACTTTTATATTCGGTTTGTATTGATGCACGTCGCTATAATTAAGAAAGGCTAACCAAGCCGGCTTTGTTTTTATTTACCTTTCCACATATAATTCATGTATGCTGATGTTTTCTTGGATCATGAATGTAAGACCTTTCTTCAGTCCTACAATCCATATAGAGAAATGCAGTTATTGTAAATAATCATAAATCAATAGTATATTATTCTTCTTTTCATTATCCCAACAGTACGACAAAAAATAACTAGAGCTGGGAGTCAAATTAAGTCACCACATCAGGCCACCTATAGAGACAATAGACACATTGAAGACTGGGCAGACAGTTCAGGAGAGACAATATGCAACTAAAAACACAAGGGGAAAAAGAATTGCGTGAAAGAGGGGGTTGATTCAGCAGGAGGTTTCACTCTCTCCGAGAATAATTTTATTTTAAGGGTTAGCGCTCGAGCTCACTCTTGTCCCTCGTGTTCTATAAATGCCTTTCCTCATTAGGAGCCACGTATGTAGGCTGTCGCTCAAATCTGACAGCAGGAAACATAAAATAACCTTGAACTACATATTGCTAAACACCATGCTCTCTCATTCATCTTACAACACAGGGCATCCAGACAGTTGTCATCTGTTTTTTATTAAAGATTAATTTCTTAAGATTGTTCTCCTTGCTGTGCTGCTGTGTTGGTGACTAGATACAAGATGTACTGTTAAGATGGCAACTTGTGTCACTTTTGATAAGATCATATTTGGGCATGATTCAACATCATGTTTCGGACCTATTTTAGTTGCCTCCACTGCCTTTCTTGTTATTAGTGTTACCTTTGTAAACGATCCTTTAGATGTTAGCCTGGAGGGTTTGTCACCAGGTATGTGTGTGTGTGTGTGTGCGCGGTGCATTCATACTTAGGTTCCATTTATAGTAAGAGAATGACTGAAGGAGCAGGCAACTACAGTTCCTCTCGGTTTTGAGGCAACTCTTGCAATGATTATGCTTTTTGTCTGGTGCCACCATGAATCTGAAACGTGTGGTTTTGAGGGAAATATCTAAACTAGAGGAAATATTGCCATTTAAATTTTACACACATTTATGCCACACGGAAGATGAATTTGAGTAACTTTGATGATGCCTTAACTTTTCCAGCTCTAGCATCAAGACAAAAATTTGGACTAGTCCGAAACGTTTTTCTGATTCACTGTATGTTCGGACGTGTAAATCGCAAAGTACTTTATTGATTTGAATAGTCCCATCCAGTTCAGTTCCTTTCAAAGGTTTGTAGCTACTGACTGTTATTCGTAAACTAAGCTAAGATGTCCACTGTCAACAGCTACCAATTTTTCTCTAATGATGATGATGATTTAGTTTAATCAATTACATTTAATTATTTTACGTTTAAGATTTGTTTGTACATGTACAGTTTTAACTTAATTTCACATACTTGCAAAGGTAACTACATTCCCATCACCCTGTACTGTATATTGTGCCTGCTACTTAGCTAATGTTAGCATGCTGCTAACACGCTAAACTAAGACGGTGGGCATGTTACGCATTACTTGCTGAGCATCAGCATGTTAGCACTGTCATTATCAGCATGTAGCTCACCACTGAGCCCAACTGCAGCTTCAATTTTTCACTATCAAACAGGTCTTCCACTTTAAAGTAGACACTATTTTAAATATAGTAACGTTTTTAATTACAGTTCAATCCATTTGTCACATCCTGGGTTTGTTTCAAATCATTTAAAATGGCTGTTTCTATCAATTTGAGGCCGCAGGTGGAACTTTATTATGCTTCACTGTTATCCATCCTATCCACATATTAGCTCATTCAATTTAATATTATCGCCAATGAGCCTGATTTCATTGATCCTTGTCAATAGAGTAGTCTTAGAAAAAGAACAATAAAAAGGTTTTTATATTATGAGATTAAAGTCATATAAGAATTGGTGGCTTCGAGTCAAATATGCATGTTATATAATTTTCTGTTGATCCACGGACTACATTGTGGCGTCTGTCTTCTGTCTCAGTCACTTTGTGTCACTGCGTGTGTTTCCCTCTGAAAAGCTTCTGAAAGCATCTGTTACTTTTTCAAGGAAGATTACACTCTGACTTTTTTTTATGACATTTTATGGCACACCATAGTACAACTATATTTTGTATGGTATGCTATACTAAAGCTTTTGAATTAAAATGGTTTGGCGTGTACTGTATTTTTCTGTGCTAAACGACACTAAGCTTCAGGTTTCACTTTTCCTTTCACATCTTGTTCAGTTTATTTTTAGAAACGAACACATTTCCAGCCTCAAGTTGGTATCACTACCAAGCAAAGTATCCACTTAGAAAAGACCTGGCTGAAAAGTTGACCAGTATTGTATTGTATGAGGAGAATTTATAGCACAATGTGTGAGTAAGTGTGCGTATGGGTGAGTGCACACTTGTGTGTCTGTCTTCAAGCTTGTAGGTGGTGTAGCAACACGCTGCATACAGCATATTGCCCTCCAAGGTCGTTGTGTGGGTTTCAGAGCGCTCGTTCAAGAGTGATTCAAACCATCCAGAGTCAAAGCCATCCATGCTTTTCATTTCCATTCCGATCTTTTTTATTTTTTATTTTTTACAAGTGTACCATTTCTGTGCTCGCTTCTCTAAGGATATGTTATAAAATGATCTCCTACCTCACCTAGAGATCCAGGCATCATAAAAAACACCCACACTACTGTTGCATAACTCGAGCTTGGTTAGCAAAGTTTTCAAAAATGACTTCCTTTTCTTTCTTTGCCAGTTAGGAGATGGATGCATTTCTTTGTGTTAGTGAGGTATGAGTGCTCCCGTGTATGCATGTGTGTGGAGGTGTAATCATCAGCCTACTGTCTTTGTTGATCGTAGACAAGCGTCTAGTGGGAGGGATGATAATAGACGGAGTAAAAACCTTTTTAAACAAGAAAGCTTTTTTAGGCCAAACCCACAGTTTTTTTTAAAATAAATAGCAGATCAAATGCATCTGCAGATGCTGCAGTCTGAAGGTGTATGCCTGGTTTTAGAAGTTCATTGAACGTCAGGTATCTTTTTGTAATTACATTCATAAGCTGTTGTACCAAACTGTCTTGAAACAAATAGTAAATCCTTTATGTAACATCTCCAAGTTATAAATCAAGATATGCTCTGCGGAGTGGTTAACAGGAATCGCATGTTTCTGCAATGCAGGGCTCGTATTTCCACTGAAATATTTGCTCCAACGGTTGTTAAAGTCAAGTAAATCATTATGCTTATTATATGTGTATCTCAATGAATTTGGAGACACAGCTAATGAGCCTAAAGAGATCATCTTAACGGACACAAACGTTGCTCATGAAAAGATGTCAAGTCCTGCCAGCAACATCAACCTTTGATCCCTTGATGTTTTTTTCAAGTTATCTTTGCACATGAACATACTTTTAAAAAGACACTTCACAATTCTTCTTACACAGATATGTGAGCGTTTTTTATCACCCAGTGAGTCTAGTGTTGGTACATCTGAGTCATCATAATAAATATTAAATTTAACTGTAAGTCTCTGCAGAGCAGTCATTAAGTTCATTTTGCGACACACCACCTGTCTCTTTCAATCTGTGGACAACTGGTGCAAGCGCTAACTAAAGCTTTTTACAGCAGCCTACATTGAAAATGCACTGCTGTCATGGACCTCTTTATTAAAACATCAAAGACTACATAAACCTGGTGTACAATAATCCTCTATTTAGTTAAAACCTTGATTTCTCAGATTTGAGTTAATGTTATTTATGGTACTTATGTAAGACATGCTGGAATGCTGAGCTGCGCTTTTTCAAGATGCCAGCCACCCTGTTATTCTTCTGTTGATGAAACAAGTTTCATAATGTGGATTTGTGAAACAGGTTAGAGGTGTATAGAAGAACCCATGTACAGTTAGGGATGGGAGCTATCCTTCAGCATCAACGTCATATCCTGAATGCTACAATGTACAAATGTTACAGAGAGGTCTCAATTATAATAAACAAAAACAGTTCTGCCTTTTCATTGTTTGTGTCAGGTTTACCGGTTTATCGGTTAGATAACAATACATAAAATGTTTCGCTGAGGCGACTGTCAAATCTTGGTGTAGGTTGCAATATTGAGCAAAAATAATTACGATTCTAAAATGGCACTAAATGCATAGTATATATAAAAGTGTGTGTATATATATATACATATACTTTCTGTGTAAGAAGATATTTTATAGAAAACGTCTGATCATGTTTTATTATTTGCATGTATGTATTTACTATATCTCAAAATTTTAAAATATAAACATCCAGTCAGAGAAAAAATTAAAATCTTTGATGGAAATAAAAAATACGAAAAAGAGTCAAACCAAAAGAAGAAATATAAATCCTTGTAGACCAATCCTTTTTGTAACTAACAGCGTGCTGTACCTTGTCTGTCTCCCTCTTCCTCCTCCTGTCCAGTGATGGCTGGGCAGACAGGTACGACGTGACAGATGGCTACCAGAGGGAGGCAGCTGGTGGAATCACAATAAAGTTAAAGTCGGCATATGTGACCTGGTTCGACGATTATTACCTGAACCTAAAGCCTGACGCCAACCTGAGAAACCCTTGGTTTCCTGAGTTCTGGCAACATCGCTTCCAGTGCAGGTTGACGGGGCATCCGCAGGAGAGCATCGTGTACAACCGCACATGCACCTGTTAGTACAACATCATGTTCCACACGCCTCCACGCTGCATTCACATCCCGAAATGTTTCAACATCAGTTTAGATTACAGTGATTGGGTTTGTTCTTATGAGCAGGTCTCTGTTCTCCACAGGGAGAGAGTCTCTGCGCCATCAGTATGCCCAAGACACCAAGATGGGCTTCGTCATAAATGCCATCTATTCAATGGCTTACGGCCTGCACGCCATGCAGCAATCCCTCTGTCCGGGATATAAGGTACGGTAATGGGAAATGTGTACATTTATGCTTTCACATTGGGAGTGAAGACGTTGACCAGGTTTGCTCTTCTCTTGGTGCCAGGGTTTGTGTGAAGTCATGCGGCCAATTGATGGCCGCAAGCTGCTGGAGTTCCTGATGAGAACCAACTTTACTGGTGTGTCTGGGGAGACCATCCACTTTGACCAGAATGGAGATTCACCTGGCAGGTAAGGGCTATGGTAGAGAAGCAGGGAAATGAAAAAGCAGAAATACATGTGTGTGTGTGTGGGTGTATATATATATACACCCACACCCACACACACACACACACACACACACACACACACACACACACACACACACACACACACACACACATTGAGAGGGATGCTGTTTCATGCTCACAGTATATGTGCCTCAGGTATGAAATCATGAACTTCAAGCGCACAGGCGAGGATGAGTACGCTTACATCCATGTGGGAAGCTGGGATCAGGGTGGCCTAAAGATGAACGATGAGGAAATCTGGAGTAACAACAGTGAAATCATCCAGTCAGTCTGCTCTGAGCCCTGCTTGAAGGCACAGATCAAGGTACACACCACTCCAACACACACAGTTTGACATTGTCGAGAAAGATGTGTTTAATTTCTTAAAATATCATCACATTTGTATTTAATAACAAAAAATGTGTTAACTGTCTACATGCATGCAGTAGTGTATTTATCAACCTATTCAGACAATATTCACTTTAGACCGGAGAACACACATAATAATTTTACTGAAGTAAAGACCCACACAGCAGCTATAGCCGGCGACCTCAGGTTTGCAATCTGCAAACTCGATCCAATGAAATCCTACGACACCCCGCCAGGGACTCAACAAAGCTCTTTGTTCAGGCTTTAATCATGTCCCATCTGGGTTTCTGTAACTCCTTGCAGCTTCTCCAAATCATGGAGGACAATGCAGTCTGCCTCCTCTTAATCATTCCAAAAGTCTCTAACATTAAACCCTTCCTACACACTCTGCACTGACTCCCAGATAATGTGGCAGCTTGTCGGGTATTCAAAACTCAGTAATTCTTTGGAGAAGATCTGGTTGTTCACACCTTCAGGATTTACACCACAGCCCACGTTCCTAGCTTTGAGATCTACCAACTGCTCATCTCTCTCTGACCCGTGCTGACCTTGACAACAGAAAGGAGTCATTACCTCTGATCAGATTGGCAATGCATTTCTCCAAAAGGAAAATATCTCACACATTCCCTCACAGCTCCTGTTTTTACTCATTAAACTATTCTTTTTTTACCCTTTCATGAAGCCTGTCCCAGATTCCTATCATAGAACTACAGTAACATGTAAAATGTTCACACTCAAGAGCAGTTACCAGATCTCCTGACCTGCATGTCTTCAGACTGCGAGAGGAAACTGGAGCACCCCAGGGAACCCCAGGCAAACATACAAGTTCCAAAAAGAGATATAAACCCAGAACTTTTTGCAAGTGAAAGCATGAACCAATGACCTGCCATACCTCCTCTTTCCTCAGCTTATTTTCACACTGAAAGACTGATAAGACAAAGATAACTTATTTTTTTTTCCAATAATGAGGATAAAAGTATTCCACACATCTATCTTTTTTCCCTTTGATCCTATGCAGAGGAAATCCTAATTTCCTTCGGGCAGTCAGAGTGTAAGATTAGCTACATGAAAATGCCAATGGAGCTTTCAGACCTTTCTGCCCTCCTCATGGTGTGTGTGTGTGTGTGTGTGTGTGTGTGTGTGTGTGTGTGTGTGTGTGTGTGTGTGTGTGTGTGTGTGTGTGTGTCCAGGTTATCCGTAAAGGAGAGGTGAGCTGCTGTTGGACTTGCACTCCCTGCAAGGAGAACGAGTTTGTGTTTGACGAGTACACTTGTCGAGCCTGTGTCCTCGGCTTCTGGCCTACTGATGACCTCACTGGTAAATATACTTTTTTGTGTGTCTGTTACTTGCATATAAATTATTTCCAAACAGGCCAAAAGAGCCTTAAATTTGGGTCATGCAGTAATGGTGCACCCCAAATCCCCTTTCATCTTGCATACCCCACACACCCCAAACTGGCAAACATTCTGTCACAGAAATCAACACAAATACTTATGTACTGGGCACACACGAAGAGACTTTAGATCCTTGCCAGAATAAAGGATTTATTAACTCCAAAGTCAGTAAAAACAGTTTGGAATCCTTTCCTCGCCCTTTTGTAATCAATTATTGTTTACAAATCCTGTTTTCTGTAGATTTAATGAACACGTTAAGGCACTTTTCATGTGGATCCTCCCGAGGAGAACACCATTGTGTCTGTCATCCCTCTGATCTATCTCTTTATGATCCATCAGTCTATCCATCAATCTATCACAACAAGCATGATCAGTGCATTGCAAACTGAATATTTTACACATTGTTGGTCACAGCAAATAGTGCAGTATGAGTGAATCTCTTTTGCCGCATCTACATCAAGCTCTGAAGCTATTACACGCAAATACATGAACACTAGTCCTTACGCTATCACTCTTTCGGACAAATCAAACTGTTCTGTCTTGTTTTCTTGCTGCCTGTGATGTCTCTGTATCCTGCAGGTTGTGAGCCAATCCCTGTGCAGTATGTGCGTTGGGGCGATCCAGAGCCCATTGCTGCAGTGGTCTTCTCCTGCCTGGGCCTCATGGCTACACTTTTTGTCACTTCTGTCTTCATCAAGTAATTAAATCCTACAGCCTTACTCGCCATGTAAAACAATCAGTGGGTCCAAATGTTTAGCAGTCACATGAAATATAGATTAAAAAGTAATACCTTGATTCATATGTAGATTTTGGGACACTCCAGTGGTCAAGTCATCCAGTCGTGAACTCTGCTACATCATCCTGGTTGGAATATGTCTGGGCTATCTGTGCACCTTCACCCTTATCGCCAAGCCCCACATAGTCTACTGCTACCTCCAGCGGCTGGGAATCGGCTTGTCCCCTGCCATGAGCTACTCAGCGCTTGTCACAAAGGTATTTCTTTTCTGTTTTGTTGCTAGGGGGTAGAGAAACAAACACAGTGTGCGTAGTACAAGTTAGTAGTATGATTCACTTCCTGACAGACGTTGTGAGTAAAAGCTCACGAGTACCAACCAGACTTAGCTGATTTAGATCAAAATTCCACATCTTATCAAACTGTTTCATAAAAATAGCTTGACAGCGTTGCATTAAATGGCTTTGAGGTTTGAGATTTTTGTTTTCTTCCATTTTGTGACAAAGACACTTAATAGAAAGTTCAGAAGTTAACAGAAGTAGACGACCAAAAGGAGGAACATGCAGTTAGAGTATATAGAATATCTGTTGAAGCTTTGGCAAAAGGAGAGAGACGTCGAGGATTTTGCAAACTGACACATTTGATCAGTAAAACTAAAGATAAGTGCAGGAGCAACAGAGCTACTTCCAGAGATTGGAAGTTGCACTGGAAGTTGTAAGAGAGGTAAGATAGAAGTTTATCTGGGAGTGAGCAGAGGTTGATGTTTAAGATCTGGAAACTGAAAAGGGGATTATTGTTATGAATCACAAGCGTTTTCATCCACAGTAGCTGTAAGTAAAGCCTACATAACCATTTGATCTATTTTTGATCCAGACCAACCGTATAGCAAGGATCTTGGCAGGCAGCAAGAAGAAGATCTGCACCAAGAAACCGCGCTTTATGTCCGCCTGCGCACAATTGGTCATCTCCTTCCTACTCATACTGCTGCAGTTTGGGATTATTGTGGCACTTTTTGTCATAGAGCCACCAGAGGTTTGTGTGGGAGTTTGTGAGTTTTACAGTGTGGGGGATGTTCAATTACATTTAGTTATGCAGCTTCAATGACCTCTCCCATTATCTTCTCTCAGGTGATCTACGACTACCCCAGTATCCGTGAGGTGCACTTGATCTGCAACCTGACCACTCTGGGGGTGGTGGCGCCGCTGGGCTATAATGGCCTGCTTATCCTGAGCTGCACCTTCTACGCCTTCAAGGTAGCTCAGCATAACAGCACTTAATAATATAATACATATATCTTCTCATTGTACTTTATTCAATAAAGCTCATAATGTTCTTTGTTTGAACTCAGACCTTTTCTAATTTTTCTTCGTGTTGTATCCCTTCATTTCTACTTCAACTGCGTTAAAATGTCCTTTCTTTCTTTTCCCCGACAGACTCGAAATGTTCCGGCTAATTTTAACGAGGCCAAATATATTGCCTTTACTATGTACACAACATGCATCATCTGGCTGGCCTTTGTTCCTATTTACTTTGGCTCAAACTACAAGATTATAACCATGTGCTTTAGTGTCAGCCTCAGTGCCACAGTGGCTCTGTGTTGCATGTTTGTCCCAAAGGTAAGAAATGGAAGCACAAACTCTCACAATCACAATAAAAATGCTAATAATCTTAGCATGCTAATAATCTTTTATTATTCATTTTTGTTTCAGGTGTACATCATGCTTGCCAAGCCTGAGAAAAATGTCCGGAGTGCTTTCACAACATCCACGGTGGTCCGCATGCATGTAGGAGATGCCAAGAAAGTGACCAAGACCGGCAAATCGACAAGCAGCATGGCCAACTTGTTTCGACGCCGCGGTTCTGTGCACGACAACATCAGGTACATGGGGGCCCTGAGTGGGTTTTAGGCAATGAATACATGAACTACCCTAGTCTCTAAAATGCCTTTGCCAGTTACATAAAGAAGAATTTCCTTAATTCTTATTAACTTTCTATAGAAAAATAGTGTATATTACATGTCAGATATGCTTATGATATCATGACTTTTCTTATTATTTTTCTGAAAGAAAATCCTATGAATTATGTTTTGTTGTTTTTGCAATATGCAAACCATTAAATTGGATGAACCATTAAAAACTCCAGAAATACTAGCACAATTATAGTTTGCTTAACTTTATTTACTTAACTTAATTTAATACACATTGCACTGTGTTGTCATTGAATGTTGATTGTTGTTTGTCTCGTCCGACGTTTCATGTCTAATGTTGCACCTTCGGCCAAGGTAAATTCCTCGTTTGTGAAAACTGGCAATAAACGGTTTCTGATTCCGATTCTAATATTTTACCTCATCTCAAGACTTTATCACTAATAGTCTGATGCAAACAGATTGTTAGGCAAGAGGGTGTTAAGAGGGGAAAGCTGCAAGTGCGTAGTGACATGGTGAATAAACTACAGTACCCGCAATGTAAACTAGTCTGACACTCACATACTTTAAGTGTTTCTGTCCATCATGCCATGTATACAGATTCAAACTCTGCTTGGATATTTACATGAAAACCACAATAATTGTTCCTTCTTGAACCGTCTTTGGGAAATCAGAGCTGAATCCACTACAACTGGCTGGATATGCCAAGAAAAACTGCTCCCTGAGCTGAGAAAAGGCTAACTCATTTGGGTTAAGTTTTCCCAGAGGTGACCGAGCGCCTTGAAGGATTTCTCTTTCTAGGGAAGATAAAAAAACAAAATGGAGGAAGATGTAAAATTACACAGACAGTAAAAGATAGAACGGGGGATGGTAGAAATTCTGACAAGAAGTAGAAGATGAAATAAATTACGCTAGTATAATGGTAATATACAGTACATGTTTACATATATTGTCTTGTACTCAGTAGTACACAGTGAATTTGACATATTTTTCAGAATATGTTATCAAATGTAAATGCAAATATTGTCTTTCATGTGTTTTGCAGTTCCAATGGGAAATCGGTGACATGGGCGCAGAATGAGCAGAACT
Organism: Clinocottus analis; assembly: GCF_023055335.1. Taxonomy (NCBI): domain Eukaryota; kingdom Metazoa; phylum Chordata; class Actinopteri; order Perciformes; family Cottidae; genus Clinocottus; species Clinocottus analis. The sequence continues at coordinate 11,895,945 of NW_027176207.1, read as the reverse complement.
ACAGACCAAACATATGGAAGAGGATGTCATTCCATGTCAAGAAAAAGGAAGTAGTCGAGACGAACCAGACAGCCATCATCAAGCCGTTCTCTAAAGGAGGAGATGCACCTGCGGATACAGGTGTCAAAGAGCAGTTTGAAGAGCAACAGGTGTCTCAGCCCTTCAGCTGCTCCCCCTCTCCACCACCAAGGGCTTTCCAGGGAGGAGAGGATGGAGAGGATGGACAAGCTTTACCCACCTACGTAACTGAGCATCCAGCTGGGGTCAGAAGAAGAGGTGGGGACAACAGCCAGGGTGTTGGTATGGTGGATGGTGGGGACATAAGTGTCATAGGCGTGGGTGACATCGGCATCGGGATGATTGGTGTCCAGGCTCAGGGCACCACTATCATGGACCAAATTAGCTGTGTGGTTAACCGTTTCACTGCAAACATCAGCGAGCTGAACACGATGATGCTGCCAGGAGGAGTCCCCGCAAACCCCTCACCCACCAACGCGCTGCCTGCAGCTGCAGATGTCGCCCCCTGCCCACCCCAGTACCTCACATCTCGAAGCAGGCAGGCCGCCTCCACCGTCACCACATATGCCGAGGTCGCGGTCGTTTCCAATCTCTGCGAGAATCGACCAGCAGGTAAGCTTTATGAGCACCTGGCCGGGAGTTGCGTAAGTAGCAGGCGAGCCAAGGATATGGAGGAGCTGGTGGCTCTGACCCCTCCCTCCCCGTTTAGAGACTCATCTCTGAGCTCCAGCGGCAGCTCACCCCCCTCGCTGTCTCCAGCCTCTGAGGCCGAGTATGACCAGCTGCTGCTGAGACACTACAGCCAGAGCTCCTCCTCCCTCTAAACCTGCTCTCAATACACTTTTTTTTCCTTCTTGTTTATTCGCTATATGGATAATTTTTTGGCTTCACACCAGACCAGGGTCTTGGATGCTTTTATATATATGGATATACTGATTATTTAAGTTTTTTTTAAGTATATTTACATTTTTTTAATTGGATTGAATTAACTCACCCATTAGAGAAATACCATAAATACCACAAACTGAAACACACCTATGGGCATTTTACAGACTTCTAGATGCTATGCTTGATACAGGTATCTAACTTTTCAAACCCCAAAGAAAATACTTAAAAACTAAGAAAACATATGTAAAATGTAATTTGTATTTCATTATATAATAGTTATCAATCTTAAGCGGGGAAATTAACCAAATATTTATGTTCAGTGTTTCTTTGTATTATGCCAAAATGGCTCATACACAGACTCTCAAAATGGCATTTGAATTATTTAGGTAAGTGCAGGTATTGTAACACTCACTATAGTTGTATTTCAAATTACCATGAACCAATATCAATTTCAATTGCTTACTGTATATAATTGCTGTTGACTAATGTTTATTTTTGAGACCTGGGTGGATGCAGATTTTATCAGCATGAAGGCATCTGGCCAGAAGAAAACATCTCAAATAACTTTGTCTGAAATCAAAAGGTCCAGTGTGACAAATTTTTCCCGCCTTCTAATTTTTTGTCAGTCCTGGAAGACATAAGCGAGCATTTTGTATCCTGATGCTTGGATAGAAAGTGTACAGACGCTGCATTATTGTACGCAAATCAGGAAGCAGGTTTTTCTGAGTGCAGAGTTCTCTACAGCCTTTCCTTGTCTTGGAAAGAAGATGTGTCCTGAGAATGAAAGCAGCCTGTGAACAAAAGACTGTAGACTGAGATGTTTTCTTCAATTCTTTCTTTTAGATGTTATTTATCTGACTATAAGATAAGTTGTATTTTAAAGTGGACCAAAATGATCTACCACCTCAGGATGTGTCTGAACCAAAATACTTTCTGATGCTCCAGTTTGCATGATGTCAAGATTTGGTTGCACTATTTAAGTTATATTTGTAATACATTACTTTTTGATATTGTAAATGTGAAACTGATAAGAGGAATAGCTACCGTAGCAAAATAATGGTACTATCAGTGTGTGTGTATATTGATGTGTTGTTAAGATTAGTTTTCGGACGAGAGAAGCAACCTGAAAGCGTGCCAGATTTTTCTGACATCTGTTGATAAGCAACTGTTTCTAACCTGGCTTTTTACCTACATATGTGCCAATGTCTCCTTGCAGAAAATTACATTGTGTTTCTATCAATGGGCTCATGTTTCAGGCATTGTAAGGAGGATATTGTTTTTTATAATATTTATGACATTTTGACTATGTTATTTATTAAGCTTGAAAATATTCAATGAATATACTTTTTTTGTACCTGCATTTTGGCCTCTCTTAGGATGTAGATGAATGTAGATGACAGTATGGATTGAAAGCCTAGCAGTTGTAACTGATGACGTTCAAGCGAAACTAGTTTGTGCGTGTTTATCTGTCCTTCAGTTCAGTCCCATGTTCTTCTGTATGTTTACACAGGCAGGAATGTATTCATATTGTTTTTTTTCTACTGGTTGTTGATGTAAAAAATCACCATAGACAATTGCCATATTTGCATGCTGGTTTGTGCCAATTTTGAAGGTGCATGTATACTACGCTTTATGCCAATAATTCAGTGATATTATCTACAGAAGTCATTTGTCGATCCTATCTCTTCATCTCCCTTTCAAATAACAGAATTTACAATTTAAATGTGTGCTACATTAAAGGTTTCCATGCAAATGCAATGCAGTTCCCCACAATTATTTGCAATTCTCTGCAAATGCTCATCATTTACATTGTCGGAATACTTCATTAATTATTTAAAAATCAATATTGAATTAGTGTAGGAGAATATCTCAACTTTTGACTTTTGAATGACATTAAGAAATCAAATTGTCTGTGCCATCGTGTTTAAGTAGTCACATTTATTTTTAGGAGACTGAATCATGTGCAGCGGTAGTTATTAATATATCTTCTAAGTTGATTTTACTTATAAACCATCTCTAAATAAGAAGATAATTGTGTCAAATCACGAGTGATAATTAATAAACCCAGTGAGAAATAGGGTTTCTGGGGCACGCTTTATTAAATAACGTATTATAATACCTCATGCTGTGCATTGTGGACCAAAATTGTTCAGTGAAATTAACATTCACAAGATGGTGGGCAAAGTGTATAGTTGGAGCGTAATAGCTTTAAAGAGCCCAGGGAGGAATCAAGGCCTCAATAGACCAACTCATTGTTTTTCTTGAAATCTGATGGTGTTACGTGCTGCTACATACTGTATCTACCCTAATTGATATAAATGAAAAGGAAAGAATATAGACACACTCTCAATATGATGTAATAACTCAAATGCACCACAACTCAATAACCATTATTCTTCTTTTCCTCCTACAGACGACTTTAGATTCACACAACAAATTGTAGGAATACTATACATTTAGCTCTGAATTATTATTATTTTTTCATCCAACTTCATGAAGTTTGATAATCCTATGTAGGTCTGTTACCTAAAATCCAAACAAAACTATACATTATGAATTCAGATTGTTTTATTCAGATTAGCATGCAAAAAATCATACTACTTATGCAACAAAAACAGCAAAAGCGTTATGTAAAAGGAACTGGGTGTTATTTAAAGCAGCAGCCAATGACAATTTAGCACCTGTCAAATGAGGTGCAAATGAAGAAAACAGAATCATTGAAACTGTAATTCACACCTGAAGCGACAAAGTGACAATAAGTAGCAGGATTTTACAGAAGTCTGAGCAACCCCTCATGACATAATAGCCATTTTTGATTGACCCAGACTGCAAATAGTTTATAACAGAATGAGAGACTGCTTTCCTTATTGCATCTGTCTGTCTATGTGAACGCACTGAAAATCTGTATTTATTCCAGTTAGGAGATATGGCAAATAGTATACGTCTTGGATCTGTTTAAACAAGCAAGTGGCAAGTGTACTGCCTTATTTCTTATACATTCTGATATAATTCAGGAAAGTAATCCATATATCTTAAAAAAAAACATGATTCTTGGAAGCATTTACACATGACTGTTTTCCTGCAGTATTCAACCTTATAGCAATTATGTCTGTTATAATAAGAATGTGGTTTACCCTTGTGAATATTATTGTGATCAAATTGCAATAAATCTATTATGTAAGACATTCTTTTAACAGTAGCATCACCATTGTAAAGCACGCAGGCATGCCCTTCACTGCCGTCATGTTCTCTTCTCCCACCCTTCTTCCTTCATTCTTGAACTATGATTGATTAGTGGCAGTCCCTGCCCCCAATATTTAAAGAAAGCTAAAGAAGTTTCTCTCTCTTCTCAGCCTTCTGCCTATCATTTTATTTTACTCCCAGTTTTGTTTTTTTACATTTTATTTTGAAGATGGAGGTTTTAGTAGTTCAGTTTTTGTAGCTTTGTGTGCGGTTTAGTTATAGATTTTAGTCCAGCCTCTAGTGTGGCCCTCTTTGTTTTTGTTCTTTTGGGCCATCTCTCCAGGCATTCATAGTTTGGGTTAATTTATGGCATCAATTATAAATACAATCACGTTGCTTTAGTAACTCTTGGTTCATCCCTTGTATGTTTTCCTGTTACCACAATACATTCCTCAAAAATGTGTTTCCAGATAAAAGTGTGCCGTAAATGTCTATCTGCAACGCCATGTTTGTTGTATGTAACATGCCTGATCCAGCAGACATGCTGAATATGTTTATTGGATAATGATTTTTACATACCTAAAATGATTTTCCACAATGTCTAGAATGGGAGCGCTCACATCTAACTACCATTGCTGTGTGCTTTCTCCTGCTGGTTTCATTACAAGAATCAGAGCAGTTTTACATGAGGATGACGAACTGCCATTACTCCATTTCAAAACAAATTATTTTCTAACTGCATCTAAAAACAGACATTTAAGGAGCTTATTCCCTCTTGGGCCACGTGAGTATGGCTGTGGGGAGTGTAGCTGCATTCATCGGAGACACCTTATAGGCTACAAAAAAGACATGATCTATCACCCTTTCCTGCTCTCCTTTGCGGTGTAAAGCTTACACTTGGTTTAGGTAACTTGAACACGGAAGCGACGTTTAAAATGTGACATAAAGTGGCAGTATATATTGTACTGGAGACTCGGTAACAGGAACTACTGTGCGCGCCTTCAGTAAACCGTGCGCACTTCTCCGAGGTCACAAGTTCCGATGAAGCACAGCCCCTGAGCAGATCACACGTGTCCTGCTCCCACCAGAGGGAGACACGCGGGACACGAGACGGGGTGAAGTCTCAAACTGCACTTATACCAAGTCAAAGTTCCTGAAAGCCGCTGTGCCGAAGATCCGACAAGTGAGATGCCCAATCAGTCTGCGCACTCCAACGGCATGCAGAGCCGGAAGGAGCACCTGTACAAGGTGCTGGTTATCGGAGACCTCGGAGTCGGGAAGACTTCCCTCATCCGGCGCTACGTCCACCAGACCTACTCCACCAACTACCGGGCCACCATCGGCGTGGACTTCGCCCTGAAGGTGTTGAACTGGGACTCTGAGACGGTCCGGCTCCAACTGTGGGACATTGCAGGTGGGGCAGTGAAAAATGTAACAGAAAGTCGAACATGTCTTTTATTTCCTGGGTTTCAAAAGTTATCCCCCGGCTGTCACTTTAAGAATTATTCAAACTTTAGGTGATATGCAGCTTTAGGGTCAGCCTCATCGGTTATGCTTTTGAATTGCACTCTATGTAAAGCTTGAAGTATATTTTCGTGTTGAATATGTGCAAGAACTAAGGGATCTCTTCATATCCTTATTGGTAACAAGTAAACGTTTGTAGCTTAGCAAAGCTGTTTGTGTAGTTCCTGAAAAGTTGATGGATTGGGAAGGTAAGCCTTCCCAATGACAGTGAGACATGCATGTTGTAACCATTGTACAATATTAACAATTTAAAGACGCACTGTCATTGTGAAAAGCAGTATTTCTCTCTCTCTCTCTCTCTCTCTCTCTCTCTCTCTCTCTCTCTCTCTCTCTCTCTCTCTCTCTCACGCATGCACACGCGCGCGCGCACACACACACGCACACACACGCACACACACACACACACATCTGGCTTTCTGGGAAGATCGTCACTGAGAGGTGCTTAAGAAAGACCAGCACACTGTCATTCATTCAAGGTATGATGCTGCTTCATGTGATTAGGCCCATGTGAGGGAGATTTTAAGGCTAGTCACATGGGTGTCATTGTCGCCCAAATAAAAAGCAAAACACCATTAGTCACTCACACATGCAGACACATGCTTCAAGCGGTCAAATGCAATTCTAAGTTTGATTTAGTCTCATACCTGCTTAAAATTCATCTTTGTGACTAAGTAGGGGCTGAGGAATTCTGGTGTCTTATAGTCTATGGAGTGGTACATTTGCCATGTTTTACTTGTAATGTAAAGCTGTAGATTGTGCCATGTACTGAATATCAGCCTGTCCAGTGGCATGTGTAATGTGTGTGTCTGTCTGCTCATGAGGGTTCCTTGTAAGAAATGAAAGTCATCCTCTTGCATGAAATGGGGAAGTTCTCCATATTTTCCGTTTCCTCTTACTCATGAAGCAGCATTTTGTCTTGTTTTTCTAACAAAGTCAAAATGGACTCTCATGCGTACATATTTATTAACTATGTATATTTTCTGCTTGAAGGCACGGTATGGAAAACAAGCAGGACGTAGACACCTTCACAGCAGATGCTCCGTTGAACCAACATGTACTCACATTAGACAGCAGAGCACACCATGGCGAGCGTCCTGTTGACAGCTGTTCTAACTCCTCGAGCACATAATTTCTATTCCCTACACAATACTGAAACAGGATGAATACACAAACATGTATAGTTGAACACAAAAGTGACATTTTCCATGGCTGTAAGTCTTCCAGGTATATTATATGAATACCGCTATCGTCTGGGACAAAGTTTATTTTCACGACAAGTCAGGCATTACAGGTGTAATTTAAGTAGGCCTATTATCCACTGGAACAAGCAGTTGCATTGACCATTTACTTAAGTGCAACGTGACAGTAAGACCACAGGAATGTGCTGTTTCATGCTAATGCAGGCTCTTGCTACATGCCGTCTGAAACAGCAAAATGCCAGCTGCATTAGAGCTTTTCTTTTGCTGCCAAACAATGAGAGTCTCTTATCAAACTGATGGCTCGGGAATAACAGTGTTGACACACTATGAAGCTTCCTGTGTGCGTGTCTTTGTTCATCACAGGTCAGGAACGTTTCGGAAACATGACCCGAGTGTACTACCGGGAAGCCATGGGAGCCTTCATAGTGTTTGATGTAACCCGGTCCACGACCTTTGAGGCCGTCATTAAGTGGAAAGAGGACCTGGACTCCAAACTAATGCTGACTAATGGACAGAGCATTGCAACTGTGCTCCTGGCTAACAAATGTGACCAGGGAAGGGAGTTGACCAACAACGGCATCAAAATGGACCAGTTCTGCAAGGACCATGGCTTTATCGGGTGGTTTGAGACCTCGGCTAAGGTGAGTATGTTGGAGGTGTTTTCTTTTTTAACAATAATTCACAATAGTGTAGTTGCATTTAGTGCCTGTTCTGGGGCCGTTGTATTGAAGGAATAGTTTTCCTTTTTCCATTTTTTTTGTTGAAAAATTGAACTCATTCTTATATCTGTCTGTACATGTGAACCTGGAGCCGGAAGACGATTAGCTTAGCTGAACATAATCACAGGAACAGCTCACCTGGTTCTGTCAAACTCTGCCTACAAGCAGCAGGTACCTGTCAGTGAAACGCAAGCCTGGCGGCCCGCCAATTGACTCACTCGGTCGCACATCATAAAAATTACGTTATAGAATGCCATAAAAATATCATTAAAAAAATAGAACATCATAGTATGTCATAAATATGTCACAAGAAAATAAAGTGTAGTCTGTCATAAAAACATAATAGTAAAAACTCATAGTGTGTTATACTCAAAGTACATGCCATTGGGCACGTAAGAACGTAGCAGTGCAATGTGTACAGTGTAGGCTATTTATAAATGTTACAACTCCTTCAGACCCAACCCATTTCCCATGTCTTTCTTGCCCATCTGCTGATTAAGTTGAATGAGGTTTGCCCCAAATTTAGCAACAAATTCAACTCAGGCGCATCTTCAAGTGTTAAAACAACATTTTGTGGTTTTATGAATGATTGTGTGCAGGCATTTTTCATGGCTGGGCTTCAGAGATGCTGATTTAATACCTTACCTTCAAACAGGGCCAGGCTGGCGTTTTCCTGTTTCTAGCCTTCATGCTAAGCTTAGCTAACTGGCCCAGAGCTTTAGCTTCATATCTGACACGAGTGTCGACCTTTTTATACAATTAAATAATGCAAATGAATGTGTTTCACAACACATGGAAGTATTGCTCTATTCATCAACATGTTAATGAATGGGCCAGATGGCAGGCCTGTGCAGTGAGTGGCTGACACGCTCAGTATAGATCAACTCCCAATCAGGTCACTTCAGTCCGTGAAAGACATCCCCACAGAGTGGACTGGAATTTCGTATCCTCGTGGAAAGTGGCTCTCCGAGATGAATTTGAAAAGCAGGGTCAAAACAAGTTATTTTAAAAAAAAAGTGAGAGAACTGTTACTGATTAGAAAAGATTTCTGCTTCGAAGCAGAAGAATAGAAGAATAGCTCATCAATAGAAAGTGCATATAACATATATCGCCAATATTTATGATACAGGATATGCGTGACTAGAATTTCAAACATATTTAAATTTCAGCAATTTCTTTCTGTGCAGTATATGTTTGTAAAGATAGAGTTGCCAAATAATTAAAACACAAAAACATAGTTTTTTTTAATGTATGACCATTTTAGTTAACCTCGCTCCACATACTAAACTAAAAACGTTGCCGTTTCTACACAAATTGTTTTCATTCTCACATCCTCTGTTGACACTAATGTGTTGGAGGCTGGAGCTGCATAAGTGTGCTGCCGTTCTTGTGGCATCAAGACTCAACATTCTGAAAGGTTAAAGGTTATAAGGTGCCGGTTTAGCCAGAAATGTCAGAAGGAGGCTATGCAAACAGACATACATGTTCTTCTTTGGTAGCAGTTAGAAAAGATGTTAACATCATTCATTTGAAGTAGTATTAGACACATTAAAGTGATAGCATGATAGTTAATTAATAACACTTTGACTATGCTGTAGTAGGTTAATGCCTGTACAGGATGCACCTGAAGCTAGAACATTATGTACTTTACTGACCTAGCTGAGATTATTGTTTCAGTAACTTTAGTAACCATTGAAATACATTTTTAGTCCAAAGATTGGATGTTTTCTTTTGTCATTGTCCAAACGCAAAAATATAAACAGTCAAAATGGCAGACAGGATGTAAAAACAAAAATTCAAATCTACAGATTATAACAAAAAGTAAAAACAATTCATACTCATACCTATACCTACTCTTCTAACAAAATAGTGAAGTTTGCCGACGACACCACTGTGGTGGGACTCATCTCCAACAACGATGAGACACACTACAGACAGGAAGTCCTACATCTGGCCAAGTGGTGCTCAGACAACAACCTGGTCCTGAACGCCACCAAGACCAAGGAAGTCATCGTGGACTTCAGGAGATCCAGGAAGACCACACCCTCTCCACTCTACATAAATGGGGAGGAGGTAGAGAGGGTGGAAAGCATCAAGTTCCTGGGTCTTCACATTTCCAAGGACCTCACTTGGTCCTTGAATACATCACACCTGGTGAAGAAGGCCCAGCAGAGGCTCTTCTTCTTAAGGAAACTGAAAAAAGCCGGCCTGCCCCCGAAGCTTCTGGTGAACTTCTACAGAAGCGTCATAGAAAGCATCCTCTGTCAGTGCTTTACTGTGTGGTTGTCCAGCTGCACAGCAGAGAACAGGAAGGACCTGGCCCGGGTTGTCAGAACTGCACAGAGGATTGTGGGAGCTAATCTCCCAGACCTGGACACTGTGCATGATGGCCGCCTCCAGAAGAAAGCCAGCAACATATACAAAGACACCACACACCCTGGTCACTCTCTGTTTGTTCCACTGCCATCAGGAAGATGATTCAGGTCCATTAAAACCCGATCTAACAGGCTGAGGAACAGCTTTTTCCCCAAAGCTGTTCCTGTGTTTTATGTCTTATTTATTTTTTATTTTAAAAAAATGCCATTTTAAATTAGTTTACACGTCATACATGTTGTTTTATAAATATATCCTTATCTTTACCCTTACCTGACAGTTTTCTTTCTCTTTTAGGATAATCTCAACATCAGTGAAGCTGCAAACCTCCTGGTGAAGCACATCATGGCCACAGAGAATGACATCCTGAAAAGCGTGGTACCGGACACTATCTCCCCTCAGCTCGACTCCAACAGGCAGATGAGCTGCTCCGGCTGCTTTAAATAAGGACAGGAGACAAAAAGATTGGAAGGACAGTAATACAAAGAGGCACAGGCATACCACCCAGCCTTTACAAGGGAATCTACGTACACACAGTACAGATCGGCCTCTTTCATCCAAACTAGGGTTGAAGATTTCATTTTGGTGAATGTTTGTGGTTTGTTTATGTTCTCAGTGCCCAATTACGAGACAAACAGAGTTTCTAAACTTAAATCACATGGACAAATAAGTAAGGAGCAAAACTTTTAGTGACTCTTCATACTGTGAGATCGAAGTTCTTTTGGCAGACAAACAAGTCTAACTTCAGCATTTTTCGATGCTTTTTGACACGGTTATTAAAATTATAAAACAAGGGCTGTTCCTTTCAGCTGGTCAAGATTACATGCTCTTCTAAGTTGACTTGGAAAAGGTCATGCAACTGGCACTGAACGTGCTGAACAAACTGAAAAAATGCTCCCAACGTGCTTGATACAACTCGCCCACAAGTGTGCAGTAATTACAGAATGCAAACAGGCGTTGTGTTGTTGGTTCTTCACCATTTCAAGCAACTGTGAGTGTGATGTTTGCCCTCTATTTACCTTCACCGCCACTTTAACTTGGTAAAAAAAACTGTGTGGTTGTCATACAGGCTTCCTTTCCTCTTCATTCTGCAAGAGCCAAAGAAAGCAATATTGAACACGTGTAATTATGTGAATTTTGCACATACATGTTTTTTATTATGAGTTTAAGTTATTTACATGCTTTTATGAGAGTAACGCTGGTTAATGTTATTCTGCGTAACATTTTTTCTACACTAAGTTGCAACACATTTGTATTTAAAGCAACAACTTGGTTGGATTAGACACAAATAGCCCGAAGATTGCCGAGTGTTACTGGTCTGTTTCTAGTTCCCCCGGATGAGGGGATGAAAGGTTTTTTAAACGTGATTGTTCGATAACGGAAGAAAATGGTTGCCCTTCTGCACAAAGTTTGCTTACATAACCACTATATCTGGCTGCAACATTTAACCAAAGTGATTAATTTGTTTGTTCATCTGTTGATTTTTTTTATAGGAAAATTGTGTGGATGTAAACTGGACTTTCTCATGAGTTCACTTGCCAAAGCCTAACCCTCTGTATCCATGGTAACTAGATCATTTTTCATGGTTATCCTCAACATCCGTGAGAAGCTATTCCCATACAGGCACAAATACACACGCAGACACACTCACACACACACATAGATTGTTTTCTCCTTCTCTGTCCTTGTATTCTCCTCTCCTACTACACTCCATTCTCAGTTATTGTTTATATCCTAAAAAAAAACATCTGTCCTCTCGAAATATGGCTCTTTCTTTAGTCATATCGGTCCCCAGCCCTTCTCCTCTTCCTCTCATTCTCTGATTCACATAGCCAACAGTACGGGCAGCAGATTATATAAACCCGCACATGCAGGCTCGACCACACATCCACAGATGGAGTATTTTTATTGATCTTTATTGAACGAGTTGACTCTGTTGTTTTCCTCTTTTGCTGACCTTACTACTCAGTATTATGTCTGTAAAGGACAAGGTAATTGAACCCACTTTGCTTAACTGTTGCCATTGAGACAAATGCACAGAAAATGTTTAATGACGTCTGCTACTTTGTTTCCTCCAGCTGCTGTTTATCAGCAGTGCCTGCACAGTATTTACAGTATTTATACGCCTGATCACAGCAGTGTCATGTGTTCTCATGTGAGTTATTGGTGGTCATTTACAGCGTGCACATGCAGGCCTGATGGGCCTAAACAATGACCTCTGCACAGGATTACAATTTCACATTGTTAGTTGAACTCATCATGAGGGTGCGTGACATCATGGGATATCCGCATGGCGTTTCACTCGAAAGAACTGCATGCTCACACACATTCTGTGAAGCACAATAATTGAATGTTTTGTCTCACAAATGAACTGATACAAACTGCTGATTACACCTACTGTGCATTGTTCTTTTCAATATTTATTGTAAAGCAGTAAAATAATAAATTAAGTCATATCACAGGGTTTGTAACACACTAATGTGACCTCAATGTGTACTCTTGCCATTCAACTTTAACCTGGAACAGCCCTCTTAACAGCCTCGTGATAACTATAGTTCCTAGACACAGTAGTAGTGTATGTGTGTGTGTGTGTGTGTGTGTGTGTGTGTGTGTGTGTGTGCGTGTGCGTGTGTGTGTGTGTGTGTGCGTGTGTATGTGTGTGTATGTCTCCTCACTGATCAAGGACCTTCAGGTTCTCATTAGAAAGCCGCATGACTGCGTGGATTATTCTCTGTCTAAGGGATTAGATTTGGTTGCCTGCTCTTGGCTCATGTTAAAACATCACCACCAACAACCCATCAACTGATCTAAAAATGCCATATATTTACTTTGGGAGAATTACGACATTAATAACCCAACACAAGAAAACTGTGTTGGATTAGTGGGGGGGTGTTGTATTAGCCTTTCAAGTGTGTACGTCACCTGAAGGTCATCGTTGTTGTTGCTCCAGCGGACTGATACTAGTTGGATGCAATCTGTAAAATCAACACTAGATGCCTTAATATTTAAGAAACAATCTGTTGTCGTGTGAGTGGGTGTCAATGAAAGATGCAATTATAAACAAAACACTACAATTAAACATTAATATCAATTTGGAATAATTTTCTCAAAGTTTTGGTCTATTACCTCTTCATATGACAACAGCTGGCACAGATCTAACTATTCATTACTGGGATTACTAGCCCAACATATTGTGTTCTCTTTAGTGCTCAGCTCTGCCAGAGAACCACCTACAGAAAACACCCACATATTCTCTCAGAGGGAGAGAGCGAAACAGAGAGGAGGAGAAGCAGTTAGCTTGAGAAGAAAATGAGATGGGAGAAAAAAGCAATACTTAAATCTCACAGCAACATAAGACACACAGCTCATCAAAGGTGCATGCAGGTAAACAGCAGCAAAACGGGTCACATTCAAATGTCTTTCAAATATTTTCCAGACAGACTTCACATGCATCATCAATGATCCCTCTAGAAGATTAAAAACCCATTCAGATGGCTTAATCACATGAAGGCCATGAGACAATTTATGTAATGCAGCGACAAGAAGATGAAGAAATGAAGAAACATGATGTGATCTGATCAAGAGTCTTTTCCCTGCTCTCACCACCAGTAACTGCTCATGTGGTGCCATCTGTTGTCACATTAGTAACACCGCAAGCAATGCACAATCCTTTATTTATAATCATATTAACTGGACGTGTATGTCCTAATAAGGAGACATGATTCATATAGTGTGTTGCCCAAGATGTCTCATTTCCACAGAGAAACAACATACATAAACACTGTTGGATTTAGCTGTGGAAACAGACAGACAGACACACACACACACACGCACACAAACGCTCAAGTTAAAGTGATGTTCAAATAATTGAGAATGACTGGATTTGAAACTTAATCACAGTGTGTGAACATGCTCTCCCAAGCAAATGACCTTTATTAGGGTGACTTTCTCGTCCTTAAGCCCTGGGACCTTACCGACTTTTGGTTCCCACTCCTTGGTGCCAAAATCTATTAGGCCAAGTTGACCTGCTTGACCTTTGGCCCACTGAGGTCTTCCTTTTATTCTCTCTTTATGATATGTTCATGAATAGCTAGTGAGAATGATCAGTATTTCAGTGATTCACAGATCTTAGTTTAGTAATAATGTAGAGAGCTATTACATTATGTTTGCTCACATAAAGGAGCATTGTGAAATGAAATTGTAGTCTCTGTAAAATTAAAATAGCCTCCAGAGAGAGACAGAGGGAGAGGAGAGGACTGAAGAAATAGTGAAAAGAAAGAGAAACTTAAAAGTAACAGAGAGGAGACTAAGTGGGAGAGGGTGACTGAGATTCAGGAGGGAGAAATATGAAAGACTAAGTGCAGTATTAATCATTAATATATCTGTCCAGCTTTAGAGATGAGTCTTCTGAAAGCCTTATGAGCTGAGATATCTCTCACGCTGAGCAGTGACATATTTTACATCTCATTAACCTGTGAGTTTTATTTTTATTTACTAATGTCACATAATGCTTTGCACTAACAATCATCTTCACAGCTGAGGGATAGACATCATTTACTGTTTAGAGCATTTTATTTTCTCTTTCAATGTTAATCGGCTCTTTTTCCCTTTTGCTTCATAAATGCAGGAATCCATTACATTATTATACAAAGATATAATGCTTTTTATGTAATGAAAATAAAGGAATGCAGTTGTAGAACAATATGTGCTGCAAATACACTGTACACATCCATACAGGTCAGTTTATTGACTAACTGCCACTAGAGGGCGATAAGCACCAGCATTAGCATTCATTACATCTTAGTCTGTGATCGGCTTGCTGTGAGAAAGAAAAAAAAACGTCTTATATTCTTAACCACCCTCAAACCCCACCGTCCTCAAGAAGACAACGTGGACATTTCCTGATAAAATCACTGTATAACTGATTGTCAGATTTGCACATATAATCACATAATGTAAGACCAGCTACACAGTTATGATTGTCATGGGTGAAAAGTAATCTATAAATATAAGCATATATATATATATATATATATATATATATATATATATATATATATATATATATATATATATATATATATATAAGACAGTGAAACTTGATCATGAGGCGGTTGCAAACTGGTTTTCTGTGAAGTCTTGACAAAGATCTACCATAAGCAGGGAGAAACTAGGTCAAAGGTTATAGGTGAAAGTGATAACTACAAAAAAATGGAGTAACTTATTAATAATTGTGGTGGTGTTGATAGCACAGGAGACACAAAAATACACACCAATGTGCTTGTACTGCATGTTAATGCTACATTGTTCACTTGACCTTTGACACTCATTTAGATAAGAGTGTTAAAGATATTCAAGTTTTTCTGAGCAACACACAATGTTTCCATAGAATAGAAGAGTCAAATGATGGGAATGATTTTCATTACACTGGGTGAGGCAGCTTTTCCCCTGAAAGTGTAGCTACTTTGTTCATTTGCACTTTCTTGAAACAGCACTTGAGTCGAAGCAGAGCTCTGAGAGCGGAGTGCAACCAAGGAGAGCTGTGTCACTGTGGTCCAACGACCACAATGACAGTCAGAAATATCTTAGCCAGACATATGACCAGAAGGTAAACATGGCACTTTATGCTTGTTGTGTTGTATGGCTTTAGTGCAAAATGCTTCTAAAGAGAGAACCAGCATTGTCTGCAAGAGGTATTGAATGCTGAATTGTACTATTAATACCTGAGAACCTTTATCAAAATGTTAAACAATTAACAAACACATGTTTAAAGATGAAGTGCGTTATCGTGAGGTAATTAAGCAGTGAAGCACAGTATACAGAGACCATTGTTCCCTTTGATTTCTGATTAAAGTTGTGATTGTCTCAACGCTAACATTTTAACATTCTCATCATGCACCCTGGCTGACTTGATTTGTAAGCAGGTACTATTCCACTTTATTCATAACCATTTGCAAAGTGTGTACAATTTGCAACAGGAGGTCATGAGAGAAAAGTTAAATGAATGGTTTTGGACACCTGTAATACATTCCTGACCTTTTAATGTAAGTTCTATGTCTTTAACCTAAAAAAAGTAGCAGGAATTAATGATAATTTGTGCTGATTATGGCCATAAATGTATACATTACTCACCTTACCAGGCACACTTCACTTAGTCCACAGTATGTGGTAATGTCTTAAAATAATGTGTGAAATAGAGTGGGAACCGTTTAATAACTAGTCATGTGTTGCATGTATGTGCACTGAATGTGTATCTAAAGGGAATGTTGACGATCGCCTGTAACTATATCTGTTTCAGAGCTGGACGGCGCCTCCTCAGACGCCATATACTTATCAAAGCCGACAAAACGGGCCGAGAATGAAGCCTGAGGCTGGAGTAGCAATTCAGGCTGTGAAAGAAGTCCATCTATGTGAGGAAAGAAAGAGGACAGAGGGCAGTCCGGGGAGGTGTATTGGGCCAACACCTTGAGCTGCTCCGGCTGCAGGCGGGCTTCGTTGCAGACTCTCTGGCATAACGCAGAGACACTGTGACATGTTTTTGACCTCATCTGGCTCAAATGGCTCTTCTCCATCATTAGTTTCTCCCTCTCTGTCTTCTGTGAAACACAGTACACACACCATGATAAACATTTTGGGCGAACAAGAAGTGCTTAATGACTTAAACGAAACCTTTTTTTTTTACCAGCTTGTTGATTTCACACTGGAGATCATATATGCAGTCTAGTTTCCTCTTGCGGCAACGCTGAGCTGCGAGGCGATTTTTGCTGCGCCGTCTCATATCATGGACAAGCTCCAGCTGTTCTTGTGTGAAGACCTGTTGCTTCAGCAGCTGTTGGAAGTCATTCCTGCTCAGATCCACAATGCACTCCACAGTGAAAGGCAACTGCACCTGAGGACATCCCAAGCAGAAAATAAAGGTCACACAAGAAAGTAAAGCTAGAAAGTACCGGCATCATTAAAAGAACACTCGTAGTGACGGATGGAGCCAAAATCAATACATTCTTATATATATATAATGTATGTGTGTATATATATGTATGTATATGTATGTATATAAATATATATATATGGACACACACACACACACACACACACACACACACACACGCACACACACACACTTTAAAGCTTTATAGACATGTTTAATTAGCTTGTCTGAACATCATAAGAAATCAAGATTATAAGAAAGAAAATGTAACTAATCTTCGGACATCATTCAATGCATTGAAGTGGTAATGGACACGTTTTTGCATCACGTATCATTATGAATATTGATTGCACAATATAATGGCAATATAAGAATGACACCATCAGCAATTAGATTTGTTCCCCATAAGTTTTGCTTTTACTAAGCAATTCTGTCTGCCACCAGGACCATCTTTTAGGAAAATGAAGGTCCAATTCTTAGCACAAAGGATAGTGGAGACTTCTGTTTTCCTTGGTCGCTATCAGTAGTTATCCCAAGTTACTAAAGAGAATCAATGTAAGTTATTTGCTAATACTAGCCCACATAGTGGAAATGGAAGACAGTGGAACAATCAAAGTAATTGTGGGAAAATGTAATGTATCCTGTGTTGTTGGTAGTTGCTATAGAATCTTTTTTCACACAAAATAAAAAAAATGAGTTATTATTATACAATTATTTATTTTTAAAAACATGGAGCTTTCTGAATTTGAACTTAACACACTTAGGTGAGGCAAAAGTAAAAATGGGTATGGAATTCAAACAGCAAGTTATATTTTTACCAAGCTGTTAATAATTAACTCTAAAAAGAGTTGCCTCTTAAAAGCCAAGGTTGGGTGCTGGGTTATTGCTGCTGCGACTGTACAACTGGGAATGTACGCTCACTGGTTTATTGGAGCAGTATCAATCTCGTAAGGTTTTATCTAAAGTAAATAAAAGCACGGTCTTTCCTCTGAAGTGACCTTCGCTTCTGCACACTCACTGCATTGTTCACACCTTCTGGATAGCAAGCCTGTTGTTTGAGTTATTGTTAACTCATCAGGCTGAGCTGTCAATATCAGTTGAACTGGACTCTGAACTAAGAAAAATGCAAGCTGTCACAACACAAAACTGTGCGCACACACAGACACACACACACACACACACACACACACACACACACACACACACACACACACACACACATCATCATCATTTCTACTTGCTAAATAATTAACTTGGCATTGAAGGGATTCTGCTTTCCGTTGTATGAATGCAACCACGTATTTGTGTCTGATATATAACGTACCTAACTATCTAAAATACACAGTGAACAGTAATCTATAGGTAGTGTGAGCGTGCTGATACTTTTTGACATGGACGAATTTCAGCACATGAACTGCACAGTGGCAGCAAGACAGCGAGACAAACAGAACAGATGTGCAGAGCCTTGGCAGGCTTGAATCATGTGTTAAGTGCTCACCTGTCTGGCCCTCTCTCTTGTGTAGGACTCACTGTCTCCTTCTGTTTCTGTCTCTGAGTCTCCATCCTCTCCTGAGTTGAGAGATGACACACCTGACTGAGACGCCCCCTCGCACTCAGACAGCTCTGCTCCCTTGCATAAACATTTGCTTTGGTCCAGCTCCTGGTCAATGGGACAGCTTGTGCTTGTGGCGCTGAGGTTATGGATTTTCAGCCACTCTAAAGATGTGCTCTGTACCCGTCCGCTCCCTGTGTCAGAGGAACTTCCTGCATCGGGGTCCTGGAAATTCAGCTGAGAGAAGCCCATGTCAGACCCCAGTTGCTTGGCCAGGTGCTCCGTCACCTCTCTTTCCACGGCGCTCCTGTCTCTCGCATTATTTGACGGGGCCACTCTCTCCAAGCTGCCAGTTTGTCGTCTTTCTTGCCAGCCAGAATCTATCTCATTATCTTCCCTTTTCCACACAGCTTCTATCTGATCTTCTGCTTTTTGATGAATGGACCGTGGCGCTGGTGTACCAGAGTCCGTCTTGCCTTCTGTACTTTCCATGATGAAGCCTTTGGTCCCTGGTGACCGAGTCAGGGGGCAATGGTGCAAAATTAACCCTGATGACCTCTCACCCACCTCTGTGCTCAGTCCTTCCTCCATTTCAATCTCTCTTTCCTTATTCCATTTTCTCTGCCTTTCATTTGTGTCTTTCTCAATCATAGCAACCTCTGCTCTTCTATCGTCCCCTTTTTTCTCATGTTTTTCAGTTTTCGATGGGTCATCAGCCGCTCTTTGGCTCTGCCTTGTGGAAATAGAGGTTGAATTACCAGGGAAATCAATGTCATTCTTGCTGTTCACACTGCTGGAGCAGGGAAAACAGGGCAGGTCACAGTCATTCTTGATTACTGTTACGGGATTGGTCAGACTTTTCTCTGTGACACAAGTTTCCTTACAAGCCAGCTGGAATTTGCGATACTTAGGATGCTGCATAAAATGGTCATTTGTCCCTTCAGCTACAGGTGTAAGAGTCCCTGTACTGTTCTGACTTCCCACTTTGCTATTTACTGATTTGTTACAGTGCCAAGCTACTTCCTGCTGAGTTGGTGAGTCAGCAACAGGTTTTACTTCTTCATCCAACAATACATCGCCAGAGTCAATGACACAGTCTTCCTTTGACAATCGCCTCTTACATTTCTTCTTACAACAGGTCTTTCTCGGAACAAGGGCAGGGCTCTTGCTGCTGGAGAAGAACTTAGGGAGGAGGAAATCAAAGCATGCCTCGTCTAGGTCTCTGAAACCAAGAATGGAGGCCGAGTTGCGGATTTCTAGGATATCGTCTTTCTCAAAGAGAAGTTTGGATGTATAGGCAAACTTCAGCAAGGGTTCAAAGCCAGCAACAGTCACCTGGAAAAAAAAAGTGACATGAATGAGCAATTTATATGCTGTAGTTCATGCTCAAGGTTTGCAATTGGTAATTTTCTAATATTTAATAATATCAAACAGCTCATACTGTAGGCCAAGGAAATGATCAGACATGTTTAATGATGCAAAGCCCTTGACCATATGACTTTACTGACAAAGCAACCAATACATTCTATTTTCTGTAGGTTTGCAGTTCCCAAGGAGCTAAATAAAAGCTGGTCCTCCCATTAAAGCATCTTGGTAATGCAAATTATTATTTTTCTTGTGTGGCATAATAATAAATACATACAAAATAAACAAAAGACTTGTTAATTCAAATGGCTGTATCAGCCCGGCTTAGCCAACAGTTCCTTTTTGAAGACTAAACAGGTTGGACAATTATTTGCGTCATTGTGTTAAGTGTGTTTACTTAAGGACTAAACCGAAAGCTCTACTTAGAATATGTTTGACTGCACGTCTATGTATCTACTGGTAGCAGACTGGAAACCACTAAGAATCACAATAATGTTAATGTGTTTGTAAGCATTCAAAGGCAAACTGTAGTCACAAATTGTGTGTTGTCTAGCTGACAGGTCACTGTGTACCATCAACACTTATTGAGGAAATCAACCTTTTAGTCATTTTTCTCACTTCATTTTTACCCATCGCTGTTATATTTTTCCGCACGGCTTGTATGTATCTGCTTTCTACCTGTACGGCATTGTGAGGGGACATCTTACCTCTTGTGGCAGCGTGATGACCGCTCCGTGCTGTGTGAGGGAGGAGATCCTGTGCGTGAAGTACTCACTGCAGGAAGCGAGAATTGAGCGGTGGGCTCTGAAACGCTGACCCTCCACCACCACGGTAACATCACACATTGTGTCTCGGCGCCGCTGCTCGTCCAGGCAGCGCAGCACATGTGAGGAATGCACTGTAGACTCAAATGTAAACACAGATGACTGGGGGGCAGAAGTGGCCATCAGGGACGTCTATATGTGACACATAAACATAGACACACACAAACACACACTTGTAGTTAACGTCTCCTAATTCAGGATACATGCTTAAAAAGTTTTACATAGAAATAACAACAAAAACATGCCTACCTTACAAGGCTGACTTTATATATCCACGTTTCTTAGAGTGTTAAAGAAAGTCCCGTCTGCTGAGCACACATGGCTATTTCTAAATGGAATGACATCCAACCAGGCTACGTTTCCCAGAAAGTCTTATCTCAACTCTGGTACAAACTAAAAACTGAGCTTGACTCAGTCATATGGCTTGTGTGTGAGTATGTGAGAGGGAGGGAGAGATAGAGGGAGTGAGAGTGTGTGTGGGTGTGTGTGTGTGTTTGTGTGTCTGTGTGTGTGTGTGTGTGTGTGTCTGTGTGTTGCAACAACTCTGGGTGTAACAGAGCGCTGACTCATAGACTCCTGCTGATATAAGATGAGTAAGCAGTTTTTCCCGTCCACACCAATCCCACCCTTGAATTTATCTGGTACACTAAAAGGCTTTTCCCAGAAAACCCCTTTATTGATTTACCGCTTTATAGATTTACACAGTTCAGAGATCAGAGAATGGTTGAGAACAGAAATCCAACAGGTTGTTAACTATTGTCTGCGCCTTCAGTGTTGTATGGATTTACTTGACAAATTGCGAGAAAGTGCATTTTGAGAACACATGCAAAAATAAATGAAACTGCACCTGAGAGAGGGGGACCAACACAGCTAGTGTAATGTATTATTTGTCCCCATCTTCATTTCACACTTCAGGCTTTTGAGGTGTCAGCAGCTTTTCTGGCCAAATATTAATTTGTCAAATATATGTGGTACTACGATAAAGATGACTTTTGCGGCACATGAACACTGCCTGAACATTTGTTTCATGATAAACTTTGAAAAAAAAATTCTATAAAGGGAATGCACACCTTGAATGCCAGGGTGCCACGCAGTAAAGTGCAACAAAGTGGTCTAAGCATCTCCACAAAGGACAGTTGTCAATGTAATGTCAGACGGTTTGAAGGAGGAAGAGCGAAGGCGGCCAGTGTCAAACTGGCCAATCAGGTGACGGTTTCAGAATTCCAGACTGAGCTAATCTCCTCGTGAAAAAACAAACAAAAACTAGTTCCTTTTTCCATGTAAGCGCCACGACACGGTCATAAATACCGCATAAACACAAAAGCATGGCAGGAAATGAAACTAAGGAACTGATGCTAGTGTTAAAATAAAATGCATTTTATTATTAGACGAGGACGATAATCAACAGTTTATCTTGTTGTATACCTCCTTTTCTACAGGTGGGTGAGACACGCTACATCAAAAAAATGTACAACTCATACAGTGTTGTGTCGCAGCAGATACTTATTGTGAAATAGATAATCACCCTTCTTCTTTTGCTGTTCCTCACAAATGGCTATTATTTCCCGATCCCTGATACTCTGTTAAACATTTGTCTCATTTCCTTTTTTATCATAACAGGAACTTGACGGGCAAGTGACGGGGTGGGAGAGAGAACATACAACATTTGGACCACATCATACTACCTTTGGCTCCCTCCACAGACCTCAGGTAAAAGATCTGAGTCTCTACAGGACCTGAGACAGATATCAGCATATCTGGTGATTCACAGCAGCTGACATTGCATAAATATACACTGTGAGATATTGTGATGGCGACCACGGAGGTTCTGCAAGATCACATAATAACAAAACCCAGAAAAGTGTGTCATGGTTTGGTAGAATCACTACAACAGCTTCACACAGATGATGACAGTAAGTCTGCGGTTCAAACAAATGACTCAGACATGCATAAACACAACGCCTTTCTGTCGCTGATTCACTGACTGTTGGCATGAAGATTGAACACTAGCTGGGCCTTTATTTCTGCATGGTGTCCTGCCCTGGAGGCAGCTGGATGTTCGCAGGCCTCACGTTCTGCAGAGGTCAGAGGTCACGAGGAGTCATGCCTCGTTCGATTGGTCAAGCAGAGTCTTTCCAGCTGCTGAGCGCGCTCGTTGTGGACAGTCATCAAGGTGCGGTTCTCCTCGGTTAGACGCCGAAACTCCTCCTCAAGACGAGCAATCTCCATGGCAACCTTCTCATCCTCCACCAGCTCTGCTAGCAACTTGCGCCTAAGAGAGGAGTACAATTAAACATTTTAAATAAAAATACAAAATGTTAATAACATGTTTTTACATAAAAATTCTCACAAATTCTCATAATTGTACATTTATTTTACTGTTGAGTCAACCGTTGTCCCAGCTTACACTTGGCCTGAGGCAGGGAAACACACATAACAGGTTCCCAAATTTGCAGACGATCACTCACATTCATACCTATGAGCAATTTAGATTCTCCAGCTGTGTTGTTTCTAGAGTGAAAGGGGCGGAGCCAGAGAAACCAAAATAAACATTGAAATTATGAAAACTACAGGAAGGACTAAGCTTTTGAAAAAGAAAAACACTGCTTACTGTTGGGCAACAAAGATAACCTCTTTGGAAAAAATCATTACAACATCTGGTGGGCCATGGCCTAAAGCAGTATAACATGTATGAAGCTGAGGGAAAATGTTGCCTTATGTAAAATGGAAGATGGTGTGCTAATGCGTAGTATAAAGTCACAGACATACTGGGTTAAGATGAAAGCTAATGTAGAGCATTGAAGCAGCATTTCACCAAAGGTCTCTGTAAAGTTATTTGTTTGCAATAATATAAGTATAAAAGGTTGTTATTCTCTGGCAAACGTTTCTCCACTCCAACTGTATTGTTGGTGTATTGTAAGTCCATGTGGGCTGAGCACTTGTATGTGCATGACAGAATAAATAACATAAACTAACAGTATTTCCTTCTCCCAACTATCTTTCCCAATGAAGCCAATTGAATTGAAGGACTGTAGCTCTGGTTTAGACAGGATGACCTGACTGCTGCTGGCAAACAGTGATTTTACACTCTGAAGAGATCAGCCTTTGGACTTTGAAAGGCAGCATGAGCACACATGTGTGTGACATGCGTGTCATGTCCTCACACCCGAGACTGTGTTAATGTCAGTGTTGTATTACTAAGTCACATACCGGCAGCGTCAACAGAGAAGATAAGGAGTCTCTATTCTAGAATATAGGCTGTCTGTGGAGCTTTTATGCCATACCTTTGACAGAAGCTGACTATTGGCTACTGTTTTTAATTTACTGGAGGTTGCAATGTTAAATTCTTTAATGGTCCAAAACGTAATTTCTTTGAGATAAATTTACACACACATTAGACAGGTTTGCCATAACATTTTCTCCAGTTCTGTTTATTAAAAACACAACTGATTTAAACTTATGAATATGACTTAGATTAAGTTTTGTTCAGCATTTGCCCCAATATTACAATTATTTCAGTGTGATATCGGGATGTGAGTGTTTTGAATTTTGTTACTTTTTTATTTCTATTTGGATCTCATATTTACCTTTTAAATAAATAGTATCTAAAACTACATGGTTCTCATTTTTTTTATTGACTTAAGTCAAAATATAATTTTCTCAAGAATTAACGGTGCGTCGTTTGGATACATTTAACTTATTGAGTCCAAAATGAGGCATCATTAAAATGCAGCTTTTCTGAATCATAAACTGATGATTACAATGGACAATTCATTAGAAATGGTGTTGGTATTGAAATGGTGTTCATTGTCTAAAAAAAACCTGTTTCGACTATTCATTTCCTGTGAGGCCAGATCCAAGAGTAAGAAACCTAATAAAGAGGAAGAGATCTTTTTCAGTCAAAAAAAATTCCATACGGAAAACCAGAGAAGCCAGATCAAATCTGATATCAATTGTACAGAACACTTTTTCCATATTTAAAGAAATAAGTAAAATACTATCAAATTTGGAGGAAACAAACACCTTACGGTGTGTACTAAAACAATTTCAAAACCTCTGATATGGATGTTTTTAGAACTCTTTCACAATTGGAACAATTTGTTGTGTAATCTCTTTGTGTAGTGATATGGTCCAGTGAAAGGTTGAACCACATGAGTCCTCATATTAATGTCTTGTGATTCATTTCACTGGTATTACAGGAATAATTGAAATTAAGAACTGTGTTGTTAAGTTCGCTAAACAGTGGTACAGTGTGTATTTGTTTGATACTGAAATTTTGGAAAATCCCTCCACAGTTTTGTTCCTGTTGTCATCCTTGCAACACATCATCCAGTCTGTCTCCTGTCTATCTTTGTATGATGATATGGGAAGTAACAAAACTGTCATTGTATAATGGTTGATAAGCAATTGCTAAAAATATTTACCCTTTCACAAAAAAATGACTCAATGTTCAAAGTGAAGCATTTGTATCAGTGATAGCGTAATTGCATTTTTAGTATCAGCCTAAAAGCACAATAGTGTTACTGTTACTTCTGTCTCGTTGTGTCTCACTTTACTTTAAGTGTAAATCTAACTTTGTGTGTGTCAGTGGAAATTGGCATGAGCTACAGTGTGAAAAAAAGAGCACCAATAGTTTCTACTGGCCTGACTCATCATTTTCTTATCCAAACTCAAGGCTATACTCATCACATCAGAGTCTGCCCGCTGTTCTCTATTTAGGTGCTGCCAAGTGGTGTTGTTGTGTGTGTGTGTGCGTGTGTGTGTGTGTGTGTGTGCATGTGTTTGTTTGTATGTGTGTGCATGTGTGGTGGTGGGGTAACAGCAAGGGCCTTGAAAATCCCACTGCTAAAACTACCCACAGCTGCTGAGGGCACAGGGGACAGTGTGCATTGTGTGTGTGTGTGTGTGTTATACATATGCTATGTGCATTATAGCATACAGCAGGTCTCACTCAATTAGCATCAGGCAACCTTTTAAATAAGTGTAATATTTGCCACAGTAACAATGTTACTTTTCACAAATATTGTTCAGAATCGAAGAAGGAAACCCTGTGTACACTGCAACCGTCACATTCACACTCATTCCTGTATACATACACACGTTTGATCTTGTTTCTAATTTAAAAGTAATTTTAATAATAAAGAAATTCATCTGAAATCAAAGTCATACATTAGTAGCTTTTCAAATATCAGCTTCTGAAAAGGACCCGCTTGTAGATCATGTGCTAAATGCTGTGGGAGAGCTATAAACATGTGCCATCTGGTGGACATTTTGATCCAGCGTGTCTTTAGTCCTCCAGTATAAGAGTTGCCATTTCTAGTGGTCCACATTTATGTTAAAAACTTCCACTAATATTACAATAAATGATTAATATTATAAAAGCACATTCTTATGTGTTCTCCTTGAATCAATATGACCTAATAGTGTACCATTAAGTGGATTTTTTGAACATTTCCTTCGACTATACTTCTTTCACTTCTGATCCACGCAGTGACACCAAACGTAATTTGAACATGCAACCTCGTGACCAGATGAGCTCCCAATGCACCCATTAGGAGCTCCTGTCTAGTTGTTTTTCTTCATTTTATTTCAAAAGGCATTCACAGGGACTCACTTGCAGTCCTCAATCACGGCGATCTCATGTTTGACCTGGTGGAAGTCTCTCGCCATCCTGCAGTGCTCCTTGTACACCTGAACACTCTCTCTCAGAGACCCACAAGGGGGCACTGGCTGCAAAAGGTTAGAGAGAGAGCTATTATGTTAGTTTAGGACCAGGAAAAACTAAACAAGAGTTTATAATATATACAAACCTGGACCTGTTATTTGGAACTTTCCAAGAAGGTCCATACAATTTGCTGTGAGGATAATAATTGAGACCTGAACTAACTTGTCTCCATATTACCGCCATAATACATGTATAAGACCTATAAATGTTTTATTTTCACCCCATGGAAGGCCTTAAAGGGGGAAACAAGTGTAATGGCAAATCAGAATATTGCACTCAAACCATTTCAGTCCTATAAATGTATTATGAATATTGATTATAAAAAATTATAACGACGATGAATGGGAATGAAACAGAAACCTCTATTAGCCTGTGTTACAGTGCATGAACGTTTTAATTCATTGGCCTGCTCCTGCTGTTCTCATTTGATACTCTAAGCCAACATGCACTTTATGTGACCCTGGCTGTGGCTCTCGTTGAAGGGTAATTCAAGGACAACACTAAAAGCAGATTGAGCGTGCAGAGTGAAGACTTGACAGAGTGAAGACTTGACTTGAATTGATTTAAAAAGTTGATAAGCTTAACCCAACCTTCTTCTGTTTCTACCATAAACAGAATAGAGTTTTAGAGGGAAATTCCAGCATCACACACATTTTTCAGAAGTACATTTTCAATCTATACTTTTCTTCTTAACCTGCCCCTAGATCTTTTATAGTGGGTCATTTCCAGCATTATTCCACTGAGCTGAGCTTTAGGTGTAAGATAGTTATACAGTAAAAGGAGGGAGCAATAATGATAGCAACAGCATTATTTACAGAGCAAATGTATTTAAACTCAAAGAGAGAATTCAGTTGGCATTTGACTCTCCATTAGATCCATTAAAAAAATAAAGCATTAAGACACAAACCAGAGCAATCCATGAAATGCAAAACGCTCATAGCATAAGAGTGCAGGGAAAGTTTGGACTTTTCCTTTAAAAGGCACGCAAAAGCTATCTCTGCTGCTGCTCGGCCAACAAAACGAGGTGTGTGTTCAAAGCAATATGATGCCACCTTATGGACAAGTAAAGTATATATATATATATATATATATATATATATATATATATATATATATATATATATATATATATATATATATATATATATATATATATATACACACACACACACACACACACACACACACACACACACACACACACACACACACACACACAGTATTGTATACCTGCAGTCGCTGTTCAAGATCTGGGAAAGTCTGATGTAGATCCTCCACATCTTTTACATCTATAGACACAGAATGCATTATTCAGATATCAGTATAATGATTGATATATACTGACATATAAAACACAATATTGTATATCGTAAATGATCCAACTGTTTAACATTCAACAGTATATAGGTTCACTGAATGGTGTATCAAAAAGGCAGATGCTTTAATAGCTTTTTAGGTTCTTAAATTGGAAAAAAAACAACAACACTATAGGGGCCTCTTATACGTCGCCACTGCAACACATTGCTCCATGTATAAATGAGCCGTGTCCTTTTACTGTACAGCAGTAATGAGCTGTCTTACTGAAAGACATGAAGGGTAAGAATACAAACAGACAAACAAAGTGGGCAGAAAGAATAGCCAGGCCAGATGTATGGACCAACAGGGATTCAGTCAGTCAAGCAGGCTGCCAGACAGACAGACAGTCAGACAGATAGAAACAGACAGGTTGTCTGCACCAGCCTCTGCCTCGCCAGTAATGTCCCCCTGGAGTTGTGGAACACATGTGGAGAATCCTGGGATGATGCAACCTTCTAAAAGCAGAAGTATCAGTGGGCCAGCTTACAGCCATGGGGCCAATTATGATGTGGAATAAATACAGTTCTAATGCTTAGGATTGACACCGTGTGGGGTTATAACTATGCCTGGCATGAAGTCATGAGAGCCCGAAAGGATGATCCCTAGATGGAGCACAGGTCTTAGTCCCCCTGCTGAGGAACACAAGTTCAAAGAGGCAACAGCATGACCGTCCAGGGAATATCCAAAATGTGATTTTGGGGGGTAGGGGCAGATTGTGCCTGAACAACTGTGGAAGCAACCACTTCAACAAAAAACAAGTATGTGGGCATGATAGCAACTAAAAAGATGGCCATGAACAGTTACTTGATCCTTAAGATTTATCATAAGATGAACCCGAGCGCAACTTCACAAAACCACTTAATGGAAAACGAGGTGAAACTAAAATGAATCCACTCAAATGGAGGGTTGGGGTGAGAATATCAAACAAAAGTACAGCAATAACAATGATTAAGAAAAGAAAAAGTGATTCAGAGGACATGTTGCCATGCAAGAATGACAGGCAGAATGTCATGGAGTTCAATGAATCACTGCTGAGAGTGGGATTTGAGTGTCATTCCTGCTACAGCCCTTCATCTCACTTCCTAAGAGAAAGACAAGAGGGATCAGAGATGGGCGGAGTAGGACTGAACGTGTTAACTGCTTATAAATATAGGCCGGTGTTCTAAAAGCTGAAGAGTGAATCAGGCAGTAGGACACTGTTAGTATTAGATGGGAAACCTGACTCTGCCATTGCATAGCTGCAGCTGCTGTCCCAGAGTCTGGCCCCACTGCAGTGAAACATCCTGACAAACTCTACCTTGCACCATAGGTAGGGTAGGCTTTAGAGTTTTGATTATAATAATAATACTACTCCCATAAGGAATCGCTTGTGTGTGTCGTTTTTCAAGTGCACAGCTGCACACATGCATGTGTGGTCAGTTATATATTAGTTAATAAGCTGTGGTCCTACAGAAATAGAGGTAGCACCTGTCTCAGCTACAGTGTAGGAGAATGAGCACAGTTAAAGTGATAGGGTGTGAGGTGTGTGTGTGTGTGTGGTGGGGGTGCCTGGTCTGTTTTGGTGGGAGGAATGCCGTGCATGTGTTCAACACATACTGGAAATGCAGTGAGAGTAGAGCTCTAAGCAATAGCAGGTGTGAAATGATCAATTGAGTAACAGGTACAATTACACTCAAAATAATTAGTTACTGTCATTCCTGAGACGACATGACATACGTGTATGTGCGGGAGACTTAGTGTGTGAGGTGCTTGGATGGCTACAGTATGTGTGTGAGTGCACAGTTTGTTAATGAGCATGTGTTTACCTGATGTGTCGTCGAGACTGAAGGCGATTCTAACTTCAGATTTATCAGGAGACACTCTTCTGGTTGAGGTGAGCATTTATCCCTTCATGAGGCCACAGGCACAAAATAGAGCTGTTAACACAGTCACAAGAGTATATTAAAAGGCACAGGATGATGAAAGTAATTTAAAAGGGTTTTTTTTTAATAAATTGTGGTGATTTTTATAACAACAAAAAAATAGAATTGTGGCGATTTCGTACATTCCTCTGTTGTCTATGCCTTTGTGAAGGGCATTTTTTTCAATTGTATTTATGGCCCAGGCAATCCGCAAATTAAGTAGTAGTTATGTTATAAATCCTAATTTGAAGTTTTTATCCCCCATTTTGTATTCTGGCCTAGTACATCCATCCATTTTATCCACACTCAACTATATACTTAACTCAGCAGGTGCAGTGATCAGTTGGAATGAAAGCCTGCCTAAATAAATCACGTGATTAATCCACACCTAGGAAAGAACGTTGCTCTATGAACACACACACAACACACACACACACACACAACACACACACACACACACACACACACACACACACACACACACACACACACATTCAGCCTCCAGTTTCATCATGCATTTAGAGTTGCGGCGGGGTTAAATAATTAGAGAACTTTGACATACTGGCTGAGGTATAGGCTTTTTATATCCAGGCATATGCCTGCTTTAACCTTGGTAAACCCTCTGTCTCACAACAAATCTCAATGACCTTTTACACCAGCAAATAAAGCATTTTTATTTAGGCTTTTTTTTAGGCTCTGTTAGTTGCTGGAAAAGCAAAACATGCCTTATACTGTCAAAATATAACAGTATCAGTTGATGGAATAGCATTATAGTGCACTTATTGTCGTCAATCCGCATCATGATGTACTACTTTATTACAAACATGGAATATCTCCAGCACCTGGGAGCTGAAAATGAATCATCTGAGCCAACAGGCCATTGTTACCTGAAGCAGCACGAGCCCGACGCAGGAAATTCCGTAAAATAAAGATTACAATCAAGTAGAAGTGTACGTCCTCAATATTAATAGCCGCCTTTTTTCCGTCGGACCACCACTGAGGTCTCTTCAGAAATAGTACAAGGCGTCTCTCGTCCGTAGCATGGCAACTATCGCTTCAAAAGTTGACCTCCACTTCCCTCTTGAGACTCCAAATATTATCTAGAATTCAGACGAGTTCCACCATAATAAATGCATCAGTCAGAGGTACTCCAGCAGCTCAAGTTTGTGTTGGCATTGACATGTTATCCAGGGACTGTAGCAGCCATGCGGGGAAGAGCAACACAACAGGGCGCAGGCAGTCGAGGAATGCCGTCCGCTGTCCCCCCGTGGGGACCCGGGCCCAATTAAATGTCTCAGATGACATGACTTTAGCCCGCAAAAATGCCCATAGCCGCGGCCCTGTTGTGAGTGACACGATCGCCGGGATGGTCTTTGGCTTTGCAATAGCTGTGCAATGAGACAGTTGCTCAGAATGAACATCTCATGCTATAAAAGCTCTGAAGGAAGAAGCATCCCAGTCTGTTTTCCTGCGGGGAGGTCGTAACGCAGGTGACGTGATTTTTTTATACAGAGGAGGGTTTTTTTTACAATACAAACTTTAAAGGGCCTTCAGGCACTTAAGGGTGGACATTTTAGAAGGAAGTTAAGTTACACATAGATCAGTTAATTCAGGGCTTCTTCTCTGTAGGCTTATATCTAGGCTGTGAAAACATTTTATATAGTCTGTAAAGTATTACATTTAAAAAAAAAATAACCCAGGTGTGGTCATCATTCTTCATAATCATTATTGTATTCAATTTTTTACACAAAAAGACACAACTTTGGGGTTTGGAGTGGGAGGTTGTAGTACCAGGCAGGAAGGATTTAATGAAAGTGTGACAGACCCAAATGTCTGGTCACAAATTGTGGTCATACATCTATTTATTATAGTGTTGATATAGACTGTTATATAGATGGACGTCATAACAGTTCAATGCAGCTTCACTACGGTGCAGCCTAAACATATTGACCGCCCCCTGGTGGCTGGCTGCAGTAGAGGTCATTTCATTTTTTTCTGCTTGTAAATTTGTAAATAGTAAATTTCGTTGTAATTAATTACTTGATGACTACGAAAAATGTACAAACAGCCGTGCTTCTCTCATGCTCCCCTTTGTGATTGGTGCAGGCAGCTGTATGTGGCAAGACCTGGAATCTGTGTGTAAAGCGCATCGTGCACGGCGGCAGCTCCTTCATATTCTGCACATGGCACAAGGCAAACGTGTCTCATGTGTAGTCATTTTTGGCTGCGCTGCTGTACAGTAGGAGGAAGTTGGGAAAGGTATGATGTCAATGATTTGTTTTTGTTTTTTTGCTGACAGAGTGTTTCTAGTTTCCACCACCAGAGAGAGCTGTGGACTGTGAGAGGTAGTCGTAGTGTAATGGGGGCCAGCTATTCCGTCTTGAACCCGAGAGGGACCTGAGGGACGCAAGTTGCGAGTTTCTCCTCACTTTTCCTCCTCGAAACAGGTTTGTGATATACAGAGTCACAGTTACTTACACTACAAATGGATGGGACTTGCTAAATGTCATAGTTATTAAATGTTAGGTCAATGGTGCTTGTTGATTTAATGTTCAATTTAAGCTGACGTGGCTTTTGTCTGACTAATCGCTGAGAGAACCTTTGAGACAACCAACCAAATACTATACTTCTTGGTGTGTTTCATGGTAGAACACAACTACACATTAAAGCCCAACTCCACGGTGAAGAATGAACCATCCATGCCTGACATTTTCTGAAGATGACCTTTACAGGATGTCTGTGTTTAATTCAGCCTATCTCCTGCATGTTAAAAATGACATAATGTAGGTGATGGCTGATATATTTAAATATGTTATGGCCTGGCTCATTTCAGTTCGTAAATTTATCTCTGAGAAATTTAGCTCACCTTGACTTTGGTCGACCTCTGTTTATAAGCTCTTTCAATAATTTCACTGCTCTTCTTTATTGTTAATGTGCAATAAAGTAACTTATTAAAATGTCCCTCTAATTCAATAATCAATATGTACAATAATCCCAAAAGTCATTATTTGCATATAACATAGCGTTTGTCAGAATGTAGATTATTCATTAAAATGCCAAATCCAATGTTATCTTATATGCCTTGCATACATAATATAACTACACACAAATATGACAAGTTTGCTCTGGTGATTACATACAAAGGTCAAAAGAGTAAATCTGCAAAACCAGGTAAGAGTAGTCAGCTGGTATAAAAAGTACTATTTTTACTATGTTATTTCAAATTATTGAACATGATGACAAAAAACATTCCCATTGTCTCATTTATCAAATTCTTCAGCTAAGTATATATTTTCTACGCAGCTCTGAATACAACTTTGCTTTAATAAACATACATATTTGAATATAATAGTATAATGTAATAGTAAACAATAGACCAGATCCAGATGTTTCTAACTATAGATCCTGCTAATTCTAAATCGTAAAGTATACTTTTCAATTGTGTGAACTATGGCACTGGGTTTATTTCTATATGTTGCTCCTTGAATGAAGGAACTTGGTGGAGGAGTCAAAGGTAATTCCTGAAATGTTTCTTTATAAAAAATTTAAAAAAAACACCACCCTGAAAGACCAGCAATATATTGAAAACAACAACATAACACTTTCTTAGCTTAAAGTACTGTCACCACTCACCCAGTGGTGATGTCTGTGCACACCTTCAGCTCTGCGAGAAGTTGGTTTGTGGGGTCAGAAGCCGTCTTCAGACAGGATGTTGGACAGATGTCAGCGGTCTCAGCTGCTGGTGGTCTCTGTGGCATCTGGGACGCCATGGACTCCTTAATTAACTCCCTCAATGTCCTGTCAGTGCATTATACGTCACATGAAAATATGTGCATATTATCATTTACAACCTTGTCATTACAGCTCTAAAGCCGATACAATATGCTCATGACACATGCTACTTGCTGGGTCTTTTACCTGCTGAGACTCTACGAATGTTTTATGTTCATGCAAAAAGCTAGAAATATTGTGCATATTACTCACCAGTCTGTTAAAAGTAAACCGCAACTGGATATCGCAGGGACTGGAATCAAGCGGCGCTCAAGTTGTGTGGAGAGCATTGGGTGACTTGGATCATCCCTAACCAATTATGATCATTAAAATACCATCAGCATATTGATGACCAGAAGCATTAACTATTCAGAACTAAGAGAAGAGGCGGTGCCAAGCCCTCACCTTTATACAAAGAGCACATGTACCAGCCGTTGTAGTACAACATCATTAATATATGTTACATTGAAGACCAGTCTGTGGTGGGCTTACTTGATGAAAATGGTTCATATCCTGTGAAAAATAAATATGAATGAATCATTTTTGTTTTAAAATAGCAACAATTTGTTTGCAGAGTATTCTTCAACCTTCCATTTAGTCTGTTTATGCACTGAATGTATATGACAATAATTCATTATAGGTTTGAAATAATAATGAATGAAATGCTGAACTGACCTTAAGTCTTTGAAGCTGGGCCTAAAAAAACAAGCAATCAGGTCTCTGAAAGAATTACTGTTCAGGGTTTCCCCATGTTCTGATTTACTGCAATATTCTGAAGGTATACATAGATGAGGCCAGTTCACCTATACACCAGCAGATGAGAGCATTACCCCTCAATTATTTACAGTGAGGATTTCAGATGGTAGGACAGAAAGAAAGACACAGACAGACAATAGAGAAAGAAAGATAAATGATGCTCTGCACCTCCCAGAGCCCTCCTCATCCTCATTTGTCTCCATTGACAGGCTGTTGACACAGACCTGCCTTATCAGCCCCAGAGACCGTTCATCTCATTGTGATGGATGGGCCATACTCAAATGCCTGCCACTCTTTTACATTGGAGTCATAGCAAAGCTTTGAGTCTTCTGTATGTACAGTTGAGAACCTCACATTATGTCGTTCGGTTTGACAGGTTTGAACGATTTACATGTCAGATTCAGACGCATATGAAGGAGAAATTCTGGAAGAAGTGCTTTCTGATGTAAAATGTATTTCTATAATGCAGCTGGTTTTATAAAAAAAATTGTAAACAGACTAAATTTAATTAAATTTTCC
Source organism: Clinocottus analis (assembly GCF_023055335.1). Taxonomy (NCBI): domain Eukaryota; kingdom Metazoa; phylum Chordata; class Actinopteri; order Perciformes; family Cottidae; genus Clinocottus; species Clinocottus analis. The sequence goes on along the minus strand of NW_027176207.1, from coordinate 11,861,344 downwards.
GTCTGTTGCTGACCTTTCCATCAGGTAAACGCAATAAAGGCCATATACAAATGTCAACAACGGGCTCTTTGAGCTGTCTTTTCATCTTGATTTCTCAGGACCGACTCTTCATGTGTGCAAGAATTATAGAAGTATGGATCATAATCTCTGACCTTCTTGCTGACGGCACAAACCGACAGATGCCACTATCTCTGTATATTTCCCAATTTCTCTTTCAACTCTCCATCAAGGCTAAGGCTGAAAACTCTGTTTCAGGAATATTGAGAGGAAATAATAGTAATTGTGTGTGAAAAACAAACTGGATCATGAACACAGGTGAAGACTGAAACCTTGTCCAACAGCAGAATATTGTTCAGGTGAAGTCAGGAGCAAGAAAGTCCTGTTGAGCCGTGAAGAACGCCAAAGCAGAGTTGTAATCCATGGCCTCATTTATGGCGGATTAGATGACGATAAAAAAAAAATACTGCCTTTGGTTTTGATTAAGAATTATGGGGTTAGGAGATTAGAGACAACTAAACGCTATTACATTGGACTGAGCCCAATACCAGAATTAATCTGAATACCAAAAAAAAAAGAAAACTCATTACATGAAGAGATTAAGAAAAGCTCAGTGCAATTCTCATAGGATGCACACAAACCAGTGCACACCATCCATCCAGAGGAATATCACAACAAAAACTCTGACTCCAGGAATTTATGAAGTATTTATATCGCATCATTTATTGCACTTTCCTGTTTGAAATGTCACGCATTAGCTGTTAAATGTTAAGTCAGCTTTGAAAGTCCTGACATTATTGATAATGAATTGTATTAAGGCTAAATGCTTCAGGTGCTCCATTAACATTTTGCACTACAGACAGTGTCAATATAATTATTTGTAAATAATGGTTGTGTTCTTTACCTGATTTAAATTGATGGCAGTATTTAAAAAATGTCAACAAAAAAAAATACTGAATTGCTGCCTTCAATAGTCTATTCCCAAAGAACATATCACACATGTCAAGTCCATTGACAAGAGTTCAAGGTCGGTTGTACTGGAAGATGAAGGTGATTAGAGGGTTAGTAAAGAGGTGGTGGAGGGACAAAGAGCTTTTCTGATTGATTGATTTTACCCAGATATAGAGATATAGCTTCAAGCTCAGAACACAGTAGAAAGGAGATGTAAAAGTCATGTCAATGAAAATATCAAAACATGTCGATAAAAAGGTTAATGTAAAGGCAAATTTAATAAGAAAATGAATTAAATAATGTTACATACAAAGTGGTTCTGTGGGAAATATTGTGTGAGGAACTGTTGTGGGAATCAAATGGTAAAGTATTATGGCTCTGTCTGTTGATCACAATCTTATATATTATTGTAAATTGTAATTCCCCTTAAAATCTTCTGGTAGTTAAGCTTTAAACATGTAAACTAAGCCTGTAATGTATTTGCAGACACACACATCCACTGGGGTCCACTGTCAATACTGGGAGACACGATCTCCCTCAGGCTTTCAAATTTGACAACTGCAAACAGAACAAAAATGACTGAATTGACTGATTGAAAAACAAGACTTCTACTCCCAGAGGAAGAAGGAAATTGTCTTTGACCTCCTGAGGATTTCATGCATGAAAAAAATGTGTTCTCATTTTCTTGTACGAGAAGGAGCTCCCCGTGTCATATCCTTTTTCTGATGCACAGACAGCACTATTTCATGCTGGGGAAAGGAGGAGGGGGTTGTTTGCTGTCTGCAATTTTGGTGCTTGAAGGGTATAAAACAGCAGGTGTGTTCCTGTTTTTCCTTAGAGGTCCTTATCTCTTTTTACTGTCCAGGGTTGGCTCAGCAATCCTCTCTGAAGCTACTTTGCAGCCGCCTGCCAGTCGGCACACAAATAAACATGCGCAAACACCACTGCTAAGCATAAACAACAAAAACAGCAAATCATTCAATGGTTTAAAAAAATGCAAAAATCTTTTTACTCTGAAAATCTGTGACAATGGGAAAATCTATAAAGTTTGCAGATTCAACTCGGCAAACTGCTCAAACAAACTACCGGCTTGAAAGAACAGTGATGGTTTACACTATGAGAGGGCTCTCATCCTCAAAGTCATCACCTGTTTTAACATCATCCATGTTGATACAAGGCTAAGACTTTGTTAACTACAGTACATCTACAGTATAATGCTTAATGTATTATCCAGACGCGGGTGATAAAGAAACACCTTCATATCGTTTGTTGGCCCAAAACTAATTTGAGGAGTGGCGAGTGTTCAGGTTGCAGTCTCTGATCAAAGTTCCATCAGGTTTCAGATCTAAGGCTCACGTGCTGGAGTCCCGTCGTGCTCCTTCCCTCTTTGCAGCACGTTTTGGTTGACAGAGGACGCAAGCTGTCCTCGCTTCACTGTGGGGTCGCGACCTCCTGCGAATGCCCTTGTAACACTGCAAGGAGATACCCAACTCCTCCATCCGAGAGCTGAAAGATATGCGCTGTGAAAGAGAACAAGGCCTTGGTTAAGACACCAATAAAACAGATTGTCAGGAAGGCATTATGACCTCTTTAAACTTTGGCCATGAGTTTAATGACTGTGTAAATGTGATCAAAAACTGTATAATATAGTCAACTCAGGCATTATTGAATACGCAATTTATTGAACGCTAATTGAAGTTTAAACTGAAGGCAATAACATCTGATCCATCTTTACAGGAGATCGCCTGCAGCTGAATAAAGTAAAGTAAGCAAAACACCAGAAAAAAAAGACACACGTAAAATATAAATCTCTAAAAAAAGACTTGTAATTGCTGTCGTCTCATCATAAAATCCAAGAACACAATGAAGAGTTGAAGGACAATGTTTGCTGTGCGACATCATAATGCAGGGAGCTTTGAATTTATAATGTGGTAATTATTTGAAATTACAAAAGAGAGGGCCATCCTAACGAGAAGCCTGAGGCCTATTTGATTCTGCAGAATAATACATTGCATTTAACTCATTAATCTTCAATAATGTTTATGAGCCTTTTCGTTTGCTCTCCTCCAGAGGCATTGCTCGCAAAAGTTATTTAGCAAATTATTATTCATGGCACAAAGTTTTCCCGTTTTTATCTGTCGGTCTTTGCATCCAAAGACCATAAAAGGTCTTCCTCTTTCATCCTCAGCCTAAGGGTTTCAAACAAATGTGGCTTCCTGCAGAGTTTCCCACGATTACCAGTAACACTCCGAATCAGTGGAAAACCCACAAATTGCAAGCCTCAGACCGAAAGACTGAGAAAGAAGAGCTTAAACTGCATATTGAAATGTATATATCATTTTGACTTGGCAGAACACATTAAAAAAAATTTAAAAAATGACTTCTTTAAATTGATCAATTCTTCTTTTTTTTGTAGTAGTTCATATTTTCTTTTTTTTTGTTTATTTTGGTGAGATTATTGTGGCACTTAGATGACAAGGTCAGTATCCCTCTGTGATCCCATCCATCATTACTTTGGTTACAATGCCCTGCATACAGCAGAAGTATCAGGGGACATCTAAACTCGACACGTTGTTCCATCATTGTTAGCCAACCAAACCAGTCCATCAACGAGCTTAATGAGGAGGAAAAAATTCAAATAACCTTTCCTATCTTTTGATTTCCCAAAAGGCATTCAGAGTCTGCCTCTAAAGTATACACAAAATCCCACTGAGACTTTATTGAACAAAATAAAACTAGTTATTTAAAAAAAAACGGTTATTTAACTGGTGCGAGCAAGAAAATAGTCGGGCAGCCCTGCTGCAGCATTTACATTATTTATTTAGTTTTGTAACTATCCTGAAAAAAGGGTGCTGAAAAGGATATACGTCAATGACTCACATATGTCACATAATATAATATAACTTGCAACTTAAAAACAACATCCAGATGTCCTGAGGGTTTTTCCTAATTAAAGTGATTATTTGTAGGCTTACATTTGTAAAGTGATCCTTGCATGTTCTATAACAAAAGCATGCAAATAAGACGGGGTTGTCACTTATGGAGCAGACGTGCCTGCATGAAGATAAAATGTATTCTCTTTATAAAACAAGCTTGTTAAGAACAAAGTAAAGTATTTGACTGCTTAAATATAACTAGTATAAAACCACACATAATAATTATTAAACAATGTCATAATTTAATATTGGTCTGAGGACAAAAGAAGGAGGACATCTGAGGACAGAATTTCAGTTGAAACTAAATCAAAGGATTGGAAGAAGGGATGTGATGTGAGCATGAGGGTCAGGTATTAGAGGTCAAAGGGTCATGAGGATTGACTTACACAGGGGGCAGAGAAAAGGACAGCTAGCTACAAACCTACTGTCTATAGTGTGTCTACAAGGTAAATGTGCTGCCGTGGCTACTCTGTGTCGTCCCCTAGAAGCCTGCCGCTCTCCAGATCAGTAGATAAGGAGGTGCCAGAGGAGGAGGTGGAGCCACGCCGCTGAAACTGACGGGACTGCACCCCATAAAAGAAACAGAAGGCCTGACACGAGCATGCAGAGAAGAAGAAAAAAGAATGGAGCAGAAGAGAGATCAAAACAGGCAAAAAATGGAACAAAGAAAATAAAAACACACAGCAAATAAGAAACATAAGCATGTGAAGCAAGAAAGTAATCATGTGAATGGCTCAGTACTGATTTTCATTCACAGCATCACTTTTGATAACCGTGTGGAAATGGATGTTCTTGTTATCGAAAGCAGATAGAACACATGATCCTGCTAATTGTAATAATTAGTAATTTTACATTAGTGCTTCATTACCAGGCAGGGAAGATGTAGCTTCAGGCATATTCCAGTACTGATGACTTATTGGTGACATGAAATGTTTTAAAGAAGTAAGTTACAAAATGAATAATACTTGAATGCTTTACATGTCTGTCAATTCACTATCTCTAACCCACTGTTTACTGTGTAGGCCTGTCAGGCACAAATAAGTCATGAATCCATTTATGCACTTTCTTGTTTTTTACACCGGCAAGTGAAAATATGACTTTGAGTAAATTACTTTTCATCAAGGAACCAACATCTAACAGGCACTTCCATAGTTCAAAAATATTAATTGGTACGTGACAAAGAAAGACTTGACATTGCTTGTCTCTAAAATATAAGCGTATAACTTATTCTCACGCACATTTTCAAACCAACAATCCATGTAACAGCATCTTTTCTTCTACCGTGCCTCGATGAAAACAAAGATTTAATCATGAACATCTAACATTAAGACCGGTCATTTGTCATTATCACTCCCCAGAAGTACAGCAGTGCCTCACTCACCTCCTCTATGTCAGCATTCCTACGAGCCTTATAGATGAACTCTCCGATAGCTACGAACACAGAGAGAACCAGACCAGCAGCCAGGACGATGAAGATACCGCCGATGTTTTCCACGCCCAGAGCACTGGCCTCCTTGTTGTCCTCCTCTGGGCAGCCATTGCCTCTCCACCACTTCTCCTTCATCATGTGCAGCTTCCCTTCCTCCTGCAGCTGAAGGATGGCAATGGTCACTTTATCCCGGTATGGTGACCCTGGCAAAGACAAATAAAAAGGCATTATGTAATGACGGGGCATTTATAAAAAACTTTAAATGCCCCATTATTCCAATAAAGCATGGCAGCCCTTCCGAACCACCCCTCTGTTTACAGTGTTTTAGTGAACCATTTTTCTCCCATGAAATTAAAGCCTTTGCTACGTGCACAGAATTAACTGGCTGGAAACATTTATCATGAGGATATAAAAGGGCCATTTGCATTTGTAATGTTTATCATTATTTAAAAAGCATTTCAAGTAAGATCCCCCGGAACAAGCAGAGCAGAGATCAGGCGACTGCAGCACACGTTGATGGGGCCGAGCAGTTGAAGGAATCATGTTTAATAGGTTTGAGAAGGAGGCTTCTGCCCCAATTCCACTAAAGCATTTCCCTCCACTATCCAATGACACTCAGGGGCCTAAAACATTAAAACATATGGGACATTCAAGCCTGTTCATCAGATAATAAAAGAGCGGAATAAAGTCGGCTTCAGTGCAACTCAGCCGAAGCATTGCCGGATCTTCCCTGAGGGCATCAGTGAGTTATTTAGCTTTAACCTAAACCTGAACCTGTACAAAGTCCCTGCGCTGGGAAACACGCATTAACACACACACACACACACACACACACACACACACACACACACACACACACAAACAAAAATGAAATAAGTCATGGGTTATTGGAGAGGAAAAGTAAAACCATCACTGATGCTCACTTAGATTTAGCTCTGGAGGATGGCATCATTGTCCTGCTTTTGCATTATCTTCTTTTTGGTTTGGCATGTCACAAGCTCTGCTTTGGACTACAGTCATAAACACATACTGTAAGTAAATGCATTGCTTGGTGTAATAGATTAAAAAGCATCCGAGTGGTCAGCCACAATATGTACCAGGTCCATCGCAGGTGTTCACCGGTCTCTTCTCTTGTTCACTCTTCACAGTCTGCCTTCAGATGAAGCTTGCTAGCTCTTGTACCAGCAGGGGAAAGAGGCTGAATACAGACACATGATGCGGGCTGAACCACCGGAAGTTCAACATCACATTAGACTGGATGAGCGACCGCAGTGCCCTCTACAAGAGTGCCAATTTAACTTTCTGAGGAGGATCTGGTCATTTTCCATTTGCAGTACTATGCTGCTGATATTCCTCCACTATGTGGGGGGTCATAACTACATCCTGCATGGTCGTGTTCAGGGTGAGAACAGCCAATAATCCTAGAAATAAAAAGCTGATCAGGAAGGTTGGCCAGCGAGTAAGGGTGAAACTTGAGGCTCTGGTGGTGGTGTGTCAGACTCAGGAGGATCATATGCAGTACCTTTCATCACCTGCATGCAATATGTCTGCTTGAATATTACAGGAAGTCCTATCTGTTTCTGAAGCTATCAAACTGTGCAACTTCTCCCTGTGCTGCTGGGAGTAGAGCCTTGCCACCTTTGAACTTTGGCTTTTGTTAGCATCGGGCAATACTGCAAATATCTTCTTACCGCCGTGTTGTTTGGTAATCAAATATATAAATAGTCAATATTAAATAAACACATAGTAAAGCCGATTTTTAATGAAGTAGCATAATTCATATCAATTTAGTTTTTCTGAGAAAGTTGACTTAGTATGTGCTTGTTTTGATCATTTTAGATGACATACTTGTGAATCACTATAACTCTAAATATGTTATCATCATTACTATGAAAGACAATAAATTATTATATTGAATTATTGCCAAGCCCTAGCTTTATATTGTATGAATAATTCCCCAACTATTTGCTTTATACTTTTTAGTTTTCATGATTCCATAACTAGGCAAGATTAGAATTGATAAAACAGGTAATAATTGCTATGTAATGATAGAGTGTATAATTATAGGTACTGTGAAGTACTATGAAGTGGATTGAGATGCCCATACATCTAAATGTAGGACTTGTAATTGCCAACCTGTGTAGTTGTGGAATATGTTCTTGGCGAAGACAGGATGTGTTACTACTCCAGATCAAAAAGAATACTTTTAACAGGCTCTGCATTTTATTTTTATTTTTTACCTTTCAAGAGGAAGAGAGAAAACACAAGAGGGACACAATACGTTAAGCACTGCCAAAGTAAACATCGAAGAGTACCAACTGCATGAACGGTCCAGTAGGTTGACTCGCTTCCAGGTTAAGTTCTGTATCCAACAAACTGGCCTGAAACCTTACGTTAACATTGGCAGTGAACAGCTGGCAGAGCTATGTTGAGGATACAGGATAGCAGCTCTGTACTTTTATTCCTGAAGAGTGAAAATGCAAACTCCAAATAAATTGAAGTTCCTATCTACAGTATACAGCTGACATTTACAGATATTCTATTAATTTTCAGAAGGCCCTCCCGAAAGTGTGCACAACTGTGATTTGCTTAGAGGCTAAATGTATAAAGTCTACTACGGAGAACAACCAAGGAATGTTTATGCATCAATCATAAACAAGTCTTGCTGTACTGAAGTTACAAGGGGAACGCTAACCATCAAAGCACAAGGTCAAAAACTGTCTGCAACAAGTCATTATGTTCTAATTTTCAATAAAAGTTATAACAATGATTGTTCCACTAAAAAATATTTTCTTGATCGACAGTTCTTTTCATTTGCCACTAACTGCCGTGGTGCCAGGGATTAGACCTACAGTCTGACAGTCACTTACATTCTCTTTCTTCTTACCAATAGGTGTTCCCACTCCGTAGCCCTTGGAGTCTATGAGACCTCCAATCTGTGTGAGGTTGCAGTTTCTCTGGCTGATGTATTCGATGCTGGTGGACTCCATCAGCATGGCGTAGTCTGTCGTGAGGACCCGGGTGATGCCCTCTCTGTTGTTCTTAACCAATGCAGTGTTCTTCCTGCTGCTCATAAACGCCCACATCTTCTCGTAGGTGGAGATCTTTGATTTCTGCAAAAGTAGGCAAAAGTATGCAATTGCATCGTGTGTGACTGTGGTTACACATACACACCCCATATGTACTCACCTATATTTTAAATGTTATCATAAACACTTTCAACAGCAAAATGTGTGAGACTGTGGGATATCTTTATGATACTGTGTGTGTGCGTGTGTGTATGCGCGTGTGTGTGTGTGTGTGTGTGTGTGTGTGTGCGTGTATGCGTGTGTGTGCGTGTGTTTCTCCTTGCTCAGTCAGAGAAAATGGGACAGCTGTGTTCTAAATCTCCTCCAGCTGATTCAATTTGTTCAAGCTATCAACACAGCCTGCTTCTTCCTATCCAGGCAGACGTAATCACTGGCTGCAATCTGGGAAGATAAAGCCCTGCATGGATCACCCCTGCTGAGCCACCAGGATGCAAGGAGAGTGGGTGGCGATGGGGTGAAGGAAGTGGCAGCCCTGCCTAAGGACATCGGTACAGCGTCATATTATATCATACAAACTAACAATTTAACATATGTTTGACTTCACGACAGACACCTCAAAACGCAAACACAAGTAGTCTTGATATGCATCTTTTCCACTTCCTATGAATCTGCATTGCCATTAAAGTAAATGCTACTCTTTTTTTTGCCCATGTCTTTAGATTTTTTTCTATTTCATGGGATGTTTGGCAAAAATGCCGGATGCGGAAGGGATCAAACTGTCATCACTGTAACTGTATGGAAGGAAGGTTACTGTACAACTGATTCATACTCACAAGTGATTCATGTTAAAGTACAAAAACACAGCAGAACTTGAATTTATGATACAGGAGTACACTATTTTTTTAATCGAATTTTTGTTTGTAAACTTGCTGGAGATTTACATCTACCAATATAATGTAAAACCAAAGTTCAATACCAAGCATTTCATAATTATCTTTTGCTTAAGATGACTCGAAATAAAGAGCTGCAGAATTAAATGCCTTTTGCAGGTTCTTCACCAATGTGTGCAACATAATTTGACAGGATATACTACTTGACATGAACTATGGAAAAAACAAACTAGTGACCACTTGTACCTTGAAGAAGGTCATGGTGGATCCATCCCTCACCGCCCCATATTCAATCCTGGTCTGCTTTGCCAAGTCGTCTGCTGAGTCGATGGGTGCATCCATTCGTTCCACCGTGAGGAAGGCAGCCAAGTTGGCCGTGTAGGAGGAGATGATGATTAACGTAAAGAACCACCAGATACCCCCAACTATTCGAGTGGACAGAGCCTTGGGCATCAGCTCTGAGCCTGGAAGCACAGGGATGGGGAACAAAAGGTAAAAAACACATACTGTTTGTGTGAGTACCATATAATTCATCCAAATCAAAGTGCCTTGGTCATTTGGGGGTTATCTTAGGAGCTTTAATTGGATTTCTATCTCCCTCCCTCTCTCGTCTCGGTCTCTCGTCTCGGTCTCTCGTCTCGGTCTCTCGTCTCGGTCTCTCTCTCTCTCTCTCTCTCTCTCTCTCTCCCTCTCTCTCTCTCTCTCTCTCTCTCTATCTCTCTCTCTCTCTCTCTCTCTCTCTCTCTCTCTCATAATAGACCAAAAAAAGTATGCAAAAATAAATGTGAGTCCATATGCCAACAAACTTCATGAACCATAAAACTGAAAAAGCAGCATGAACAACCTTCTTTATAGTTAAATCTCGGTGCGAGAAAAGAAGCAAAGAAGATTGAAGAATGCATTTATCCCAATCAACGCACCAGCTTTGCAACACCTGTACCTGTTTTTACACCGTTTTCACTTGAAGTGGGCAAATGATTTACTGCACTTTTAAAGTCAACTATTTTGGAGGGTTGCTTTAACAGCCATGTCTCTATTAAGGAAGTTATTCTCAGTCACAGTGTCGCAAAGAAAGCTCAAGTCCACTGTTGACCACCAAACAGATAGTTACACACACCACACATATGCCACAAAATAAACCAAGACCTAAAGGCATCCACATTGTTTATGAAAACGTCATATGCTCGTCCCTCCTTTTATAAATTTGACGAATGTGGCTTGACGTCAGCAAAATTGGAACTTTTCATCAGCATCCCCATTACTTGGACTCGTGTCGTCAGCAGGTTTGTTGACCATCCAATCAGGCTTGTCGGACTTATCCGGCCCAAATCTCCTGCCTCAAGGGAGGTCAAGCATCGATGAAGTTCAACATGGTTGTTATGACACGGTATGGTTTCAATTAATGGGGACTGGACAAAGGCTACGTGGAAAAGGCATTCACAGAAAGTAGGAGCCACATTTTTAATAAACAACTTAAAGCACAGTTTAAAGTGACAGTACAGTCTTTACTGCTGGACAGAGAGTTTGTTAGACAGCTCTACAGTATGGCTTTGGCAGCTTTTGCTGTTATTACCTTTTAAACGTACAATATCTGATTCTTTTGAGTCATGTTTCTGACCACCTAACACACTTTTTTCACTCATGGGGGAATTATCTGTTATTTTAGCAGCTATGTTCACCAGTTAGGCGCTAAGTGTGTCTGTCTGTCGTTTATCAAAGCAAGCAAACCGCTGCATTTTTCAACCATAAAACAACATTGGTGAGCTCGGTAAAAGTAAAGTGAGAAGTTCTGGGCCAGAAAAACAAAATGAGTTCAAAGCTTTAGAGCTGGTCTTACAATTTGAAGGACTTTTTGGAGCAACCCCTTTCACAGACAAGAAGCCATTGTATTCTTTGCTAAGCTAAACATATTGATTGAGTTAAATACCTTGCCGCATCAGAGCTCCAACGCCAAACCAAAAACTGTTAAGTAAAGTGAAATTGTTCTGTATGAGAGTCGAGGACGGGTTGCATGGATGTGGGTTGTACCACTCGTATGGAGTAAACCTGCAAGACAATAAAACAACAGAAAACAAATGAAAGAAAATATCACAAGATATTTACTACAGCATATCTGCATGGGAGCACACTGTACACTCATTTCACTTCACCTTGATTTACATTCGGATTTTCACAAAAATATATCTTAGCAATGGATAGGTAGGTGGAATGTCCTAGAAGTGTTGTTTTTTTTAACAGCATCTGACACAGCAATCACTCTTGGCTACCTAACAAGCAAAATAAAAGCCAATCTGGAAGGCGCCAGGCAGCTAAAGTATAGTTTTGACTGTAGATATGGAAATTTGCTCAACACTCCTGCCATTCCCAACTTGGTGATTCTTGTCATGTGAATTTGATACACGATTGTATGTTTTTAAATGCTTAGTGGTGTGCTACAGTTTTCTTTTCTGTACAATTTAAAATTATTAATGAAATGGTATCAATCCATCCTCTTACCTGGCAATCACAAAGAGCACACAGCTAACCCCTGTGCAGGCTAGCAGCACGTACATCCAGATGTCCGGAGACAGGGGATTAAGGAAGGAGAACACGCCTGGATTGGTGCCGTTAGGTTTGCGGTATAGGATGCTGATACCTAAGGTCATGAAGGGCTTGGAGAAGTCAATGACTTTCTCTCGAACATATGTGATGGTCAAGGGGGCCACGGCAAGGTCTGCAATCTTGAAAAGACAAAAAACAAAGTCTGCCTAACTTCATCTGTTACTACTTGACTGAGAATATACTAAAACTTTTACATTGAGAATAAACAGGGCCCAAACGGGGTTCACATGGAAATCCTTTAGGGATACTTACTCCTCCACTAGCTCATAAAATACAATTAACAAACCCAGAGGTTAAAGCTTCACAAAGGACATAATTACAGTTTAGGAGGCATTTTGTATTAAGACATGCGGTCAGTAGGTATTTCCAGCAGCAAATAGTCAATTGTTGTCATCATCTGGGTTAGATAATGCATTCTAACATTGGCATACAGATGGAGATATCTATCTATCTATATATATATATATATATATATATATATATATATATATATATATATATATATATATATATATATGTGTGTGTGTGTGTGTGTGTGTGTGTGTGTGTGTATATGTGTGTATGTGTGTGTGTTAGTAAAATATAATTAGAATTCATCACTATCACTTACCTGTTATTTGTTAAAAGTCCCGCTTAGTGAGAGGCTAAGATAATTGATTATGCAATACAGAACTGCACCTTGTATTGATATTATCAAAGACAGGAACGTGATTCTTCTGGTCTATACATACATCACCAATAGGAACACAAACAGGCTTTGTTACCATCTGTGTACTTAATTATAGACTCATTTATTGATTCAGTTTGAATGCAAGATGCATCACTAGCTTGCTTCTCCAGCCACGTTGTAGCCTTGCCAAACGTTAGTTTTTGACTTCTGCCGAAATAAATCCTCGTGGTGATCATTTGTGAAGAATATCTTTCTGAACAAAATGTGTACGTATCATAAACTTGTATTTGCCATAGTTTGTTTTTTGTTAGGGGAACCAGTAGGATGCTAAATTCTGTGGTTTGTCTACAAAAATATGTCACCCCTGCAGAACCCTCTATATACTGTACCTGTGAAAAGCAACTCCTGTTGTGTGACTGTAGTTAACTCACATGGTCAATCAGCTCCCGCACCATCCCATTCCACTCTCCCTTGTCATTCTGGGCGCCGTATTTCCCATCAGCCACCAGTCTGACCTCATATGTAAAACCTAAGATGTTGGAGAGCTCCTTCAAAAGGTCCAGACAGTAACCCTCAAAACGATCGTTCCCAATCAGCTCCTTCTCTGACTTTCTCTGCATCACATACGGATTTTCCTGTACAGCAAAAGAAAACATATTTCACTGTTTTTAAGGCATATTTCTTTTACTGATTTAAATAGTTTAATGCTGAGTATAAGGGAAATGAACTTTAGGTTCGCACCTTATTACAACTTCAAGCTAATGATCTGCCGCAAAACATCCAAACAGCACCTCCAATTGTCTTTCAATTAGTAGGTTTGAATATTTTAGTATGTTTGGACTAATAAATCTCCTGAAACACATTTTCTTCTATGCTCCATTTTCTCTGTTTACATCTGGTGCGGAAAAGGATAAAATTGTGAAAATACAAATTCAAGCAATCTACTTCAGCAACAATTTTCCACTCCTTAACGCCTGTCCTCCTTATAATTTCCTCTTCTCATGGCAGGCCCAATCCCAATGCCCTAAGGCCTTAAGCTCCGAACCGTCAGGGACTTAACTCACTTCACCTGCTAAATGTTTGAGTGGGAGAGGCTGCAAGAGCTTGAAATAGTATAAATATGAATGGAACTGTAATTTGCAAATGCATGCCACATTTGATGACAACAAAACATGTACAATTGTGGGTTCTCATTTCAAAGTTTTTAACTGCCAGATTTAAACATCTGCCAGGCTCTTGCTTCAGCAGACGAGACAAATAATCTATTTATTTGTTTTTGTCAAAACAGCTTACATTAGACCAATTAATCTAAAAAATAAAAAAAAAAGATTGTCTATCATTAAATCCCTATGATTTAATAGAGTTTCATGTACCATCTTAAATCTTTAATTTAATATTTCTGTGTAAATGTAACATACCAATCCCACACAAAGTATGTAAAAATGCTGATTTATGGAAAGTGTGCTCAAAGGGGCGTAAAATGTCTACGAGAAAGCCCTCAAGCGATCAATGATTTGACAGCGCGACAGGCCTCAGTCTTCGTGGACTTTGCAGGGACACATCTCAAAGCTGAACGTGTGGACATTGGGATTGGGCCATATTTCCCTCTGTTGTCCGCCTAGCTGCACTCTACACATCCCCCCTCCCTATGCTGTCCTCTGTTTAACCTTCCTTCTCACCAGTATCGTGGTGACAATAAGTGTCCTGTTAGCCAGAGAGTCCGTCACATTGTTATTCTTCTCTCGGCTGGACTTCTCCGTCAGGTTCATCCCTCTGTACGAGTTCCACACGGCAATCTGCAAAGACAAACAAGACTTTAGATTTTTTGGCCACATGTTCTGCTTTGACTAGAAGAGTACTACGGCAGACAACATTTTAGTCCATAGATATTTGCTTCTGTTAAAACGTTGTATTGAGCTTTATTTTGACATGCGTTGCTGTTAAAGGAAAGAAGCTGATTGATTATTCTTATTTTATCTGAAAGTATAAAGAGATGGATTAGTCTACAGGTCTTAACAGGAAACTAAACTGCTCAGATACACTACATTTATAATATTTTCTGATTTGTCAAACGGAAAAATGTAAAAAGGAGTGTTGAGGTTGAAAAACCTGGCACATTTTCAACCTTCTGCTTCATTCATTATGCTACATTTCCCTTTGTTCGTCTGTGCTCTGAGGATTCTGGGCAAAGCTCCATTTGATGTACAGTGAATATAAAAATGAAAAGTTGCTTGTTGCTGCCTGTATGAGACTTTTCTGGAGAAAAACAATATCATACCAGTTGTGAGCACCAGGTATTGAACTGAACGTTGACCTAAAAACAAAACTGTTTTTTTTTTAATAACAAATGGGTGAACAGAAATGCTTTCACGATAAATTATTGCTTTGAATTGGCATGGAAATAGCATTGATATTTCATTCTGTTTGAATCTCAAAAATATGCATATATCAAAAACAGAAAACAAGTGTTACTTACAATAACTGTTAAAAAACTCATTTTTCATCATCGTACAACTTGAATATTGAGCTGAAGCGATAAAACATTGAGCTGATTGAGGATCTTCAACTATTTAAATGAGAAAATTATACCTTTTAGTGTTTTTTTTTTACAGCTTTCAGTTATTAGTATTTGCTGATTTGTTGCATATGTGATACTAAACTGAATATCTCTATGGTTCTAATCATTTTTTGCTGATTTTGTTTTTTCCCTGACATTTCATAGACTAAATGACTGAGTAATTAATCCACAGAGCAATCAATAATGGAAATAAAGGTTAGTTGCAGCCCTACTTCAATATGATGGTGAGGGATTGGAAATCCCAGCAGCAGGGACAGTACGAACGAAGAAGGGCAGACAGAAAGAGTCAGGGGCGCACAGACAACGACATGGTGTTTCTCCTCCATACTGTCACAGTAAAGCTGTGAATGAGAGTGTCCAGTTCATCCAACCAGCAGTATAATCCAGACAGTTATCAGATTAGAACAGGCGTCTGGCGGCTGAATTTTAACCCCTTCAAATCCCCTCACTAGCTGAGCAAAGGTCAAGGGGGCTCATGACATTGATGCAATACAGTTAAGTGCATTAGATGATCAGGGCTCATTGTTAAAAAAAACCTTCCTCATTTTGCTGCTCAGTCTGGGAACAAAAAGTAATGAATTTGGGTAGTTTGAGTCAGAAACAATGGCATTCACTGCATAAAATGATGAGTAGTAGTGAACGCATCAGTACCTCTTTTTAAAGCACTACAGAGGGTACAGATTTTTTTTTTTTACAATATATTTTGCACAAAGGGCCTATGTGGGATTACCTATTGGAAAAGATAACATGCATTTCACTCCTCATTACATTCTATTTTATTCTGTTCAGCGAGCCAGCCAGACACAAAGTGTGCTCTCTTATGACCTTGCTAAAAGCACTCTATATCTCCACCGTGGCACTTTCACAAGGGTCCACTGTGCAGGAGTCCATTAATCTGTCTTATCTCTGGACACTGCAGATGAGGAACACAGTGAATGGGTTTGGATTTAATTAATTGTTTTGTCCTCATCCCAAAGATAAAAATGTACCAAGTGAGAACAATATTTGTGTTAGTGTGGAGGGCATTTTGGTCTCAGATTGGGCAGTTTCACCCAATCTAGCTTTGGTTGTGTGTTGTAGAACTGTGTTATTTTGGGAAATATCACACTCTAATAAATATCAATCACACGGTTAGTCAGTTTGAAGTTCAAGCAATGAAGTAATCTGACCAAACCAATGAAATCAATACTGAAATAAAGCCTAGGATGACTGCTCGGCATACAATCATCATCTTTTAAACCCCTAACTCGAGGATTTACTGTGTATAACCTTGCAAATTAATCATGCATACCAGAGCAGCTTCCAACAACAAAGTGTGCTGTAAAACTGACAGGAATTCTTTCTTACACGCTAGGAGTAAAATATTATCTATGAATCCTAAAGCTCATCTCCATCCCACCAAATCAGGCTGGAAAACCGTTACCGCAGAGCAGGAGACACACTAAGCCAGGCCAAGTAAGCTGAGAGGGGGAGAAAGTCAACAACTTTAGGAGAAAATATTTTATTTCCTTGCAGACGTTCACTATGTATAGTTCCATCATCCTCTTCAGAGTGTATTTTGCACCCCAGTGCTCAAGAACTTACACGACTGCAACTGACTGATAATTCATTTTTCATGACCATCAAGTCAAGCGTTTTATGTGATATGCTTACCATGTTGTGGTATTTCCTCTGAGGGGAAGCTTTTGAGGACTAAAAGTACTGAATGGAATTAAAATTACAGTATAAATCACTGCTGCTGCACCTTGAGAGCTGCTGCCCGCCTGCATACACGTCTCTCTGACAACTGAGACAGAGAGGAAGAACTTTGTCAACTTCTGACAGTAAAGTATGAGTTTGAGGGGATGAATGAATTCAACACCCCTTCTTTCACTCATCAAATACTTGGTTTCAAGCTGATAAGACGAGGTAGTTAAGTAAAGGACAGTTAATTTGCACTTAAGTATTCATAATATATTGTCTGACAGAGTGATTTAATAAAAACAAGGTTGATTTGATATACATCTTTAACATCACATTGGAGTGAACATGCTAATTGTGCCCTTGCCTCTTCAACTTCAGCTGTCATCTCCTCAGTTAACTGGATTTCTCTCGGCAGAAATTAAACACTGCTAGCAAATATGATTTCCATGAAAGTATGAAGGCGGTCTAATAGCGAAGCACATTGTTAGTAGTGGACTGACAAGTCTCTGCAAAAGTGAAGGAACTGTATTTCCTCTTACTTCTTTCTTATTACACAGGTACCAGCTATAAGGAATGACATTGCATCATGTGGACTTGCAGGAGTACGTACTTCGTACAGAGTCATGTCTATTTCAACAATGTAGATCTCATTTTTTTTTTTTCTAACACTGCTTATAAAGTTTTGAGAAGAGTCTGGAATGAAACTGAAATGTCAAAGACATGGCATTTCTGTACACAAAATCAGTGAAGAGAAACAAGGTTGACAAGGCAAAGAGTAGGGAAGTGCGTGGCATACAGAGTGGGAAAAGACGGGAAGAAGACGAAGGACAACAAAGGCATAGACCAAACATGGCACTGGCACAAACCTTGATCCACCTTTTCGTGAGGCGACTTCCGCCCTCCACAATACCCTTTTGAAAATGTGGGGGCAACATGAAGCACAAACAGTGTGGGGGGAAAAAAATCAGTTGTTGCAGCATTATAAATATTTATGACCGGACAAATGTAAACCAAATAATAAATGTGCAGATGGGTCATGGAAAACAAAATCTCTCCAGCACCTTGCTCTCTTTCATACACACATACACATACATGCCGTAGTGGAATGATCAGCCAGGGGGGAAGCAGCGGGAGAGTGGTGTAATTGGCTGTTTCAGGCCCCTGTGCTCACCCTGGCAGTGCCGTCCTCTTTGAGGCTGATGATGTCCAAATCAAAGTCTCTCCTCAGGCCATCGGTCTTATTAAGAACAATGTGCCCTGTCAGTCCATCCCACTGTGCCTACAGAGAACAGAGGTAGAGAGAGAGAGAAGTGGGAGATAGTCTCAAATGCTGTCTGAGTGAGGAGCCTTATTGAAGCTCCCGAGGAAACTCCCTGGAGGAGCGTGAAGGGGATGGAGGCAGAGAGAGGAAGTCAGTGTTGACAGACTGCTGGAAGACATCAGGTGCCGACTGGAGGGCATCTGTAGATTGTTTTTGTGGTAGAATCTCAATACACGTTAATGTGTATGTTCATGACAGCGATAACTACATTTGCATGCATATAGCATCTTTACAGTAGGGGAATTACATTAATCATTTGGTCATTGAGATGCATCTATGATCTGCATGCTACACAACTAAATGGCTTATCTAAATATGACTGGCCGCCCACAGGATTTCCTACCCGGCACTAACATTCAATTCAATTGTTTCAACACATAACATTTTATTTTTTTTTACTAATTTGGGATGATTGCTGAAACCCAAGACACGTATGTCAATTAAAAAGTGATTATTCTTTTTTTGCTTAATACTGAGAGTGTAAGGGAGGTATACATGAACATAAAATGTTATGCCAAGTTTCATCTAGCCACTAATATTTGATAGAGATTTACTATGTTGAGTATAAACTAAAATTGAGGAAATGCTGAAAACCAACCTTCCCCTTTAGAACAAGATGTTCCTCAAGATGAGCTTAGGATGAGTTATGTATGTACTTTTATGTTATAATTGAAATAAACAGAACTTTGTGCCTCACTCAATTTTAGACAGCTAGAAGTACTAGTTCTTCATGACAGGAACATTAGGAAATCTTCCTGCTTAAATTTCTTAGTGAAGAAATATTTATTGCAGTAAAAACATTATGAAGTTGATTACGAAATAAAGAATTGGAATATGTTAAATAAAAAAAGTAACACGTTTTCTACAGATATTTCTATAAGAAGTCAACATTTAATAACCAGGTTATTACATATATTTGTTTTCTATTGTGACAAATGTGTGTCCATACATTTAAGATACAATTCAGTTAATTTTCTCCACAGAAACCCACTCATTATTGTGCCCTGAAATAGCTAGAGGGGAGTGAAAACATGCAGGTTATAGTGCCCAGGATTATATTTCAGCCCTTTAAATGAAAGCTGTGCTCTCCTATTCTGCATTGTCTCGTCACAAACGGTTTTTAATTGAGGGCTGCCTTAGAAATATTACTGGTTCTTGTGATCAAAAAAGCTCTTATGTTGTGATAAATTGCACAGGAGGACAGATGCTCCAAAGGCTGAACAATAGCAAACAAAACAAAACTTTGATGAGGAAAGAAACACTGAGATGCAAAGACTGAGAGAGAGAGAGCAGGGAGGAGAGAGGAGAGAGGAAAAAGGAGAGAGGAGATAACAAGTGGAGGAAGAAGGCATGAAGCAAACTGATGGGATTGAATTTGAATGGCGGGTCAACGGCCCTCTGCTGGATTTAAGATTTATCTTCAGCGAGAGGAATACACTCATGCATCAAAGACCTCATTTCTGTCTGTAGGCATCCAGTCTGACAGTCAGGCCAAACCACATACTTTCAAGTTTTTAAGCACATAAATACCGTATATTTTCATGTTGCGTACTTTCAGAAGCAAAGCATGGCCTGTCAGGAGGGACCTCTGATGTAACATATCACATGAAATGATCTGGCATCCAGTTTTACTTACGACATTACATGGGAAGTGTGGAAGATAACGCGTTCACAAAGTAATTTCAAACTGAAACACATCGTTAAAAATAGATAGTGGTCAAGCGGATATCGACAGGGGTCGCTTAAGTCATGCTGCTGATGTAACAAGGTTTTCAGTCCTCTGTGATCGAAGGCCTTATCTGACACCGACCTCTTTGAAGAGGTTCATGAAGCGAGGTCCGAAGCGCCAAGGTTTGTGCCGGTGACACTGCAGGGAGCTGACGGTCATCTGAGTGGCCCGCTGCGACGCCACGGCCACCATGAACACTGCATCATACATCAAGGCTGCGTCTGTCTGCGGAGGAGTCAGTGAGGTGTAGACGCAGCATACAAATGAGCATCGTTGGCTTTCAGCAGAGCAGGTGTTTGTATTGTCAGCGCCCTGTAATATAGAATAACATAACAGTGCGCTACTTACAGTCATGATTCCATCCATCAAGCCACTCTCTTGTTTGGGACCCTGCAGTCGCTCCATGGCCCATTTGTCCATCGTGGAGGCGACCCACGGGTCATCGACGTTCAGCAGTCGGAAGCCTGTCATGTTGACCCCGCTGTAGCGGTAAGGCTCCAGGTCCAAAGCAAACAAATCCTTTGAGAGAAGAGAGGAGCAGGAGGGAAATAGAGATGTGTCGGTTTGTGTATATCTGTGTTTGCGTTTGAGAGCAAAAGAGCCGGGCAGAGATTTAAGCTCGAGAACAGCGTGTAACTTTCTGAGCCTTTTACTGTGAATCGATGAGTCACAGCAATATCTTTTTAACATTCCCAGTGAATTTACAAAGCCAGTTCAAGTCCAAATGACCACAGAAAAGATGAGCTTGGTTTGAATTTGTCGGGTATCTTTCATAAAAATCTTGACAGCTTTTGAACTCACCAAAGTCGTGAAGAAGAAATGGTAGTACTCTGTCATCATTCCCATTGATGAGAGCTGCAAATTGAGAAGAATTAAGGAGTTTAAGATATGTCAGGACAAATATGATGAGTTCTTCAGTGATTCAGCGAAAGTTTCAGAGCTTTAAAAATAATAATAATAGTTTCAACCTATATAGAGCTTTTCATAGTACACAAAGACGCTTTAATAATAAAGTTATTTTATTTTATTTAAATAATTTCCACACTGATATGTTTCAGGTTTTGTATGACATTCAAAACAAGGTGCCACTAAACAAAATTATAAATACAACATATGAATGAACTATGCCTTGCTTATAAATCAAAGTTATAAATCAAAGTTAAAGTTGTGTCCTTGAAAATTGTTATTGATTGGCAATATAGATTTTCTTTTTAAAACATGAACAAAAGTATAAAATGTACAAATACTACAGACTAAATAAAAGGATACAAGACTAATCACCACTCAGTCCACTGGGCATGTTGGAACTGATGACTGTCACTAACATGTTTGTCAGCTTGTTTCATTAACAATCTGTAACTGCTGCTGACCATCTGTGTTAAATTAGCTAAATCTTAAATCCATGTGATGGGAAATTAGTTGTGCACCATTATATATGGTGACTTTGATCAGTGAAGTTGTATTTCATCCTTTTCTTATCATATATTTGTGTAGCTGTCATTCAAATGTAAGGCTTAGCAAACATGCTATGTAAGTGTTGCTCTCAAAGGGCACACGTGTTGTCTGTCAAACAAACTAATGTAAAGACGCTAAAATAAACCAAACCTGTTTGAGGAGCTCTGCAGCCATGCGATAGGAACAGTCAAAGAGAATGAAAAATTCTTTGTCTTTTTTCAGTTCCTTAAGCAGCGGCCGGGCATCTTGGTTACCCGGGGTCAGCTGACGGATCTTGATCTTCAGGTTGAACTTCGCCGGAGCTTTGATCAACTCCTGCATCCGCATCAGACCTGCAAAAAAACAACAAATTAAACGGTTAAATTACACCCTCTTCACAATTTGTTAGTCTTTGCTGCACGGCAGGACGAAATCAGGTCCTGTTCAACAACCTTTCAGCAGAGAGCGTGCCCTCATGGAGACCTCTGCCCTTCAACTGAGGGATGTGACCTCTTTTCACTGCGTCAGCTTGTTGCCCAACACCTTGCATCTTCTTCTTAGATACTTTGTTCTTAAACACATCAAAAGGTATAAAACACACCTGTGTTGTCCAGCCTGTGAACACGCCCCACATTCCTGTACCTTGTGTATGTATTGTGTATCATGTGTGAACAGTGGTGTGTAATCACGCAGGTGTGTGTCCGTATGACATTTCAGAAAAATACATTTTACAGTAAAAAAAAAATAAAAAGGTGAAAAAAAATTTAAATCTATAAACTATGACATTTCAACAGCGGCATTTCATACTCTGTGGGTTGTTGGTAGGGCTTCACTCTGTATTGGACAATTTGGGGCCATCAGCCTTGTGATTTGGCTCTGTGCTACCAGCAGCTGTTTGATATGAGACATATGTGCCCTGTCACAAATTGGGTTCACTAGCCAGTATGAGGAAGGTGACCACGCTAGACAGTGAAATTGCATTTTGTGAGTAATTATAAGCTTGACATATGAATATATTGTAAAGGTCCACAAAACACAAGCCCGCCCTTTTGACCTTTTCTCCATGACAATTCTTTACTTCAAATGCCAATGTTATAACTGATATGCAGTAATAAAAATCTTTAGCTTTTGTGTTTTTCTAGCCTTAAAGACTGCATTATATATTAAGATGCAATTGTGCTGTGTAAGATGAGTGAAATGAGCCTTACTGTTTGATTACAATAATCAATTATTTTCTTTTTCAAAAGTAGATTTGGTCAACAAATTATTTTGTTGAGTTGATATCACCCAAGTCCATCTAGCTAATACTACTTCTCTTCTGAAAATCCACTTTCATTTCCACATAAAAAGGCTGACTAAATCAAGTGGGCTTACGTTTCATTAGTTTCCTTTTCATGCATGGACAAATATAATGATTTCTTGAAGTACATCTCTGACTCAATGTTACAAATGACATTCCGACTGATAAAAACCATTTGGCCCTACCTGTGCTGTCCTCATAGACCACTGTCAGCTTCCGCCATTTAAAGAAAGTGACCACGTCCAGGATGGCCCTGGCGATGGCGGTGTACTCGGGATACAGGTTGATGAAGAAGGTATCTTTGTTGTCCACTGACGGGTGTTTCCAGCGGGTCTGAATGTGAGGGACCTCCAGAGCGTTGCAGATGGACTGAACAGCACTGACCGAGGAGCTGTGAGAAGGCCCGAACACCGCGACCACCCCAAGAGCCAGCTGGTCACACACTGGTGGGAGGAACACAATGTCAGGTGGCAATTTTCAGGTAATAATTCCATTGTAAACTATTAAAACAGAAGCTATTCATATGATGTACAATACCGTGTTTGTTTGTTTTTTACCAGGAACTGAACTTTCCTAAGAACTAGCCTAAATGCATTAGCTTTAATTTATGTGAGGACAGATGAAATGATAGAAAAATACTTATTTTACAATGGTTTGGGTTTCATATTGTGTTTATGGAATTAGAAACTTAATACAAATACAGCCATGTATTATATAATATATTATGCTAATCCTATTTATCTAATTATTTCACATATCTACAAAATGCATGCAGAGACAATAAAATGACACCGCTTCATTCCCCGCTGTGCTTAAGAAGGAAGATAATAAAACATCCATCAAATCAAAGTGACCCTTAAACTTTAAAGCTTAATATATGTGCCTTATAATCATTCCTACCTCTCCTGGAAGCCTCAAAGCCATCAAACAGGTTGATCCTCTGAATGTCGTAGGTGAGAGTCGTGTTGGGCATCAGGCTCTTGTTGCGGTTTATGTTATTCACGGCAAACTTGAACGCCAGCTCATCCATACTCACTAACTCGCTCTCCCGGGTCTCGAAAATACCACCTGCACATGGAGATGAAGGACAAAGACACCGTCACTGTACAGTCTCGGTGATAACAGATATTACATTAATGGATTCTGTGCTCCTCTGTGGGTTGAGCAATTTTACCAGCTTTGGTTAAATGAAAACCTTTTAATTCCACCAAAGTAGAAGAACCAAAGTAGAAGAAAGCTAGGAAGGACTTCCAAAGCAAGTTATGGTATTATTTAAGGAAGGCAACGGGAGTAATGTTTATTTTAAGTTTATACCAACAAGCAGTTGAGACTGGTTTAGGTGAGGTTATGATATAGAAAATGAAAGAAGGAAAAACATACTTTTCTTTAGAACATAGCAAGATCCACAAGTCAACTAAAGAGAGGTTGGCTATTGGCAGCAAACATCCAGGTGTGCACCTGAACTGAACCTAAACACCAACATGGAACTAACTTTGAGAAGCTTCAACACCTCGAGTTGATTTTGAACAAGAAGACAAAACAAATATACTATAATCTACAAAAAACATAAGATAAGATGTCTTTGTTAAAACACAAAACTATTTCTTGTTGGAATTAGCAATAGAGAATAGCATATTCCTATCCTCTTTGATAATATAGAAACCACTTTCTGATAAAACACGGTTTAAAAGTAGTAACTAATACCTGTATAAATGGTTAAGTAATGATTGTTTCAAATGTGTTATTAGCCATTCATAACAACACATTTTGGTTTGTCAGATTGTATGGTGGAGTATTAGCATTACAATGTAATGTGGTAATCCATTAAAAACACTCTCTCACTTTTTATAAGACAAAGGTAGAACATGTGGATACAACAAGTCATTAAATGTTGCTGTTGTAAATGTTGATAAGATGATAATAAAAAGCTGTCAGATCATCTTTCCAGAAGAACCAGAGAGCAAAACAGTCCAACTGTCAAAGGGATTTTTTACAAGCTGGCAACCCAAAAATGTTTAGAGAAAAAGTTGTAAACTGTTAATGTGAACAGTTACAATGTACAACTCATTTATAAAGGATGTCTCATGAAAAAGTAGAAAACGTATATTCATCCCACTGGGCCAGACATAGGAAGGAGACACAAGAACAGATGCAGAGGTCTTCAGTAAACCAGACGAGGTGAGCAACATCCATATAAATTATATTAGTTACAAAGCAGCACTGCACTCCACTCAATCTAAAATTACACCAAATGTTCTCTATGTATTTAAAGAGGGTTATTTCAAATAGTTATTTTTATGCAAACTAAATCTCCTGGCCATAAATAAATCCATAAATATGTTTTGTCCACAATAAAATAGAATATTTGGAGCGTCAATGCCTGCGGCTTCAATATTCTACGAGCAGAGAATTCATTATAGGAATTCCCACAGAGGCATGCAAATGAAGATAAATATTAAGCACTCAAAGATGAACAATCATACATTTTCTCCGAAGCACAAAGTAAAGTCTCAACACTTTGTTTCTCAGTGGGGAGGCTGCTTCTCCACTGTTCTGACTTTAACCATTTGGGGACCCGGGGCCACAAACAACTTGCTGCATGGACCAGCTGTCAGCCGGCTTTGAAGGAACAACGCTGTTCAGACAGACATCTGAAATTGCCCCTAAACTCCTCATCAACATCCTGTCATCCGGGTGCAGAAGATGTGAAGTGTGGACTCAAAGGCGAGATGAAATGAAAGTAGTGTAATTGCTACCGCAGTGTGAAAGAGCAGGAAATAAAAAGGCTGCAAGAGCTTCTCGTGGAGGTTCAAACCGGTCTTATGAAAGACGAGTCAAGTCACATCAGTCAAGAACAAAGAAAAAACATTGGAAAAGTTATTGTCGGTCTGATAGTTCCATTAATTCAGGATAGTTTTCTCTGCCCTTAAGCAGCAGGTTTTCACTCCTGTTTGCGCAAACGGACTAAAGTCATAAACGACTTCATGTTTGTTGTACTATTTGTTCAGATCTAATGAAATGCTTCCCGTCTGTCCTCCGCTGCTGATGTGCTATAGTGATTAATAGGTAACAGGGACTTCACCAGCTTGTACTCCTACATTTTAACACAAAAATAACAAAAAAAATGTGTCGGCATACCTCTATTGTTAGACCTCTACACATCCAAACACTTATGGCTGAGATTTAGAGCTGGATTCATATTATTTTTATTCTTGGCATTTGTATAAAATGCACTCTTACTTAGAGAAACGTTAACTGTAGATCATTTTGTTGATTGGACCACGGAAGCCTTTAGCATTTCAATAATTAAAAGAAAATATAGTTTTACCACACCGGCTTGAGTCCAACAAAGTATTAAGGTTTGATACCAAACTGCAGAGTCTAATTTCCACAGACAGGCAGTGATAAGGGTCCAGAGGAGACGTTTGAGGCATTCTGACTCATTGGGCAGCCACAGGTTGACGATTAATTCAACCTGGTTAATGTTCCTTTCATAAGAAGCAAGGAAAAAACATAACAGATCTTGGTAACAACTGCTGGTCAAATACTACATGTGATATATTGAGATTAGCAGTACTCAGTCAGTCACAGTGCACATCTTGCACACAATATGAATGACCAGCATGATTTAATGTCTCTGTAAGTTGCCGAACATGATCAATAGTTGATACATGTCCATCCCTCAAAATGACTTCTCTGTTAAGTTTTGATTGGTTTTCTATGCGCGCTGAAGGAATGTTTACTTGTTTACAAACGCCACAGACTTTCATGCATTCAAAACGAACACACACTACACACACTACACAGGCACTTAAAAAGACGTCACAAGTCCTTGTTATTGCAAGGGCAGCCAATGAGTAATTAAAATCAAGAACCATTCGACCAAAAATATTTTTTAATTGCAGAAGAAAAATATATTTTCTTCTGCTGTTATTAAGATTATCAAGTACATTGTTCAAACTGAAAGAAAAGTGTGCTATTAAATTGTGAATATGTGGTACAGTACAACGGGTGGATGGGAGATTTATCTCCCTGCTGCGGTTGGAGGAAAACATCAAATAAAAAGATGAAGAACAAATCTGAGCTTTGTGTCAACCTGTCACGCAAACCTGATCAATCTCTTCAGAAACCCATGGGGAGATAACAATGTTTGTGTGTGTGTATGAATGGAAAATGGCATCCCATCCATCCGTCCGTTCACTATTTAATTACAAATAATTATGTTTTACATTAGTTATGAGTCATCCCTTCATGCTGAGCAGCTTGAACTCTGCTGTGGGTTGTGACTGCAGCAGTCATAAAAATGCCATTTTACTTTCAAGCGAGGTGTTTTTTTTTTACTTGCAAATAAATTAATGTACCTCTGAGCACTAAAAGCATTCTTTCAGCTAACAAAATAATGAGTAATAATTTGCTCCAGGAACACGCATCAATATGGCAGACAGCATAAATGGGTGCTAAAAGTTTCAGAGGACCCACAGGACTCTCTAAATGCCTTTTAACATGCCTTTGAGTTTGCAATGCAGGTGGAATTCATCTGCATAAAATATAAAGCACAGTTGAGAGGCTGCGTAAAACACAGGTTCGGATCATTATGGGCAAATTGAGGATGAGTGCAATAAACATATATTCAACAGTGTTTTTTCCATCTACCTCAGAGGTGATTGTTTGTGTACAATTGGTGTTATTTAACAATGTTTTATGGTATTTATTTTTAATTAAAAGAATCACAAGAGATGGTGGAGCCGTGATACAGAGAGGAGACAAGCAAGAGACGAACTGAGGCTGTCACAGTTTGGTGTTGGTGCAAAGTTCTCTATCTTGTCATTCATTTTTTGACTCACAGATAACAACTTGTGCTCACCTGCTATTTGAATAGATATTACCGAGACATTTAACGTCCCGCCACAATCTGGATGCAAGGCGTGGTTGTGAGATGTTGTCTCACATCACTTTTACATCATTAAAAAAAAGCCCTGTAATGCTGGATTAACACATGGCGACAGACAATGGAATGATGAGTGGATGATTACGTGTTATTAAGGTGCATTTGCATGCAGGCTTTATATTCCTAATTGGTTTATTACCATTTTCCACTGACTTTCACACGCTGAACAAAAGATTGGGAAGTGAATATTTAGTTTTTTGCGGGTGTGGGGTAATTTCTTCTTTATCTGTTTAACCACTAGAAGGTGAACGCCACAAAGCATGCTGTAGTTTAGTCATATTTTATTTCAGTGGAGGACAGCTACACATCAAAATGTCTCTCAGTACTTGAGGTAGAATACATGTGGATCTTTCAAACAGTACTGAAAGATCAGCGGACAGGAGAGTTTTCCTTTTTGCTGACAGTGACAAGAACTCCTGCCCTCTGTTTTCTATCTGAAAACAGGGATGTGCACTTTGGCTACAGGCAAGAGGAAATGCTTCTGGGAGGGAGGAGAAAAGTGGTCTCAGGTGTCGAACTGAATGACAGACATTTCACTCTAACCTGGCTTGAGGAAACACAAGGGAAATGTTTTGTTCCCGACCTCACATCAAGGGAAACGCACAAATGGGCAAACAAGGCAAAAATGCAATCAGGGATGTCAGAGGTGAAAAACAGAAGAAAAAAAAAAAGCGAGACAGACGGAAATGGAAAATGACTGCAAGGACACCAAAAAGGCTCGCGGTAGTATCTGAAAGCCAACATGTCCCACATCACTACCAGTTTGCACTTGAATTTGTGAGAGTGATGTACAAGGAGAATCATTTCATAAAAAAAGCTATGATATGATGCTTTTGATCTATGCCAATTCAGCACAAGGTAATTAACCCTGAATTGCAGCATTTTGACAGAATTATCTCAACTTATATAGAAGAACTTCCCCATTTACACCAAAAAAAAAAGGGAACGAGTCGCTGTTTGTTCGATGAAAGCAGTTTGTGTATCAATTGCACTCATGCTGGCAAAGGAAACACTGCTTCCTTTCAGGTTGACTCGCTCGCAGGTTCCAAAATAATTTGTAATGTGCACTAAATCAGACAAGAAAAAGCGGCATAGACGGGACTGTGTTTTGCTCTCCATCCAGAACTCACAAGACGAGCCTCAGGATCAATGTGTTCTAATTGATACCTGTGTTGTCAATACAATCCCATGACAAGCTCCCTCTAGTCTCTCACAAGTTAAAGTCCTGGGTTTCTGCCATCATGATGAACAATCCCACTACCGAGGCAGCCAACTCCAAAGTACATCTGTGTATATCTTCAACAGAAGTGAGGCCAACTTTGCAAAAAACTGGCAATTTGGATTCATTCGTTTTCCTAACGACCAGTTGTTGGAGAGAAAGGAACTAATGAATAACATTAAGTAGGTGCCCTTGTGATAAATGCAGGTTCCAGCTCATACTTAACTTTGATTGAACATGATGTGAAACCTGGAGCCGAACTTCACTCTCACACATGCGTGAATGCACACGCACACCCACACACACACGCTGATAGTGTAAGTCTTTTAGAGGTGTGGAAAGGTCCAGACTTGTGTGGAGCTGAACCATGAAAGCTGAACTTATTAGTCTTGAATGGTCCTGAATATTAATGTGTGACCCGAAGTTAAACTCCAGATCAGAAACTCTGTGGACCAGATAAAATGAACAAATGCTGTTTGTACTAAAAAGAGATTGACAGTTGAGCGTCCATCAAGATGGTATTTAAAATATTTAACCTATAATAGAATTATTACACTCTGGGGGGGAAAAAAATAGTTTTCCCTTGAATACAAGTTCACAAAAACACATGAGTAATAAGTATTGAGTGATTACATATATAATATATGTATTAGACAGTAGATCAGCTGATAAGTTACGAGATATTGCAAGAAACATATGTTTGATGTTGTTAATGTCTTGATTAATCTATTAACATAACAGCAACTGTTACTTTTCAAATCAGTAATAAGCAAACATGCAGTTATGTGCTTATGTATTAAAGTATTTTGGGTTGACTAGTTGTGAATTGGTTGGTGAATATTCGGTAATTCAATGTGACCTTTTCTCTTTTTCACACACTCTTTTAGTGTGTTTTAGTTATTGCTTCACTTGGATGTTCGGGCTCCACTGTGCAGATGTTGTTGTGCTTCTTGGTTCTCTTTTTAAATCTGGGTTTAATGTGTACGCCGGATTTGTGACATTTCAACGATGTCGTGTGCCGTGGATCCTGGAATCCTCCAGTGCACAAACACAGAGCCATGCGGTGAAGTAGTATCTTGTGTGCAGCAATTCAACTTTGACACGTTTGCGTATCTGGATTTTTCAGTGAGGGAGAAAAAGTAGCTCTTAACTAGTTGATTGAGCCTGTTTTTGTGCAAAACCCATATCAGAAACGGATAATTAATCTTAACAGGGTACGTTATAGATATGATATATTATTTATATATATTATTTATATATATATATATATATATATATATATATATATATATATATCGTGTTATCACTCTTAAAATGTAATTGGAGCTTCCATTTGATCAGAAACCCAACAGATTTTGGCATCCAAATCCTTGAAGCTAAAAATGACAAGCTACTCTGTCATAAGGTACAACAGAGGGATAGTTCACCTAAACGTAGGCTCACAACCCAGAACCTCTCATCACTTGGGTTCATAATGGCTTCATTTAGTTGCTGATGTACAGTATGTTACTGCACCTTCATTATCAGAGCCCTTACCATGTCAAACAAGACTATATAGTAAACATGCAAAAACAGTTTTGAGTGTAAAAGAAATACAATCAATAAGGACTTGCATTTTTTTTTAACTCCATCTCAATACAGTCTGTATACAATGTGGCTGTATTGTATCTGATCCAGGACCAGTAATGCATGTGAACCTCCTCAATACCTCTCCAAGTTAGGAACAGGTGGAGACACCAATTATCCATTTATTCAGTCAAGTACGTCCACATATTACAGTCCGACTCTTGGCGAGGCGACGCTGGGATCACCAGCCTCCTCCAGACCAGTCGAGTCCAGGTGAAGCTCCCTCATCCTCTTTACTACACATGCCATATGACAGCAGGACGGATGATTACATCGCTCTGCTGGCAACATCACATCCATCTCAGTGATGGATAGGTCTCAGCTGGGGGACATATTTTGAATAAAAATGTCCCAAGAGGCCAGAGGAGTCTTCAGGGGGAATTCATAATCTATTACTCTCATCTTTTGGATTATCTTGGTGTGTATAGAGTTCTGTACTGATTGAAATTTAAAAGATGTAATTCAATCAGACAAACCCCCCAATTGCAAAGTATGCTCAAAGTTTAAACAGAACTTGGGTTGTAATAATATTTTTTTAACATTCTCTTTATTCCTTTATTGATGTCATTTTTAAGACATTTTGATAAAATTATGATTACCAGCAAGACTCAAGTCTGAAAGATTATGAATTAATAACAGGCAAGTGTTTAATTTATCAGCTCAGGGGGTTCCTCAACACATCTGAGCTCTATGGTAAATTCATTTCTGACTATTTTTACAACCTTTGTTTTCTGCATAGTAATTGAATGGATGGACTCAACAGGGACTGCTATATGCTAACATGTATTTCCATTAACCAGCAGGGAGTTATAAAGTTGTCAAAATGTATACTGTCCTTTGAGCAGCCACAAAAGATGTGTCTCTGTTCTGACACATCCTTGCTGTGAGTATAACCCAGATCATATTAACAGCAATTAATGCCATAAGCACTTTCATAATATACAAGGCACAAAATGAAGTGATACCAAATCGGATGAATGGGGAAAAAATAAAATACAAAAAGACTTTAATGTACCAACCAATCTGTATTAGCATAGGTAAATACTTAGAATAGGATGTAGTGACAGATGCTCTCCCATCTCTGGTAGAAAATGAAACAATTCGTATACAGACCACGCCAACACCGCCGTGCGTAAACAGCTGTTGCACTTACCGATCCTAAGGACTTGTGTTGAGCTCAGGCAGAGCTGCGCCACAAAAAGAAGAGAGAAGAAAAGTCTCTTTCTTTCCTCCATAGTGCTCCAGGCGAACTCACCGCGGGTCTTGACACCATGACAGAAAGAAACGGCCTCTATCCACGCGCTGAAACACCTGACGCGCCATGCCAGCGCGCAACACAAGTTGTATTCCCAATTCGGTCCTTTGCACTCTGCATCACCTCTTCGCACCAGAGAGGCGAACAATGATGACCGCCAGTTGCGTGGATCCACCTTTCCGGTACGAAACCAATTCAAGTCACATCTTCTGAGCAAAAACTAGCGGCGAAGAAACAGCGAGGCAGAGTAAGCGCGTCCACTTTTACTCTCTCGTCAGGCAGGAGCTCGGGAGAGTGAGAGCGCGCGGATCAGTGGCACGCACGCCGAAATGTAATTGATTTCCGGTACGCCTTATCAAAATAAAAGACACTTTGAACTTTATTTGTAAAAAACTTTTATTTTGATGGGGAAAATAAAAATATTGGATTTTTTTTTATTGTAATCCAACAACCTTTCTTTAAACATTTTAAAGAAAATGAATTCCTATAAGCGCATTTTGTATCTTAATATAATACAAATCACTGACAACCACATGTGTAGTCTGGCTAAGAAAAAAATCATAATTCTTCCTTTATATTATATTATTAACCAATTGTTTAAAAGCTCAGAAATTTAACTGCCTTACTCCTGAAATAACCTCTGACCCCAATCCTGAAAAAAATGTATAGGTCCTATACCAAAATATTTTAACAGTGCCCTCTGAGAAAGAGATCTAATGGATATTTAACCAACTCATTATCCCCTAATAGCATGGCCCTTAATGTATGGAGGAAAACATGCCATGGCATTAAATCAGTGTCTGTTATTTTATTGTCCAAATAAGTGATGGATTGACTGTGACTGGTATGACCTCATGTTGCATACATGTAGCCTTTAGGCAACAGCTGTCCTTTGTTGAAAAATGTAAACATCTTATTTTGCCTTTATTGAATAAAGTTATGTGCCTCTTGTACAAATGGTGGTCAACTATATGGACAATTCTCTCTATTTTGCCTGCCCAAAATAGGCATCTTTAGTATGTGTAGCCGTGATCTAATTCTGGTTATCTCTGTATAGTTTGGATCCATTTGGTTGGGATTAAGGAGCAGATGGATTGGCAGCGGCTCTGTCCACCGGTCCTGATGAGAGGAGAATAATCTTCAGGTTACAGGGCAGATGCCAGATTATCTCTCACTACAGACAAGCAAGGTTTTTTTTTAGACCGGGTCACTGGATGCCTTCCCAAACTCAAATAACGACAACAGGACATAGGAATGTATTTTAAATAAAAAAGTCCCCTGATGTGCTTTAACATCCACCTTTAGATATAGACATATTTGATCTTTATAGACCGGCGTGAATACTATTTGAATTATTCTTCCGTTTCATCATTGGAGTAGCATAAAACATACATACATTGTATGTGGCTCGGCAACATCAATTCACTGCTGGGTTTCTGAAGCTTGTTTACTCGACACTGCTGTGTGATATCTTGACATTTGAAAAATGCAAAGATTCCAGGTGCATCTCGCAGGCTCGCTCTCCTCAAGCAAATTCTGCATTACGTCAGAACTGACATTTATCACAATGTTTGTGAACTCCCTCAAAGCTGGCAGCCAAAGTGAGGTGAAAAAAACTCTGCCAACTTCAACCTGACAAACAGCCTATAGACAAACTTAATTAACTCAGAGAATGACCATTAAGCCTCTCCAGAGGGAGCCCGTGGGCAACAGCCCTAACACCAAACTTGCCTGACATGAATACTGAGCAGAATTGTGTCTCCGCAGAGTGTCAGGTAAATACTATGCATGTAAATGTCTGCTAAAGCTGCAGAAAGGAGAGTACTTCAGATTAAATGAAAAAATACATTTTAAACCAGAGAATTTTCTTCAAACATTATTGTCCCATTCTGATTAGCAACATTGAATTTCAAAGAAATTACTTACTTTACTGTATATAGTTGGTGTTTAAATGACTTTGAAATGTATGTGATGTCTTTTACTTTGTATCATACAGCAGCTTTACGAAATCAAGCCTTTACTTCCTGCCTCTACTTTCAGATTATTCAGTTATCCATCAAAACTGATTTGATTCTTTATTTCACCCTGTGCAATACCTGGAATCCAACCAAATACAATTTAAGATAGAAATTGAATCTGAAAAAAAAATCATGTGGCGTCTCTCATTTTTATTTGATTAACTGAATGTGATCTTCCAATACCCTCTGCGGCAGTTATGTTTATAAAAAAAAAAAAAAATGTATCCCTTTGAAGGAGACAATTGGTGAGCTCTGTGTCACTGTGGAGGGAAAGCAGCCCTTTGACTGTAGGCATGTGTGTAAAAGGAAAAATAATTAGCACCATCACACAAAACTAAATTTAGAAAATTTATTTTCAAACATAAAAATGAAAATACTCCACATTGTTATGTACGAACACAGTTTCAAAAGTACAAAGGGAGGAGTCAAAGGGGTTCTCACAGGATTTGCCTCCAAGGCCAAGTGATTGTGTTTCACAGTCTGAGCGTCCTTATCGGGCATCATCACCCAGAAAGCTAAATTCTAAGAAACCAGCATCATAATAAAAAGACAACAATAAGAACATCCAAAGTGTATTATTTCCCTCAAATGACCTCACACTCTGATTTAGAGTAGCGCTCAGTTTCCCGCCCCCTCACAGTTGGGTATTAAGTGCATGTTCAATACATCCATTAAAAGGTGTGCATGACGGTGTCGAGCTCTGCAATCGGGGTGCTGCTCGGATGACATAGTGAAACAACACAGCCTGGTGGAAAAAGGGAAGAAATGCAGGTTGGGGAAAGTGGAAATATCATAAGGATGGATGTAAAATGTCATGGATGTAAAGTCTCAGTCAGCTTGTCCGTGGTTGTGATGCCTCTTGACATGACAAAGGAGCTGGAGAGAGAGAGAGAAGATGATGTCTGAATCGGTCAGAGGATGACGGGTCAGCTGCATGATTGACCTTTCTCCGTGGCGCTACAGTACAGCCACTAACATGGCTCTAGTGAATATCTCTTTTCAAAACAACAAAGAAAAGTCAAGTAAAACAGGATTGTTGGAGGAATTAAGCCATTTCAAGGATTAATAGTATAGAATTTCTCATGAATATGGGGAATAATGAGAGCATGGCCTCCTGGAGTGGATGTAGTAAATCAATGAAATCTTTTAGTTAAGAAAATAAAAATGGCGTGTTATTTGATGAACAAAATGGGGGCACAAGCGATGGCTCTCTCAGGCCTGTTTCTGGCACCAAACGCACAAAAGGTGGTTTGTAACACTGGGCCTCCGAGTGTGGTGTAAACATTACAAATTACAGTGAAAAGGCAATACTTAAATAAAAAGTTGGTAGACCAACTTGTAAATTAATATCCTAGAAAACAAAAGTGAGCTTCAAAATGTTTCATACAAGAGATTAACGGCACTCTTTTTGTACTAGACAACAATGTGCAGCTGATATTACGTTAAAAACAATGAAAAGCACAATAAAGCTAGTTATATCATCTCATCTTCGTACACAGCAGTCATTAAGCCAAAAGCCCCTGAAGAGTAACACACAGCCCTTGAGTGTTAAAATACAAACAGTTTCTGAATCTGAAAAATATAACACCCACATTCCTGTGTTGAAAAATAGACATTTTAGCCACAAGATCACAGTTCAGTGATGATGTCTCTTCAGTATGACGTGTGCGCAGTACAGCAGCTGTCTGTAGCGTCTCTGTGCTCCTGTGTACTTTATGCACTTACAGTGTACACACACACACACACACACACTTTATTGTGTACTTGCGTGCACATGCAGTGTTGTTGCGTTTATATGTTCGCATACATTTCCACAGGTGTGTGTATTGCCTGGGTGTATGTCTAAAACCGTAAGGTTTTAAGCATTATGGGATGAGCGTACATTTGATTTTTCCTTACTCGCTGTGTTTCAGTACTTTAGGGTTGTCAGTACAACGGAGATGCAGGTTAGGTGGGAAGAGGAGGGTTGTTTGGTGATACAGGGAGAACTGTCTGTGGTTGAATACCTTCTATACATGAATACCTCCAAATTCTACATATTTAAAGCTTGTAACTAATCTCTTTTCCATTTTCTTGCCCTCCTACTCTATGTAAAAGTGGAAGGATCAAGCGACCCTTTGTCATCTGGTTTTACAAATCAGAAGACGTCACTGTTGCACCCGTTAGAAAAGTCGTCCCGCCGCACCCAGATGACGTCGTTGTCTTTATTTGTGGCAAGCTTTAGAGTCGGAGTTGCACAGCGAGACAAAGAGACACCACAAGAGGTGAAGGAGTCTACCAAGCCGGAATCCTCATCATGCTTTATCCGATCAACTTCCTCCTCCTGCGTGACGCTTAGCATTATCTCACTTCCAGACTCCGTTTGTCCGTTCAGGTTGTGGCTCCTCACCTCTGCGGCCTGAAGGTCCAGTCCCTCCATCCTCCCCTCCAGGTCGGCCGGTTCTGCCGAAGCAGCTCGCACAGACTTACAGTACTCGTCGTCGTCGCTCAAAATGTCCGTCTCCTTCATCTGCCCCACGTCGATGCCCACACCCTGCTCTTCATAGCGACCCAGGTCAAACTGCTCCTCCACCCAGCGGTCCGTGTCCTCTCCTTGAGGTTTGTTGGATTGAGGAAGAGCGTGCTGGGACAGAGGCGGGTAAGAAGACTGGTGGGAGGCGTCTGAATCGTTGCCGTTGTTGTTGCCGCCGTGGAAAACCATGTCGGTGTCAATGGTGATGCGGTTCCTCACCAGTTTCCTGCGGGGCAGTGTTCGTGATGGAGCTGATGCTAAACAAGCAGAAAGAAATATAAAAGATATTGTCTTGTTAATGCCATGTCCAAACATTGTAGGCCCCTCTTGTCCTGTGAACTATAAGCTATACTTGAGCTTTGTCACCTGCTCTATTCATGACAGGCCGCCCTCCTTTTAGGGCACAAAGACGTTTGCCCCCAAATGGGACGTACTGCTGGTTGGGTGGCAGAGAATCTGTATTGAGAAGCTGCCGGCGCTGCTTTTCCCGAAGAATGGAGTGAACTGCTTTCAGGAAGTCCTTCTTACTTTCTGGAGAACTGCAGATTAGACACACAAAAAAAGAAAGAAGAAAAAGAGGTTTTAGTTCACATGTTTTGAATACATGTGTACAGCTTTTTTTTAAATATAATAATAATACCTGCAGCACAACTGGAATGTTCTCTCTGGTCTTCCTTCTGATTCGGATCTTGTGTGAACGATCTCACACACCGATGTACCCTCAGAGTCTGAGAGGAGGAGACAAGGGAGCATTGCATTAATTTATGTCATCAATTTCTTCCCTCCTAAACAATAGTCCACTTGGCAGAAACAACACACTGCCGGTTGTGATTTCAAGTTCATAGGACAGAGATGTGGAGGAAGAGAAAGATTGCATGCAGACATACTAATGGATATCTATCCGTTTTACTCTTATTTATTTTGTGGGAAAGAAAACCAGCAACACCGAGTGGACTCCAGAGCCTTTGAAGTCACCGTCAGAAAACATTTCACCAGAAACGACCTCTGTGGTTTGGACAACAACTCCCTCGCATGCAAATTATATTTGACTGTGCCCTCAATATAAAAATGCTGAATAAATGTATTGCTAAAGAACAATATGCTTAAGTTGTAAATTAATCTCCTGGGAAAAGAAGCAATAATATAGTTTAAGCACAAGCAAGATAGTATTTGTAAAGTCCAGTGTCTCCCTTGTGAGGACATATTAACTTTGGTAAACATCTAAGAATAATGTGTAATACATTTATGCACCATCTGTAGCACATGCAAAAGAGATTTTTTTTCTGGATGACTGACAATATCAATTATGAGATCTATGCTTCCAAGGCAAAACAAATGATTTAAATGAAAATGAGGTCTCCACCTGCTGCCTCAAAGAGTTTTATCCAAGCATTTCAATTCATGTCCGATACATATTTTTGACTAAAAAGCAGAATATTAAAATGTTTTTTTTTTTCTGTTTGATGTGACAAGTCTATCAAATAAGTCTATCATACTTTCTAAATATGCTGGAACATTTTCGTCACTGGATTTATAAGAACACAATAACAACATGCATCAGCGAGTTGGCTCCTCCATTCACTCTTGACCTACTTCTTTTTGTAAAGTTGAACCACCTGAATACATTTTCTTTTTATGCACGTCTACTCGGTTGGGGGGAAAAAAACACCACTCCTTAATTTGCTCATAGTACATGGAGGAAAATAACATTTTCTGCATGTTACTGTATTTAAATAGACCTACTTGCAAGGGCACGGACTTGGAGAGAGTCAGTTGCGATCATGTGACGGAAACGGAAAGGATCTTTATCATCAATCACAGATACACGGTGAGATCCACCCTAAAAAAGAAGAGGAACGAGTTAGATATCCAACACATAACCACTGCAATACATCAAGATGACAGCAGGGAGTGCAAGAGTGCAATCACAGAAGGGCGGTATCACAGACCCAAGCATCCCGCACCTGATTGTGGTGTACAATGGCACTAGTAAAAGTGTGCATATAAAGTATCTTCAGTCTATTCAGTTGTTGATAACTACCCTCATTCAATTCATTATATTGCCCCATGATGAAATACATTAACGTTCATTTCTTTGTATCCTCAATGTGCCACCCCAAACAAAACAAAAGCAATTTAAAAGAGAATCACTTCAGAAAAAGCCATGAGCTCCAATCCACACAATACATCCAACAACAAAGTGTTTCTCTGACTGCATTCATCAACAGATAATAGAAGGACAAAAAAATAGTACTCACGATTCTTTTCCTATGCTTGGAGCTGTCTTTGTACACAAATACAACTGCTGTTTTGAACACTAAAATGAGGGAAAAGGAAACAAGGAAAACATAAGTAGGGTCTGTTTTTATTCACGGAGATATCAAAGTAGACATTTCTTTCCTCGATTTACGACAGTGCAAGCTTGATACGGCATGTAAATAGATGCTTTTAGTCCCATCTTTCGAGAAAAAACAGCCTCAAACTACTGGCACGCTACATCAGAGGCTCAAAAGATGAATATGGACCAAAGTCAGGACATTGCATGCACAAAGCGACGTCTGCAACTCACTATCGCCTTGCCATGAAAAGCCCTGATACCATCTACATGAAATATTGAAAATTAAAAAGTGTCTGGGCCGACACTTTTAAGAAACAGGACATTTTTGGGTGTGTGAGAATTTCATAAGCCCATTTCTAAAAAAAATAACATGTTGCATTTCACGTGATAAGTAAGAAAATATGTTATGTTATATGGCCGACTGGGTTTTCCTTTTACCAAGTCTATTTCCTCGCGGTCTGAAATAGCACCCAGCCTCACTATGCATGGCATAGTTATGTGGGATACAGTAAAGTGCCCCGTGCCTGCAAGTGTTAAGATACAGTATGCAGTGTTTCTGCAGGGCCGAGCACAGCAGACATACAGTAGCATTGCTCTTTTGTTGTAGAAAAAACAATAACGGCATACCTATTGTATATGGAAATATACTCATAACAAGGGATAAGCACTTTGCAGATCATGTGTCTATTTGAAATACTGCAGATGTGACCAATCTAATGCATAAAGATCCAAAACTGCGTGTCATAATTTGAAAATATGCATATTAAAGAGTTTGACCTAAAAATGAATTACATTATTACTCTAAATGTAAATTAAGTGAAGCTGCAATGCAACCAATAAAGTATTTTATGAAGATTACATTATGTCTTCTATACATCATTATGCAATAAAGTATTTTATGAAGATTATATTATGTCTTCTATACATCATTATGACATATTATGATTGACTACAAGGCTATTTAATTTGAATTGCGTTGGATATAGCTAGATGAATTGAAATAAAAGCTGAAAAATTAAAAAGGTTTCTATGCCTGTTAAGGACAAAAAAGATTTAAACCCTCCTAAAAATTCCTTTATAAAACAGACAATAGTTGGGCAGAATAAATCCTACAATATAATCCAGAATCCACATTAAGCCTTACCAAAAGCAGCCATATCAGGGTCCTTTTTGCCTTTGACCAAAAAGGCCGGGGGGTTGATCCACACCACAGTAGAATGCAGCAAAAGATCCCCCATCGAGAGATCAGCCACCTGGGACAAACACGTAATTCAACAGATTGTAAAATATTACATGAAATGATTGGATAATCTATTGGATTCAGGACCGATCCAGCCTTGGATGAAAAGGTACCTCTTTTTTATCCGCAGTCTGGTCATTGATGAGCTGGTCGAACACAGCTCCGTACTCCTCATGGAGCTTTTGCATCTCATTGATGTGGCTCGCAACTTTATTCATGGCCTTCATTGCAACTGAATTGGACAAACATGTGATTGTTTAATATCAGCTTCAGACCCATGGAACTATAATCAGCTTCACAATGGTTCATTGTTAAAAAGCGAATAACACATTTTACACTGGCTTACCGTCCAGGTGGTAGTGTTCCTCACTGTCAGGGTCAGTGAGAGAGTAGAGTTCCCTTATCAGCAGCGGGTACTTCAGGACCCTCTGGATGGGTTTGATCAAGTAGGACTCCAGAGTGGATGAATGTTGCTGTCTGGGGTTTCTTTCGGCCAAGAAAGCCTTGAAATCTGGGTCGGTTTTTGCTGGATGAGCAGAAATATGAGCATTTGTTCATTTTGTACAAAGGGCAAGGAAACATTAACAGATACCGGCTGCTACACCTGAAAGATCCTCTGTATCTGTAAAGAACTCGAATTGTGAGATGAAAACCGAAACAGGTGGCCACTAAAGTGTCCGTCAGGATAGCAACCAAAGCAGTAAATCCTCTCAACTGCATGATCACACACACACGCTGTCAGTCTCAAGTGTATGCCTCACTGTGTGCGGATACTAGTTGCAGCATGCCCTCCATACTGCAGGGCTTGTGACTACACAAGGCTCTCAGCTATCACATGCCACTAACGGTAGAGAGCAAGACACTTCTGTACAAGAGGAACATGCTCTGTGGTGGCTCTGAGCATCATGCCAGTCAACGTGCTCATGTTGTTACCTTTAGCCAGGACCTTGGGGACCTTGGTGTGGCTGGCGCAAAAGGCGCTGTAGATCTTGAAGCGATCGGCGTAATACAGGAAGGAACCGCCCAAGGAGAACAGCACTTTCTGTGGAAACACACAAGCATTACATGGCATCTTAATAAAAGTATATGTGCTCATAAATCAAGCCTGCACTCTAGTAAATGAGAATTATTTTAATGAAGAAAGAGTCAAAGTGATTGGGTTTGGGTTTGGAAGCACCGCATCAGTGAGAGGAAATGTACTCAAAGGCAAACATGTCTCCAGAGCTGCATAAACGCCCTACACCACACACTATAGCATTGATTATCCCGGTAAAAGCCAGGTCTAATCAACAGTAAAAGCGTGACAAATTATGAGAGGATTAAAAATGTAATTAACAGATTTAAGGAAATCAACATTCCCTCACCTTAAACTGCTCCACCCTTTCCAGTCTGTCCAGATCTGGCACCAGACGGATCCCATCTTCCAGTGTCCGGAGAAACTCCACCTGGAACTCCACCATCTCCCCGAGGTTACCGAACAAAACATCCAGCTACAACACAAGCAAAGCATTGTTTGAGACGGTTACGAACTCGAGAGCATCGGCGCTGTTTCGGGTTATATAAATCTACAACAATTCATATGAAGTTTTTTTTTTGTTTTAGGATTATACAGATCAGGTAGAAGGTACCTCATCCTGTGAAAGGAAACTCTCCTTCTGCAAAGGTGTTAAGTAGCACTCGATGAGGCAGCTCAGGTCCTGAAAGAGACGAGAGACAGGAACAAGATTAGCCTGTGATCAGATATTGAAGGAAGAATGAGGAAAGAGCTTGTGTGGACGTCTATTGAAGTGAAGGCTGTTTTAATTTGGAGTCTTTCCTAAGGATTTTACATTTAAAAAAGAAATCAGCTCACACACGTATGAACATAAACCACTATGACACAAAAAGCATGTTCACAATCTGCATACAAAAAGTTGAATCTAGTTTTACCAGCAACAGTATGTGTGATTGTGTGTCCATTAACAGCTACAAATATGACTTATGATTGGGTATTGATTTGTGTGGTAAAGATTGTCTTTATACTGCTTATACTGACTTTGACGTAGGTCCTCTCAGTCTCCACGAGTTCATTGATGACCTTGCGGAGTTTGTCTGCGTGGGAGAGCTGTCTCTGGGCAGCAATGCCTGCTGTGGGTGGTAGAGCCGACACAGGGCTCGGAGAGAGGGACGATGAGGACGACGATGAGGAGGATGACATAGGGCACTCCAAGGGATTCATGTCATGGAGACTGCGGCAGAAAGCAGTGACCTGCTCTGTGCCCTGTACAGAGAAGAGACAAAGAACATGTCACTCATCTGTAGAATGGTTTTAAGGGTGATTTAGTGTCAGAGAACGCTGCTACTAGTGCGTTTGACAGGTTAAAAAGTTGTACTTGTTCTCCTGAGAGCTACCGTAAGCAAAAAGGGAATCATGTTAAGAGTGTAGAACAAACTCAAAAATATGCACCAGCAACAAAACATACAATATATACGCTTGCAAAACCTGCCAAAACAACACCCCTGGTATCAAAAATACCAAGCATGTGCAAACCTGCCAGCCAAAACTGTAGCGTAGTGTGCCTAATGTTAGGAAAAAGAAAAAGCAGAGGGCTCGTCCCCTCTACAGACCAATAGCATTTGATATTGCTGCTACTCTTAGGAACTGAAGACTCATATTTCTTATTCAGTAACATGCTTTGCAAAGTGAGGGTCAAAAACATCTAAAAAAAAAAAAAGCTTTGTTGAATCATCAGCAGTTTGAGAAACTAGAACACACACAAGAACATATAGTTTGGATCAAGAGGCTTTGTCCACATTTACTGCTTCTTTCATAGTTTCAAGGTTGTGAAGGTGTTGTAACAGTGCGTAGGAGAAGAAAGTGACATAGGAGGATTATCAAAAGTGAGGCTGGACGTGCAACTCTGAAATACAGCAATAAATCCTACAATATCAAAACAATTCTGGTTTTATGGGTTCGTTTGCGGGCCAAGTCCAGGCAGGTCTGTTGAGAGACATCTTTTCACCGTCTCCACGAGCCAGGACTAGTACATTAAAATGAAAATTAAGAAAAATAATCTCCTTGAAATGTGGGGGAATCAATGACTCATCCCACACACTGAACACTAATTGCACAAGATTTGTACTCCATGTCGCATTAAATTTGACTCATGTCTAAAACCACCACTACTACACACCTAATTCTTGCCTTAATCCACTCCAACCCATTGTGTGATCGTCATTGTGTGATCGTCTTTCATCAAATACACCTTTTAAGAAATTGAAAGCTCTGATCTGGTAAGGCCGGACAATTA
This sequence comes from Clinocottus analis, assembly GCF_023055335.1. Classification (NCBI taxonomy): domain Eukaryota; kingdom Metazoa; phylum Chordata; class Actinopteri; order Perciformes; family Cottidae; genus Clinocottus; species Clinocottus analis. Next base: position 11,818,350 of record NW_027176207.1, on the reverse strand, counting down.
TTAAAAATCCCCTTTGTGAGATATGTAATACAAACAAGGACAAATTAACCATCACAAAGTGGCATGAATAGACACGTGAGCCATTGCAGTGGAACTGTGTTGTGAACAGCTGATCGGGTGATTGATGGTATGCAAGCCTTCGTCTTTATCTGCAAGATCGGATTTTCAGCCATCTTTTAGTTTGATGGGATTAATGGTTGTAATTCAATACGTCAGTCAGTGTTATTCAAAAAAGTACTGTTGCAAATATGTCACACAAACATCCCACATCTGTGTGGCATCAGTGAAGGTGTTTATTAATTGTAATCCGTGACAACATGCTGCGCCTGCTCGTGTGTTTCTACTGGCTGATCTACTGACAGCTGGTCAGCTGGAAGGCACGCCTTGTCTTTGCTGATTCCACGGATTGTCTCCTGTTGAGCTGCAGCGATGACAAACACAATTTTCCGTTGTGGTATTCAAACCAGTTTCTCAACACCACAGAGTCCACACGCACACACAATTTGAAAAACATGCTGATGCTGAAATTCCAGCATCAAGTTCATTAGAACGATATCAACTGAAAACAAAAGTATGTATTACAAGTAAAATATTAGGTCTATTTTTGAGAAAATAAGTTGATGCATGGATCAATGTGAAAGACTGTCTGCTATCACACACACACACACACACACACACACACACACACACACACACACACACACACACACACACACACACACACACACAAGATAACCAAAGCTACATTTTTCCAATTGCATTGTTTGTCTCAAAAACAACTGAACAACTGAGCTCATCTGATAATAATTCTCAATTGTTAGATTTGCGACACAGTGATGCTTTTTTTTTTCAATAACACAATTAATAATGCTTCACTCGTTCCATGGACATATAAACAGGGTGATATGATTAGGTCTGAACCCTGAAGCTTGTTATCACAATGTGTGAGGATTTCATTAGTTGTGCGAATGGTTTGTTCTGGTGGGAATTGAACCTATAACTTCGGCACTGTTGGTCCCATCACATAGTCACTGACCTCTGCAGGATAATATCCACAACAAACACACACACACACACACACACACACACACACACACACACACACACACACACGGCTCACCAGCTGTAACATATCATAGATGGAGTCGGTCGAGCGTCTGGAGTTCTTGCTCCTCCTGAAGGCTGACATGCTGGCAGTTCAAACAAAGGTCAAGGAGAAGTCAGGTGTCCGCTTTCTGTCCTACTTTTCCACTCCAGGTATCTCCATTCCTCCTTCAATGTCCCTCAGAGCCAAGAGGAATCGTTTTTACACTATCTTCTACCGAAATGTACAACGGATGCAGTATGTTAATTGCTTCTAGCCATACTGATAAAAAAAAAAGTGTAAAAGTAAATAACTGCTATTCAGCTCTCACATCGCTCTGCAAAACACTATAGCTGGTAAAAAATCATTTCTGTTGCAGCTGAACAAAAAGATCAAAACATTAAATAGAAGAGATTACACTAAACAGCCCCCTCATGTCACTTCATCCTAAAAAGTCCATCCCATCAGCCTCTCTGTCTCAATAGCCTGCTGCCTCTGCACGTCGCCCAGTCATCTGCCGGTTACCGCTCTCTTTTCTTCCCGTCTCTGTCCTTATTGCTACGTCACTTCTGTCCAGGTGTTCGAGAGCAGCATCAACGGCGAATACAACATAAAATAACAAGATCACGTCCCCACGAGAGATGGAAGAAAAGAGGGGAGGAGAAAGGAGGTAGGAGAGGAGGGGGGTGAGGAAGCAGTGGGTCGTGAGAGCCAAACACAGGAATACAGGAACCGCACCAAACGACAACAGGCAAATCTGTTTTTCATCGCAACTCAGAGACTTATGTCACTACCTTTGAGAAAGGACAGCCGCCTTACTAAACAAGTAAAGCAAATGGTATGTACAAGCTCCATCTCATGTTTCAAAATGTAACATACCCAGCAAAATAAATGCCCTGATGTACCAAACATCTCCTCCTGGTAGTCAGCTTGAAGTAAATTCTACAAATTGTATTTGTTCCAGATCCGACTGGAACTTCAAGTTTTAGAGCCATAATTGCTTCCATGTAAAACCTGAAATTCACTTTCCAGCTCCATTGTTAATCAAGTTATGGCTAACCTTACCACGCCTGCTGCACACTTGTATTTTCATGTGAAAGAAGAGTTACACATTGCATGTGGGTATGAGACCATATGAGAGCGGTGTTAAAAGGAAAAATGTTCAGGTGAAATATGAGGGGAATGTCTATGAAGCCGAAAAACCAGTTTTTACAAGTTTGCGATCATAGTCTTAGTTGAAATGGATCTTTGAAAAATCTTTGTTGTCAAAACTCAAATAAAGATACGTAACCTTTAAACAAGTGTGTTTTTTTCATAATGTATATACATAAAGACGACATCGGTAAAAAGGACATTCAAATCAGGAATCAGCAAATGAGCATACGTGTGCTCGCACACAGTTCTAAACACCTAATACACAAAACGATGACCTCAGACGTGAAAAAGACAACAGCTTAACAGAAAATGAGCAAAACAACTAGAAGCAGGCAGGAAGTAAACAAATAAAACCACTGGCAGCAATACCTTTTATATTGTCAGTCCAACACATAATTTCCAACAGAGATGAATTTTTACCCTTTTACAAAATGTACTAGTTCCCAGACTCGCCCTTCATCACACAGAGCGAGAGCGAGAGAGAGAGCGAGAGAGAGGGAGCATAAGGGAGGAGCGTGGAGGCAAGAACAAACCTGTTCTCACAACCATCCACTGAAACCACAAACAGTGAGAGCCAAGATGAACAGAGATTAAACATTCACATATCCAGGCATACAAAAACACATGACACACACACAGACACACACACACACACACACACACACACACACACACACACACAGAGAATCATGACATGCAGTATTATACACATGTATAAGTAAATACACATTTGGATGGTATGTACTCACTCGAGCAGGCGTGTACTTGTCAATGTCAGCGAACATAGAAAAGGGGGGAGGGGAGGGAGGAGAGTCTTGAAGTTCAGTTTCATTTGAAATCAGGGAAACATGCAAATCCATAAATCCCTGCGAGGAATGATGCGATATACGCCATGACAGAAAGACTTTAATCATTTAATCTGAAGCAAAAGGATGTTATGACACGAGTCTTCACAAATGCATGAACATTTAGAGTCTGAGGCCATTCTGCAAGCTTCCACTCACATCTCTGGGACATTATAAGAGTGAGGAGTGTCAAGTTAAGAGCATTTTCCTTGAAACAGTATTCACTATTAGGCATTAATAATAGAGCATAATAAAATGTAGTTTTGCATCTGATTTAAATTGGAGAACATATTACACACTCTATTTATAGATGGCTGAATACTAAGATGTACCAATCAATATTGTTAACTATACTTGATTTATTTTTAACGAGATATGTTATTAGTGGTACGCTTTGTGTTATAAACACTATTGTTGCCTTCATGAATCGGCACAGGTCTCCCTCTAGTGGAAGTCCTTGAGATGACACCAACAACTTGGACAAAGCTGTGAGGCCTGATGAGAGGGCAGTGAGAAGAGGCAGGTTGCGGGACCATTTTAAATATAGATTTTAAAGCTGAAGATGTAAAAATGTATGCATTGTTAGGAATCAGTAACTACATTAAACAAATGCAAGGCCTACAAGGAGCTAATTAACCTGAATTATACCATCAAGAGTTAATCAAAACAAATCTTGATGGAAACTGTCCCCTCCACCTTTCACACAATGAATAATGCATTTTCCATTTCAAATACCCCCGAGCCAAACTGATAGAGGTTTGTAAATTATAACCAGCACTTGTCAGTGAGGATGACTACACCTTGGAGAACATTACAATCACCATCATCTCTATTATCGCAAGCAATCACCGTTTTATTCTCCAGTTGGTTTTCCAAATTGAGGAAGTGGTTCTGTGCTTTGTCTAAAATAATGAACCTCCCTGTTTCCTCCGGCTAGCCAGACACTCATTTATCTCCACTAAATGATGTGAAACACTGTGGAGAATGAAGTAATTAGAACGTGGGGATAATTAAAATTGTCCCATTTTGCCTCCTTTTCCTCAATCTTGCCTCCATGTGACTGCAGGCGGTGGGTGAAATGAGGTGAGACGCAATCTTCGGCACTTTGGAAGCTTTCCAAAGAGCAAAGTGTGGAAACAAAATCTTGGCAAAAAAAAGGGTAACCCAAATTTGAAAGATCAATCAGATGTTATTTTTTAAGTTCCCAGGGAGTCTGTGACTAGTTTAATTGATTTGATATGAAAAGAATTAGCATCCAAGAGCGTCAGGTTCTGGTCAGGGCCCACAGCCGAGTGGAAAGCGAGGGAGCTGTGCGGTTTGAGAGCCAACTGCAGCCTCATGCTGTTTACGTTAAGGAGCAGCAGAGTGTTAGTGAGAAGGAGGGTAAACAAGGACAGGAAGTCACAAGGGAACTCGGAGGACAGGCGAAGAAAAAGAAGGTCCCAACCAAAAATAATGAGACTGAATAATCAGAAAAAGGACAAAAAGGGGAAAAACACTGAAATGTCATGTCTGACAAAAGGACATGGTCACATTGTTGTACTCAATCATCGGGATACAAAATATGACAATAGATCAAGTAGCCAATGAAAAGGAAGGGTAGAGAGAGAGGAGGAGGATAAATGAGGCCAAAACAGACGGCAGATGAAAATTCGGAGAGATACAAGACAGCACACGTTAAAACTGGAGTAGGAGACCCTGAAAGGTGAGGTGAAGATCATGGAGTCCCAGAGCGTTGTTAATACTATTGCACTGCTTTGATGTAACAGTTTGCCTTGCAGGGCTTTTTTTCTATTTTTGTGTGGAACAGCATCTGATAATAAACCAAGAAGCACACGACTGAGCGTTGAACACAAAGGGCCAACATATTATAGACAGGGGAAAACAATAGTCTCAAGCCTTATTGGGCCTCTTGAAGAGACTACATCGTTTCACAGACGGGATCTGGTGTCATCATGAACAAAGCTATTGGTTGATGAGCTCAACCAATATTGTGTACTCATTTTGTGCTGACTATACACAAGCGCCCTTGTTTACTAGTAATTAGATACTACAGTGAGTTCTGTTTACTATATAAAACATACAGCTTGTGACACCAGTGACATTACATAATCTTCAACACATTAAAATGATTAAACTGCACACTTTCCAAAAAAAGGTTTTTTTATAAAAACGCTACATTTTGTGTCTTCAAGTGTTTCATTTCTTAGAAAAGACTGGAATGGATTTCCTCTTGCATGAAACACTGAGCTGAGAATAGCAAAATCCTTTAAATGTTAATTAGAAGCTGTCCAGAGGTTCAAACTGTTGTAAAGTTTAACAGGTTTAGAATTGCTGGATGTTTTTTGCACAATAAGTTCACCAAACGAGACCTAAAGTCTCTCGTCCATAGTTCTGCCATCCTGGCAACCCTCTCTGTCGCTATTTCTCTCATCTTTGCAAACTTTGCGTGAAACGAATACTGGCACATTGGAGTCACAGAACCACCACTGTCCAACAGGACGGGAGCCGGCTCTGACCTCACCCATTAGTTCGCCCTCGAGACTGAGGCTCACTGACACATATCCAAGACAGAACACAGCGCTGTCCCTTTCCTCGCCTCTTTTGTCCACGTCTGGGCCATCGACAGAGGTACAACATTTTTTTTTCCCCCGGTGGTTACTGGTTATCAGACATTGCCATGGTAATGGAAGTGACAACCGTATCCAAGGGAGACCGGCTGGCACACGGCGTGTCCCAGCAATCACTGCGCAGACCCTGATCAGACCCGACATAATCTTAATTAGACAGTGATGCCGTTCACTCACTTTTTTTACTAACCTGTCGGTCCTCATCTCTGTGCTCCAGAGCACACACATACACAGACATCCAGTGCACACACACACATCCAGTTCACACACACATGCAGTGCACACACACACACATCCAGTTCACACACACACATACACACACACACACACACACACACACACACACACACATGCAGTGCACACATCTGTTCATGTGCTGGGACTAAGAATATGATAACGGTTACAGTACGTTGTAGATGTCAACATAATTTACACATGAACTGCATGAATCATCAAGTTAGATTTACGACAAAGCAACTTCAAAGCAGTTGTGAGTGTGTGAACTATGGCTCTGCGTGCTTTTCAGACCTCTAACTCACTTGTGTTTCTTGTGTCAGATGGTTGAAAATCAGTCGTCGTGTAAAAGGTCACAAGTATCACATAAGACAAAGCCTCTCAATGTCTTCCAGTATTCTCACTACATGCTAAGCACAAAAAAAAACCTCTGAAACCGATGAAGAAATATTTAGGTTATTTAGGACCTGCCAGAGTTTTTATATAATACTAAGCACATGCACTCTCGGCATTTGTTCAAACGTACATACAGAATGTGCTGGATTGTTGGTCAGAGAGAGTGTTTTCTTCTGTATCGACAGATCTGAGACCCAAGACAGGAAGAAGTTAACCACGCCGCTGCTGAAGTCAGCAAGCTGAAAGACGGCAGCACAATAATGCAGCTAGTCATCGACTAGTCACACACACACACACTGATACCAGAACTGCTGCTCTTTGTCTGCAACAACACATAATACTGACAATTTGTGTTTGATACGGTGTCAAACTACTCTATGTATGCGTTGGTTTGTCATATTGTGGATACATTTCAAAGTTGTACCTTTTGTCCAGTCCCTATGACTGTTTTGTCTTCCTGAGGACCTCTTGGACTCTGCACAGTCATCCGAGGTCCGTCCTCTAAACTCTCCTCTGGGTTCTCCACTGTCAACCCCGACACCTCATCCAGGATGTCCTCTGCAGACAAAAAGCAAATAGTACATTTATGCAGTGTTCCCAAATATCAGGACTTTCTCCCAAATGCTCAGTCACAGCCGCTTTTGTACAATTAACCTGAAATGTGAGTGTTCGGGTATCCCTCTAGATATATGCACAGTACACTTGTGTTTTAAAAAACTACGCCGTAATTTGGGTTCCCTAAGTTACAATTATATTGATGGCAGTAAAAACATGCCCATAATCCTTACTGTTTCATGTTATGATATGACCGTGTCGTCTATTATTCCATCTACAGCCTCTTGTGCACAAGCCACTAAAGCATGATGTCATCGATAACCTCCATCTGGCTGCTGAAGTGTTTTTCTCTGTCTGACCCATTGCGTATGGCATATCCTACACAATGACAGCTCTACACTGCTGAAGGATTCATATTAATATTCATAGTGCTCCGAGTCCCTGTAAACAACACCAGTTTGTCAGCCTGTGCACTGCAAGCCCCGGATTTATAAAAGGAATACAAATGGTGCCCTTGCATGGATGAAAAGAGGAGGGCAGAGGAAAGCTGGCGGCTGCCTGCAGGTTGGTTATTAGACAGCATAATTAGCAGATCGCCCTATTCACCCTCTGCTTAAAAAAAAAAAGAAAGAAAAAAAACACACCATCTGCATACTTTTTTACCACACAAAGTTAGGGGTTAAGAGGGATTTAGAAATGGTACAAGACAGGAGACTAGAATTTGAACTAAAAAGTAAAGTAAGTACTGTAATTTAAAATTCCATTGTCTAAGAGAATGGGTTTTATATAGTCTCTTTCCAATATGCTCTCAAGCTACAGATATAATAGGCATTAGATTTGATAACCATGATCTGATTTAAACTCGAACAGAAACACCCGTTATAGAACAACATGAAGAGTTCGATAAGACGGACACCTGCGAAACCAGAAGGTCAGCTCCTGTTTTCACACTTTTCCACTTTTACATGGTGTGATGGCTCTCACTAAACTTAAGTTATAATACAAAAATAAAAATGAAAATCAAGCCCTCATATTTGTTACTAGAGGACACTGTTGATGATGTATATGGCATCAAATGAAAATTCAGTAGTCAAATAATGAAAGAACATCACCCATGTTTCCACAACTGTGTTTGTGTGAAACATGACTCTCACCTTGGCTCTGGGAGAAGATGTCTGTGGCCGGGTCCTGATCCCCATCGGACCGGCGCGGTGGAAGGGAGCACAGCACACGAGGGTCCAGCTGGGGCAGGGTGCTGACACTTAAGGTCAGTGCTTGGTTTTCAAACGCAGCCCTCATATCATCCATTTGGAGGACGGATGCAGGTTTACCATTTAGCAAAAGAATCTCATCACCTGCTTTCAAACCTGGTAGAGAATGAAAGAGCAAAGCTAAGTGAGACAATCTAGTAATACAAAACCCACCAATTACATCCTTCAAAGTTGCCCCACATTGAGAGACATAAAACAACAACATAAACAGCAAGATAAAAGGCTGGCAGTAATAAAAGGAACACACAGTGAGTGAATTGCCACAACAAAGCACCATCCAACACCGTAGCTTTCCTGTGAGCCATCACTTCCAGTGTGCTAATGCGTACAAATGATCCACACAAGCAAAACTTTAGTGCCATACTCCTCAACAGCAGCTCTGGGACTAATCAGACATGTTGGGACTCTAATGTCTTCCAATACATAAAAAATGCATTCCTCTCTTTTTCGCCTCAGGCGAATGCTGATCTAACAAGACTGGATGGCTTTAAGAAGGATGCAGTGCCTGTCTATTTCTGTCCTGCCATCATGTAAATCATCTATGTATATCATCTATATATGAACAGGATAATAGGACTTCGCTGTATCACAGCCTCAGTTTGAGGCTTTCCCTCTTGCCCCTCCCCTCAACCACCTGTGCCCAGCTCTGCTAATTGAGAATTAGCATTCAATCAGGCGACCAATTAGCAGATAACCTCCCCCAAAAAACCTGATTGGTTGTGACAGCTGTTTTGTAGATTTGACAGACATCGCTCCTGCCCTTGCTGCAGAGTTAAGTAAGCCAAAGGGTTTTTTGCTCCTGTAGACACGGTCACACATGAGCACATGTTTGCTTGCTGTCTTTTCCTAAGTCTTATTCTTTTTATTGTCTACTGTTATAGAAACAGCGGGAATTCTGTGCTATGGCTATCGTAATGCACTAAATGCTACAGACACATGCAGGCGCACGCACACACGCACACAATTACATATATAAACACACAAAGCACCACACATTTAGCCCTAAGTTATGACCTAGTTGTCTGGGATGTGAAATGTCAGCTGTAGCCGAGTCTTTATTGGACAGAGTGAGAGAGAGAGATAACCCCTCTGGCCATATACTGCTGAGTGTGTACGTGTACTTGGTTGTGTGTGTTGCATGGATGTGTCTGTGTGCTTCTGTTGGGGGGAAGGGGAGCAAAATTTTTAGTGAGACAGAGAGAAAAGACCCTTTGGGGCTCCTTGTCCAGAGATGGCCTGGTTTCTGCGTATACCCTGCAGAAATTGAAGCGTGATTTTGTTCACTCCCCATTCATTATCCTCACGCATGCACGCACACAGAAGATAATCCCAGCGTACACATGGACCTACTAATGTTGTGCCTGACATACTTTATTCTATGATTCAGCAAAATATGGTGTAATCTTACAAAAAAGATGCATTGTGTTGTCTGGATGCCACAAGCTTTCTCTTCGCTCTACTCTTGTTTCGAGGTGGAGAGTCAGCGCAGCTGTATCCTCTGGCAGCCTGCTAAGCTAGCAGCTTTTTAGATTGGTAATACACTGGAGGACACAATCTCACACTTGAGTAACCTTGGTCTGACCCTGGGGCACAATAGTGGGGCATGTTATTTTCTATACATTAGTGTTGTATCTACAGAGTGGCCATGTGTTTCTCAAACCTATTAGGTCTCTCTGGCTCTGTTAGAAAATAGGGATTATCAGATGGGGGGTTGATGTCGAGATCCGGCTGTTCAAACAGCCGTCAGAGGCAGACAAAGGAATGTTGATTTGCATCTTTGCTCTCATGACGGAGAAGAAAGCCACAGATTCATAGCTCCTATGGAATCTTTTTTATTTAAATAATCAAGATTTTGGCACATCATGTTTTTTAGAATGAAAGCCAGTAATCGTCAGACTGATATAGTGGATGGGACAGTTGATTCAACTCTTTTTAGATGTATTGATGCACACAGATGTTTTTCTACTTTGTAGTTACTGGTTCATATCATGCGGACATACTGACATTGGAGGCCTTTCTTGGCTGTGAATGAATTTGCTTTGGACTCCATTTTGGACACATGTTCATTGCCTTGTGAATCCTAAAAAAGGCCAGACGTGCCAAAATGTTGATCCATATCATTTAAATAAACAAAAAAATTCATCAGATTAATGCTTGTTCAGCTTCCTCCTCTTTCCTTTAACCGGCGAGCCAAGAGCTTTCTAAAAAAGGTGTTATTTTTCCTTATCTCTTTTTAGGCCTCTCTCTCTATAAGATATTTAGCTATGCTGGCTCAGTAGCTGACGCGATACATTCACACAAAGCTGCACTGATAAGCTCTCGTGTGAAATTAAGTGTTTCTCAGGTAAGGTGTTAAGATGTTGAGTGTACAATGATATATACGGCCTGTGCATGAAGTATAATTTATTTACCGTTGTTTGGTTCAAATGTCTTCTGTGCAAATATTTTCCTCAAGTAAAGAACAAGTATCTCAAAATTGTACTAAAGTAAATGGACTAACAAAATGGTTACACAGAAGACGTATAAAGAGTTTTACATTTTTGTATGCAACTTTACTTTTAATACTTAAAGAGTTTCCTGAAAACTTTTCTTATGATACGTTTTACCGAAGTCACATATCTAATGAAGGACTTTTATTTTCACAATATTATATTAATACTTTATCTTAAAGGATTTGAATACTTCTTCCACCACAAGTTCATATTATTAAAAATGTTGTTTGTTCAGGAGCAATTCATTGTTCATTACAAGTTGTTTAATGAAACCTAGAACCTGTGTATTACCGACAGAATAGACCATTTTACATGAGATTAGGCATGAGGATACATTGTTCAATATACAATGTGAACAATGGCAAATTAATTATACTTTATGCACCATCTACTCAGCTTTTACAAACCTTTACATAATCCCTGTTGTTACCGCACTCCGATCCAACTGTGGCAACAATTTGGGATTAGTTTGGTTTGTTTTGTCTTCTTGGTCTTGATATAAACTCTCAGTACACTAAATGTACCAAACAATACAAACTTTATGTTTGTTTATTAATTAAAAAGGAATATGTACCTTTAGCCGAGGCCAGTCCCTCTGCTTTCACTTCAGTAATATGGAGCTGCTGCATCCCCTCCTCATCTATAACTGCCACAGAAAACCCTGTAGACAAAGAGAATAGGATACAGAGAGAGAGATTCAGCCATTCATACGTTTTGTCTTCTTTGAATAAATCTCAATTTGACAGTCTGCACTGCTGACTCATTACAGATTAGATCCATTTAAGACAACACTCATACTGGGTCTGCCCCCTTTAGTCACTAACAGAGCATGACTCAATGAAGTCTATTAAAAAACAATTAGATACTGAATTCGACAGAATAAGAGAAAAGGGTTCAAAAAGGAGTATTGTCAAAGACAAGCGTACCAAATCCAATGGTGCAAGACTCTGCTTTGTCAAACTGGATCACCTTGGTAGCTTTGGGGCAAACCTCAATTTCTTTGTAGATCTGCAAACACAAGAAAATTATATTTAATTGGCAAAAAATTGATGGATAGCAGTGTTGTTGGATGGAGAAGATCAAGGTCATGTTATCGCTCTTATTAAGAAATGGGGGGATTCATGTATTATTCAGGCTCCTTAACGGAGCAATCTCATGTGAAGGTTGTGGGGTCAAAATTCAAGTCAAGTCTGAGAAGTGAGTGGGTGCTCAGACAAGGGCTTGAACTCACAGCGGGCGAGAGCATAGACACAGCTGTGTGTATGAAGCAACAGACAGGGGCTGAAGTTTGCTGTGTGTAATTCACTTCACTGTGGAGAAATAATAATGTAATATCACGACTGCAGGATGAAAGAGGGTGAAATGAGTCGCTGATCAAAGCAGGGAGACAAAAGACCTCTTGAGTAAAAAAAAGAGGGTTATACAATGACTTTACTTTGAGAGAGATATCAGTGTATCACCTACAAACCACCGTCGCAAAGAGAATTCATTTTGGGGTTTACAGCGGCTGAATAATGTAGAGTGATTGTTTATATGAATAATAGTGCATATAATACACTCTGAATACAATTTTGCATAATTTATAGCAAATGTGATAGTGCTTCTTTTGCATCTTGGGAATTTTGTAGGCATTGCAAATACAATCTGTCATCCAAGTCATGAAACATGCACAAGCTTGCACCCAGATCTCCCCGGAATAAAAACCAAAATAAATTAGTAATAAGATAGAAAAAATAAAAAAAATTCAAACAGGGCATTGTGTCTCAACTCAGAACGTTATATAAAAAAAACTTTAATCCAACATACGGTGAAATAACAGGATATTCGCTCCATGTTACACATTATCGTCACAGTGCTTCAGTGTGTGTTTCCTCACCACATCAGAGATATCCTCTTCAAGTTCGGGAACATAAAAGAGCATTTGGTTGTTGATCCATATCTTCAAACGCAGATAGTGGCCGGAGGGGTCTATTTTATGGGTCTGGAGGTAACAAGACAGAAGGGAAATGAAGGAAAAGAAACCACTGTATTCATTCTTTTCACCAAAATAAAAGACATAATTTCTAAAATTATTTGTGTTGTTTTTTTTCGTCGCGATTTCAAGCCAAGCCTGTCTTAACATGGAACACATGGATAACATTTTAAACTCAAACTTTACCATTACCACACTATGTAGCTCATGACATCCCCTGACACAAGGACACACATACACACACTAAGGACAGACATACAGGAATCCAATCATGTATAGAATCCCCATAAATCTGCCTGCATGGAGCACACAGGGGCCATGAATTAGATGCTCCAGTTCCTTGTGACATGTTTATAGCATGCGTGCACACAAACGCCCACACACACGTCAATCAGCTTTACCCATGAGTTTCAACAGATCCGGAAGAGGAACATATCATTGGGCATCATTATTCCAGTGTGTCTCTGACTGAGACTAATGAGGCAGAAGAGGAGAGGGAGAGCAAGGAAAACTGAAGAAACGCTCTGTGAGACTGTCAGTGGAAGTGCACTGGTGACATCTAAAGTGTTCACGTTTCTTCCTTCCCAGAAGTACCGGAGACAGTCTCACATATCAGCTATTCTCATTCGTTTTTGGATTTGAATTCAAGAAGACAAGAAGGTTTTTTTAAAGGTGACTTCTACATGTCAGCTGTCAACAGGCTGTAAAATGGTGAAATGTAATTATGCAACCACAACTTATGTAACATTATGTATACGACACTTCCATTAACAGAGCTGTGTGCAATTTTATGAGACTCTTTCCTCAAGGTTGCATGTGTTTGACAAACCTGGTAGAATACATTATTTGCATGCCTAACAGCTGTTGACTGTTAGCACTCTTGCTACTGCATTTATGTGTGTCTTTATGTGTATGTGTGCAGGCGGATGTGCAACAAAGCAATGCGCAATGTGTAATTATCACTCTTATATGCCATGAATTAAAGAGTGTGGACTTTTTGCACTGCTTTCCTCAATAGCCCACCTTGCAGACGGTGCTCAGGACTTCCGGCGCCGTCTCACCAGGCTGTATGATGGCCAAGACAGGCCGATCGTTCGGCAGACACACCCAGGATGGAGTCAGGTAATCAGGAACCCAAATGTCGCTGTCCACGTTTTGCTGAGGAAGATTTTTCACAGAGCCCTCTCTGTCCTTCTGAAAATGTAACACGTGCACACACATACAGAGTCAATGCATCGCTGAGAGTCAAAGTTATCGTGAAAAGCTTTTAGTTCTAATTGAGATTCTGTTGAGGAAAGAATGAGAAAAACAAAATTCTATTCATGAAGTAATCCTCCTAATTCCTCATTATTCCAATCAGATTTGCTTTGATTGATTTGAGTAATATGGTGGGCTCTGGCGGTGGTCTGAAAGCAGCAGGAGATCCAATATCAAAATGTAATCATTTCAGTTGATAAGAGCCTCTTAATACAACCGTCTCACTGCGTGGGTATGTGTTACATATGTGTGTGCATTCTGTTCAAAGCAGAGTCTGTGACCTTTAAGCCCATCAGTCTGACCTCTGACAATCTGGCAGCCGTGTCCGCCTCTCTCCTCTCTCCGCTTGTCTCATCTATTCGACCTCACACTGTCTGTCACTGATACCTTATCTCCTCCTATCAAGTAACAGATTCCACAAACTCGTTTATTCTTTCATTCCTCTATGGCAACCCCCCCTCACACTAATCATTGCCTTTCCTTCTGGTGCCCCGTCCCCTCTATCTGCACATCACTCCATCATCTCCCTCCTCCCCATCTTGCATTCATGCCATACAATCTGCTGACTGTTAACAACACAGGCCGGTGGTCACTGTTTAAATGAACTATCTGCGTGAGTAAATCTGTGTTGGCTCGAGTGAAAGTGAGACAGAGAAAGAAATGGAAGGAGCGTGCTGGATGCAAAAGCACATTTTTGTATGCACAACACACACTCCTGTTCGTATGCACAAAGAAAATACAGACACACAGTTATAGAGAAAGACACACACATTTTCTCAGACAGACAACAGACCGGGGGCCCAAACTAGTACCTCCCCCCAACTCCCTGATCTCCCCAGCCCTGCTCAACACCATCTGGCTCCCCTCCTGGCCCATGTAGGATGCCACTGCTGGAGGGCGTAGGTCCTAGGCAGCACACTAAACTATATTTCTCTCTCACTCCCTTTTTCTGGGATCAGTGGGACTCCCTAGAATAAACAGACAATTAAATCTGGGACAAGCCCATCGGATGGGAACATTTGGAACGACGGTAATCTTACTGGAGATTCTCATTTCTACTGATGCAGCACTTCCAGCACTACTATTCAACTAACTGAAGCGTGTTACTTCTTTTGCATTTCTTCACTGTCATCGCATACCCTGCCAGCTGAAGCTGTGAGTGGGTGGAAGGAAATCAATCTCCCATGGAGCCACTGGGGGCCTCCACAATCAGAGTGGTTGAGTGTTAGAGAGTTTTCTTCCATCTACTGAGTTCACACAGTGCTCCCCCCATCCCCTCCATCTCTGATGCCTTCTACCAGTTCTCATAAAATATGGAGCTGGCTTGCTTGTCCTAGCACAGGCCATGGGTAATTGGACATTTTTCCTTACAGTTCATCTAAATGTATCATTCCCCATCCCTATGATAAGGTACTCCCAGAAACCTAGACTCCCAGGGTAGCCTTGCATAATCTATTTTTCTCTCTGAAGATGTGATTATTTTAAACTGTCTGTAAATTGTGGTCAATATGGCAGACATAAAAAAAGAGCACAGATGGTGTGAAGCGGCCAGGTCCTTTGGTAGCAAATCTCTGCATAATTTGTTAAAACATCAAAAAGCTAATCATCAGAACATATCAGATAAAATTTGTCTCAGAGGGATTAGCAGACAGAAATATCCCCCTTAGTCAAAGCCAATGATGTTGATAGAGTTTGAATTGCCTGAAGCAAACATCAAGAAAAAACGGGAATCTGTCAACACAGATCTATAAACAATGTCAGACATGCAAAAAGATGGTAGAGAAGAAGAATAATGGCATTATTGGCTTGGTGGTTAGTAGCAACGAAAACGTGAAATCAGTAATAAACGAAAGTTAGTTCTGCAAAGTCTGATGGAACAAATTAGTTTAACAGTGGTAGGAGATGAAAAGGGTTGTTGATCTACTAATTAAGCCAAGAATCATCTGAAAACATTGAGGAAAGATCCAATTCAGCAGCTTTTATGGTTTTAAAGTCTGCAAATGTCTCCTTTCACTCTAGGAGAGAAGTGGATGTCTGAAAACATTAAAGCAGGAGCATGAAAATGACCTCAAAGAAATGCTCATTGGTGCAGAAGGTTGCAGGGATTTTGTGCTTCCCTCAGATAACCTACCAAATGAAGAGCAAGAGCACCAAAAGGATCTCAGTTAAGTGAATGGAGGTGGAAAATCCAGCGATGTTACTGGCCTCGGGGTCTGAAGAAGCCCCGTTATCCATTATACAAGTACAAAGGTTCATCAGATGCCCTAGTGATTTTTATGTTGGCTTACGTGAGAGGCAAACAATGACAAGGATTTGGCCCACAGCTACATTTGATCTGGTTCTCTGTAGTGAACGCCAAACTAGAGAAGGCAGAAGGAACTTAGTGTTTAGCCTCCGGAAGATTATTACTGTATGTACACAAACAGTCACCAAAATGGAAATGATGACAAGTTGGGCCGCGATTCAAATAGGACAGACATAAAACAGAACACATCTAAAATGTTATGGTCCTTCATAAGAATTTTGAGTCACATGGTGCTTGTGTCTACTAAAGATGCCTGAGCTCTTACAGATTTCTCACTGGCAGAGTCTTCGAACATGAGCTCCAAGGGCTTTCTCACTGGCTCCATCCCATCAACGAAGACCTGAAACCATACAAAGAACAGGAAATTGTAACTGCATCCAAATGTATGACACACATTGCAATTATTACATCTACTAGAAGACACTGCTGAGAAACATTGATACATTCTGCAAACCTGTATTATGTTTTTATTGTTTGTTGAATTGTATTGCATATTAAAACCAGCAGGTACATAACATGTTGTTGATTTTCCATGGAGAATCACCCAAATCTAATTATTTAGTTGAAGTTCAATACAACACCTCTTTTTGTCTTTGCCTCCAAGCTATTACTATCTTATGGTTTACCACTTCAAATACTAGAAACTCAAGTCAATCATCAAACTAATAGTATGTATGTGTCACTATGGTAACCTGGTTGATTGAAGGATGTCCCTTGGTCTTCCTCTTTGAGGTGGTGTCCAGCCCCCAAAGGGATGAGAAGCGGCTACGACGTTTGCTGAAGGTTCGAGGCATGGCCTGGTTCCGCCTCCTGATGCTGCTTTCTGTGCGGGCTGACACCTGTGAATATTATAGAAAACATGAATCCAATGCAAACGGTATATGAACCTTAGTTAGAGAGTTTAACCAAATTGATATTTCAACGTTGTTGTAAATAAAACACTAAACACTCAACCACTTATATATCCCGGTCACCCACTGCACATTCAAAGAGAAACCACTTTAGGCATTTCTGGATTAATTTGCACATGAACTGCTGGAATATGAGCAGATCTGACTCACTATGTGGTACAGGAGTGCATAATTTGACGTACATGTATGTAATTTATCCACACACTGTACTTGTGTGGACGTGTGGTCTCCTCACCAGTCAGTGCTCATGACGCGCACACACTTCAGATGTAATAGGTCAAACTTCTGCAGACTTTTCTTTTATAAGCTCTGTCCAAGAGGCCTTTTCACTGCCTGTTCTATGACATTGCCCCTGTTGGCTGTGGATAATAACAACCCTGATGACTACAAATAATTACTGAAAAAAGTAACAAAAACATTAGCGATATCCCTTTTGTGAAAGAGGAAAAACAGCCAAGAGTTGAGAGAGAGGACAGTTATCTTTTGCTAAAGGCAATATGAATTGATTAATTTTAATGTTTTTGTTATGTAAGTTTTCTGTTAATGTATTTCATTTTAATTTAGTTCATTTATATATCAAAGTCTATAGTGCCCATATATAGCAGTATATGACTAATGCAATAAGAACGTTTTAAACGTGGGAGAAAAAATGATTTGATAATGAACGTAAAGGGAAAGAAGATGGAGAAAAACAGTGATGTGTGAGACATAGAGGAGGAAAGGAGGAAAAAATATATAGCAGATATGAAGAAGGAGACACTAAATAAAGAGGGAGACAAAGGAAGTGAGGGTGTAGGCAGTGAAAGGAAGGGGGGTCAACAGAGCAGAGTGTTAAGCCAGTTTGTGGGAAAGTGCCTCAGGGATGGCAGCTTAGTAACAGAGTTTGTATTGATCCACCAGTCACACACAAAAACACGATGAACCTCAGATGTTGTGAATGTGTGTGTGTATGTTTGGTGTATCCGATAGCCTGCTTGTATGAAACTGGCCTATAGAGATATCATTTGCATCTCTATCTCCCCGCTCTGCTCTTTGTTTCCTGGATGATATTTGGCAGCGCACACTGCCGCATAATACACAACAGCGTATAGATGGTTCCATCTCTTGTGTTGTTTTATTCTGAACATTCTTGGAGTGCTTGATGTGACAACGCAAGCACGCATATGAGCTCTGAGCAAATTACGGCTTTTACCTTCAGGCTAAAGCCATCAACATCACAGCTCGTGAAGAGAATGATCTGAATGTATGCGATGAATACAGTCTGTGCAGATATATAAATGCAAAGATGCAACTACAGTATTTTCCTACATGGAGCAATTATCTATAGTGAGGACAGTTGTGTTTGGTTGTACTGTTTTTTTTAAACAATTGAAGGTTAAAACTAGAATAAAATCCTTTAACTTTATTTACTCTGATCCATAGCTGCTGAGAACAGCATTTTTTTTTGGAGTCAAGCTGATTTCCCAAAAAGTAAATAAAAGTAAAAAGAAGTTACAGCACACAGTCAGGGTCAAATCAACAATGGACAGAATGCAGATGCTCATAGAGACCAGTTATTTAACAGCTGCATCGAGCTGTTGCTTTGGATTGTTTCTGGTGAAATTTCTCGAATTAAGACTTCAAAACTTCTTCAGAGATAACCCAAAGAAACGACTAATTCCAATATGAATGAAAGGGAAAATCCATTATGCTGCTTATCAACTTATATTAAATTCAAACAAGTTTAGGCTTTAAAAAAAATGTTGAACATTGCAGCTACTGTGCAAAGCTAAAATATGGACGTTCACCCTTTAGCCTTTTCCGTTCTGCTTGCTCTTAATTCCCCTTTGATTAGTTTTAAAGTGTTTTCACCACAGGGTACATGCAGTATCTTTAGTCTGCAGATTTGTCAGGCAAGCAGAAATTCTTTCAGTGGGCGTATGTGACAAGATGCTCACTCTAACAGCCAGATAAACACACCCACTGTGCAAGCTGGGCTGTTATTGAAGGTCAGCGGAGGAACTTCTCACGCAACGCTTATTGGAACATGTAGAGGCATGTGGGACATCATTTGAGTTTTGGATTAAGGAGCTCTGATTAGGTCAAATTACAGTAAGTGAGGGAGACAGTTTAAATAAATAGTCACACATGAGTACTAAAAAAACGTGTGTTCAAAAATGTGAGTGGGGTGCATGGACATTTGTCATACCAGGGCATGGAAGGAAGAGACAGAGAAGATGCCCAGTCGTCCCATGGCCAGCTTGGTGGGACGCGATGCAAAGCCCAGCAGGCGTTTGGGATTGGGAGGCTCGCCGCCCTGCAGGCTGGCCAGGTAGCACCGGCAGCGAAACAGATCCATGTGAAACCGTTCTAAGTTCTGCTCCCACAAGAAGATCTAACAGAGGGAAAGATGAGATGAAAGGGAAAGGGATGGTTAGTGATTATGCAAGATAAGAGAACTTTGCTTCAGATTTAGCTCCAGCTTTAGATCCGGATTTATCCATGGAGTTGCTTCCGATTTGGCCAGGAATGAACCTTTTGAATAATATCAATAAAAATGCATAACATATCACCCTTTGTTAGATGGTAATTTGGTCATTTTAGAAGGAGTGAGATGTAGGAGTGCTGAAGTCCCTGTGGAGAGGTGTTACTCACCAACACAACCCCCACCAGTCGCCGACCTGCTGTGCTGTGTGAAATGCATCACAGGGTGGGCCGTGGGAGGTGGAACACGGGAACACACACACACACACATACACACACATGCAATGAAACACAATCTAGGTTTAATTTGCACCGGTTCCTACCTTCACCTATTTGTTCCGGGACTTAATGCAACTGCTCTTTCTTCAAGTCTTTTAATTAAATTTAGATCCCAGGCCTTTCTGTTTATGGAAACTCATTTTGTAGATTAATTTGGTTCCAGATACTGATCTTGAAAAAAGTAATTCAATGATGGAATCAGCCACTCGGGTTAAGGCTTCTTCAATTCTTTGATCCCACAATTTAGTTAATGGGCCTTTATAGTAGGCAATCAACATCCTAGAGGGTTCTCATGAATGAGACGTGTTCTGCATGGTTATGATTCACCACTTCCTGATGCTTTTTTATGTAATATTGTTTTCTTTTATTGACTATCAAGCATGTGCCACACACACACAAAGACACAGAGGCTTACTCCCACAAGGAGCCCTATTGTTTGAGGGCACATTCTTAAGCTCTCTTGCTATGTTTACATGCAACGCTGCTTTAGCATTCATCAGCAACTCCAGACTTGCTTTTTTCCACTGAAAGGAGAACAAATCGGATCCTAAAAGAGCTTTGAATTTCCAGCTGTGACTCGTTTCAAAACAGCGATTAAATAAGGAAGTATTAGCGAGAGAGTTCAGGCTCACCTGCCGATAATGACATGCATTGCATGAGTTTCAACATGTGGTGTGAATATTCTGCATTCTGCTGCACTTGAATGTGTTTATAAATGAACACCGGGCGGAATATTTGAACACATCTGTCGTTGCAAGTACTCCTTCGGAACATTTTGTCTGGATGACGGCATGCAGTAAAGATGATTGAGTGCTGAGATGTGAGTGTGCGAGAGCATCAGTGCAGTTTGAAGTTATAAAGATGTGCATCTGTAAAGCGCCTTAGGTGTTTTCACTCAACTCAACTGGAGGTTAAAGGCACTCAGTTGGGTGCTTAGCACGTGAGATCACACGCCTGGTTCATATCAGCATCACATGGACATATAGTATGACTAATTTACAGTATAAACATATAGGAAGGCTTTTTTACACTGATAGCAATTTGTCTGTTTTTGACCATGTCTGTTAGGACTTTATGAAAACAGGCTTGAATATAAGTTGAATACTTTTAACAGTTCCTGACTCACAACTCCCCTTTGCCTCCTTCTGTCCCTGCTCCGTACCTGCTCCAAAATGGTCTTCCTCTTCTTCGCGTCAGTGACGGTCGACAGCTGCATGTCTCCCATCTTCTTCATCTTTTCATCCATGTCGATCTTCTGCTCCAGTTTACGGATCTCGGTTCGCAGCAGTCGCACTGTGTCCTCCCTGTGGTGCTGCCGAGCCAGAGCTGCAGCGCACGCAGAGTGGATCGCCGTGATCCAGTTCTCCAGCTCTGTCTGGCCGGACGTCTGACAGGAAAGGAATTAAGGGAGGAATAATATGTGACATCTCTGAAGAACACTCACAAAAGAAAACATCAAGAAGTTGACAGCTAAAATAATACGAGTCCCATTATTAGCCTCTGGCCGGGGGCGGTCACAATAATCTCATCTTCATCTTATTACGTATCTTCCCATTCATTAATTGAACGTCACCGTGGACAATGTGTCTATTTATATGCTATGCATATAAATAGACACATTGTCCACATTTTAATAATACACCATGATCACTGCGGTGGATCACTGTCACAATATGACAGTGTGGCCTTTAAACATGTCAGACATGAAACAAACACAAGGACACTCTACACTGTACTGGCTTATCTCCCACACATGGCGAAATGTCATGTACTTGTGTGTGTGTGTGTGTGTGTGTGTGTGTGTGTGTGTGTGTGTGTGTGTGTGTGTGTGTGTGTGTGTGTGTGTGTGTCATCTTTGTCTCTCTTGGTGATCCGTCACTATAAAAAATGAAATAACTGAAGAATTTGAATTCTTCAGAATTTGAGTTGCGTGAAATTTGAAATACAACTGCTGTTTCAGCCTTAACTGTACGTTTGAGTAAAATACTTCCCTTCCCCCTTTTCTTTCCAAGAAGGTGCACAAGAAGGTGATAATGGATCATTTGAATCACACTGTCTCTCTCTCACCTGGAAGAGGAAAGCGTCTCCCACTGAGTTGCTGAGGCAGAAGACAAAGTCTTTTTTGGGGTGTTCAGGTACGGCCTGGACGATGCTGTTCTCCACCCACAATGCATGCTTTGGAACGCTGTTGTGGTCGATCGCAGAACGACCGTCTGACTCGTACAGAAAAAGAGTGCAACCTTGAAGAACAAAAGGAAAAACAGACGGATAGACAAACAAGTCAGAAAATGTTCTTACTGATGTTGCTCCGCCCCCCTCGACCACTACGTTGCAATGATCTAATGTGTGCAAAAATACCTTGAAAACTGAAAAAAAATAAAAAATAAAAATCATCATCATTCATCATCATCCTCAAACAAGATAATCATGAATAAAATCATGGGCGCTCGTATAACATGAGGTTGGGATGAACACTATGAAACAGTCTGATTCATATATTGTTAGGAGGGTGGATGTGAGGACAGGAGGCAGGCAGAGATGCAGCTACAGATGCTGTATCTTGTGCAATTCACAAGGACAAGATTGATTGGATTCGACACAGTTGCCGCCCTAAACTCAAATTGTGATGAGGCCGAGGGGAGGAAATGTAAGGCCACACAAAAGAGAGCGTAGAGGTGAAAACCAAGGGTATGGACTGTGTAAAGACTTTTGCGATTACAGTCGAACAGGAGAAAGCGGGAGAGATATTTAACAGGTTGCGGTCAGGATAAGATGTTTATCTGAATGTGACATTATGGCTGCAGAACTCAAACACAAGTAAAGATCCAAAGACATTTTAGCCGTAACAGTAGGAGGGTCCATGCTCACCTTTCAAAGAGACCCAGTAGTGTTTCCACTTGCGCCTTGTTGCAGGTTCCACCTTCTTGTTTTTCTTATGAACCAAGAAGTTCTTCACAGCCAGAGCTCCTGCTTTCCTGACTATGCCCTGTGCACAGCCAATCAGAGCGTCCGATGGATATGCACTACTGAGTGTGCAGCTGCTCCGCTCGTCACTCACGGCGGAGCCAGCCTCCTCCGTGCAGTCCCGACCCTGATGTGTCTGATGAGAGAGTGATGAGAGATGACTTTCAATACCGACAAACAAGTTGGATCTATTATTAATACCCGTATTTTAAAAAAAGAACCAGAAACACACATATAAAGGTAACTAACCCAGGCTTGGTTGTCCAGCTCCTTACGGAAATTCTCATACACTCCTCCCCGGCCTCCCTCGCCGGCTCGTCCTTCCCCTCCTCCTGCACTGCTGCTCCCGCTATCGCTCCCGTTGAAAACGCTGCTCTCCGTTGCCGAGTATACCGAGAAAGAGGCCGACATGGCCTTACAGCGCCGCGACACCAGCTCTCCGTCCCCATCTATCTCCGTGGTGACGCCATCGATGCCACTGTCGCCATACTCACTCCCCTCGCCCAAAATACCCGAGATGTCCTAAGAGACAGAAACAAGGTAGAAACATTACTATTTACCTATAATGTGTACAGATACTGATACGTTGGATAGCTAAAATGCACACAAACAAACAGTAGCAGCTTACGCTCCACAAGGGCTTTCTGGGTTTGTGTGTGTGTGTCTGTAAATCAGAATGTGTTCGTGCACAAACTGTATTTATGGGTTTTTGCAAAAAGAAAGCTTTTCACTTTTAGTGAGAGATCCTCTTTGCTTTCACACTGTACTCTCAACAAACTGAGTCTGCTTCTTTTTCGCTTTGTTTTGCTGTGTTGTCTGTCTATTTATATCCGGTCTAACAACCCCCTAAGCCTGGCTAGATGAATTTATAATAAGCACTTAGTGGGCTCTGCTATCCAAGGGTGCTTGGGGGGTTCTGGGAATGAGTTGAAAGAAAAACATAGTTTGCTATTGTAGTGCTTCTTCCTTCTTATTTGGCCATTTTTATTAATCAATGACACATGGAAATTACCGAAAGCACATGAAGATTCTTTATTCTACAGATGTGATTTTGTTTTGTCAACTGAATCTCTTAATAATTGGCTTCTTGTCGACTTTGCTTCCTGGTGTTAGGACAGTGTGTGTGGTTTGTGAACGGGACACAAAAGATATTATGCTTTAATACTTTAATTTCTGAAGGGGGAATGGAAACCAGGCCAGCGTTGAACAGTAGCCCCACAGCAACTTTCTATCTGACTCCTTGTAATCCTTTTTACCGCTACACAAAGATACACAGACTACTTGGATGTATATCCATGCACACACACACACGACTGCACAGCACGAGCACACACAGGAAACGTCTCTGTTTGTCAACAAAATGTTAATCGCTGTGCTCCGTCATGTCTGTGAGCACCGTGAACGTCTGGATACTACTGTATTTCAGAACAGAAAGACAAAAGAGAACAAGTGGCACATAAAAGTACAGAAAGAAGACTTAACCTGATTACTGTTTGGCTTGCTTTGCATCTTAATTCATATATTCATAACTTTTAATCCAACCTGAGTAGTTTGTGCACGGCGTCCTTGGAAAGCAGGGCATGGTGCAGCGGGGATCCCGAGCCCTGCCAAGCCCTCTGACAGGCAGTGGGAGCGTCGGCAGGGGAGCGTGAATGCTCCATACCCGCCACCATCCTCCTCGGCAGGAGACATCAACCCCTCCTCCCCCTCTCCACCTCCATTGCATTGGGCTTCTCTCCGGTTTTTAGCGTAGCGGCTCCTCTGCCCCCTGAGGCTGGGACTCTGCTGGCTGCACAGATGGTCCAGAGACGATGCCCTTTCAGCTGAGCCTGCAATATACACAGGTGGTTATTGCAGGGCAGTGTGCGAATGTGTGTGTGTGTGTGTGTGTGTGTGTGTGTGTGTGTGTGTGTGTGTGTGTGTGTGTGTGCGTGTGTGTGTGTGTGTGTGTGTGCAAGGTGAGGTCAATGTATTCTGATTACTGTCAGTTACATTCAGATTACTCTGCCACATTTGATGTATGAATTAACCTTTTCCATTCTTGACAGTGTCCTGTGAATCAGTCTGATTCATGTGAGCGCGTATGTATATGTGTGTGTGTGTGTGTGTGTGTGTGTGTGTGTGTGTGTGTGTGTGTGTGTGTGTGTGTGTGTCTGTGTCTGTGTGCAGCAAGCCCATCAGCGGTTAAGTTATCAAATGCCCAGCACAAGTAAAGGTAACAACCCTGTGATCAACTGAATGATTGCAACTGAGGAAGGGCAGCTAACCCTCAATCAGCCTTTCTCTACTCTGTGAGTGTCCTGTTGCAATTTGTCCTACCTTCCTCCCCCTCATCACCTGTAAAATGAATCAAATTAAACTAACAGCCCTGCACACACGCACAGATAAACATATGTATAAACCATTTTCTCAGTCATCAGAAACTATTCTTTTGAAAAGTATATTCAAAGTAAAAATTCCAAAAATCAATATCTATTGCATCCATTCAAGGCAAAATATGTTATTTGCACTTCTATTAACGATGACAATATTAATCTTTGTATGAAAGAAAAGTCTCTGAATGACATGAAAACACCGGATCAAGTTCTGAGTGAACAGGCTGCATTCCTGTGAGTGTGTGTTTCCCATCCTCACCTGCATTGCCTCTGGGGCGTGTGAACTGCTGCTCCTCCTCCTCCTCTTCTCCTCCATCTATCATCTCCTCCGTGCTGGTCAGATGCTCCTGACTCAGGTCTGACAGAGAGAACTCCAGACTGTCTTCTCTCCACATGTCTGCTGACTTGGACCTCTTCTTTTTAAAACTCCCTCCCTCCCGTGGACCCTCAGTCATTCGCTGGAGGTACCGTTCATCCCCAATGACGTCTCCCTCCTCCTCTCCCTCCCCCAAGGAGTCCTCCCCTCCAGCTGGAGCAACGGTGTCCGCCTCGGAGGTTTCAGGAGTCGGTGTGGCCAACGGGTCGTCATCTTGCTGATATGACTCCGGCCTCATTGTCATTGCGACGCGCTGTGTCCAGTGAGGGTTGATGCCAAACTCTCCAAATGCATCGGAGGCGTTAAAGGGCTCCAGTCCGTTCTCTGCCAACGATTGTGGGATGCTCGGTGTGCTCGAGGAGCGAGTTGAGGCGTCAGAGTTCCTGTGTTCCTGTTTCACTGAAGAAGAGTGGCGGGAACGGCGAGTGACCGGCTGCTTGCTCGAGATGCGGAGCGACCGGGACGTCTGCTTGCGGGAGAGGTGTCCCGTCCCGTCGCCGTAGAAACCGTTGTCCCCATTCTGACTTTCTACATTTCCCATGATTCAACTGTGGATTAAAGATGAAACACATTTTTAAGCTTTTATATATATATATATATATATATATATATATATATATATATATATATATGTGTGTGTGTGTGTGTGTGTGTGTGTGTGTGTGTGTGTGTGTGTGTGTGTGTGTGGATTTTAGTTTTGAAATCATTGAGAGACATGTACTCTGCTTTAAAATCATTACCAAATTATTGGCTTTGTCCTCTAATGCCATTGGCACGTTTACTCTCTCACATTTACAGCAGGAAACCAGGTCAATCACTGTGCTGGATGAGTGAGTAACGTCTGATGGCCCATTAACTAATGGTGATACGTTCGAGGTATCAAGGATCTCTTTGAATGTCTAGTTGAGTTCAGCTGTCCGGCAGATGACATCAAGGATCAGGTATCCACGCATGTGGTGGAGGTTCTCTTGTTAGTTTCGGGCTACGTAAACTGACCTAAATGTTTTTTGTAATCTGCTGAGCCCGGCACACTCCAATGGAATAGCACAGGGACAACAAAGTTAATTAAAAATTGATTTAGAGCATGGACACATCTAACATTTCAGAGAGGCTTCCCGTGGGTTTTCTGCTGTCGTCCCATTCAATCTTTTTCAGTAACCACAAAGACATCTAACATTTGAAATGCCAAAACTCCTTTTCTCTTACTTTAGCAAATTGTATTTTAATTTAAGTTGTACAAAATATACATTTTGATGAATCTAAGTCTTTGAAACGTTACAGTGCACTGCAGCAGCATGAATGTATATTAGCTTCGTTGATAGAAGGATGATCGCTTGATACTCTGCAGCTCTTCTCCTCTTCAGTGGTGTTGAAATTATTCATTAGTCATATTTCCTAAACAGTTAAATATGTTTTTTACTGCTGATCATAAAGTTATCCCAGCATCTATTATTGCCTCATGTTCTGTGTTATATAAGCACATGAACTGCTGACTCAAATGCTGTCAGATCAGTTGGTACTCTGAGTCACACATCATCAAATCCACACCATCAGGTTCTCAGTGTGGGCTCAAACTGCAGAGAGCAACTGACAAAATCTCTTCTAACAATTATAAAATCTGTTTTTAACAAATCCTTTAATCTGGCATTGAGAATATACGCCTCTCAGAATGATAATGTTCTGTTGAATTAGTCAAACTAAAGTAGCAAAGTAGAGGCATTCAAATAAACTAGATTTTGCAGTTCTATACAAAATCAAATTACGGCTGCTGTGCTTTTTTTGCAGTTAGAGATCAAGGTGTACAACCTTTGGTTACCTGTGGTTGAGCAGCTGCATCATCAATTGCTCCACATCAGCGCCGTGTCATCTCTTACCGACCGCATGATCCTCCACACTTCCTCAAACGGCGGTGTCAGATTGCCCTGAGATGAACAAGAAGGGAGAGAAGTTTCAGTGGAGCTCTCACAACTTCAAAGTGACCTGATGTGTCAAACGCACACAGAGGAGGAGAAGGAAGACGAAGAGGGGAAGATAGTTCAAAAACTACTGCTGAGCATCTGCCAGGTACGGCACAGAAAGCGGGTGAAGCAAAGTTGAAAGGAAAGCTGTGAAGCACACGAGAGAGGCGGTCTATAGGATAAGAGACACCGTGCAGGATGAAAGAGAATACAGGACACTGTGGTCAGTAAGTCTGCAGTTAACATAATGCAGTGAGGCAAGGAAGACCAAGAAACACACATTTAAATACACACATACACAAACTCACAGATCATCAGAAACAAAAAGCAGAGGTATTGTCTGAGCCTGAGGGTGGAGAAAGAAATCACAAACGACTACAATATCTTAGCACTGCACCCTGAAACTCACTGCCAACCTGAAACCATACAAGCATGTACAGACATGTGAACAAATCATTTTGGGATAACACCCCTTGTTTCCCTGCAGACAAAGAGATGCGCACGCACGCACACGCACACACACACACACATGGACATTGTTGTTAAAATGACAGAACATGAAAGCAGCTATGGAGAATGATTTTCAGCTTAAGACTCAATTAAATGATTATTTCCAACACGACCTAATTTTCTCTACTAACAGCCCTGAGCTACATAGACATAGCTACCATGATTTCCATAATGTGCAATGTATAATGTGGAGGTATGCAAGTGCATTCATTGTGAGTAGTTTCACACTTATTTTCAGTTCACAAAAAGATTTTTAAAATGTGGTGTATACGTAAAACGAGGCAGATTTATAACTGATGATCCTTGTCAGTGAGCTGGCGTTCAGAGCCAGGAGACTGGCTGCTGATTTCAATGCTGCAAACACTATGTGTTTGTGCTCTGATACACATATAAGCAGGAAAATAATGGAGGAGAAATAATATCACTATCATATGAAAAAAGAATAATACAGCCTTTATCAATTGCAAAGAAGATGACAATCAGTTTAGGGTGTAATTCGATTATTAGATTATTACCTTCACATCTGGAAACTGTGTTCAGAAAGCAAACACAGCATTTGTTCCCGATTGTCTACGGGCGAGCTGAGTATACTACTTCTTGTTGCTTTCACAAAAGTTTGCCTACAGCTGCTGCTTTCACTATCGTTAATAATAATAAGATAACATACTGCCACTTTGTTTATTCTCTAGGGCAGAAATACAATAAATCAACCGTGATATAGTTCTGGGAACTGACACCGAAATGAGAGTTCAAAAAGGAGAAGTTGAAAGGACAATAAGAGATGTGAAGGTGAGCAAGTACACAGCAAACATACACCGTGTTTTGTCCCACTGGTCAACTTGCGCCACACCAGCATGTGTTCACGTATTTAAACGAAGCTGCAGCACATTTCTCCTCAGCTGTGGGAAGCAGTTACATAAGCATAACTTGACCCTGATACTTCTCCTCCTCTTCCTCTCTCCCGCCACCCTTTATTTCTCATCCCTCCTCCATCTCATCCGGCCTGATGAGACTTATCCCAACCCACATGCTGGCCATCCATCCCCCAAAACAAACAGAAACACACAAAGTCAAATGCACACACAATGCCTGACAGGTGCTGGATATTTATTTTGGAGCTAGTTCTGCTTTTCTTTTAAAATCTGGCATCCGTGTAGTTTGTTGAGGATAAGTGCAAACATAGGACTTGATACCTAAAATATTACAATGTTGCTACGTAGTTCATCTAGAAGTCTATCTATCTGAGTCGGAGTTCAGTGTGAAAACACACACACAAACACACAAACACAGGCCAAACGAACAAAACAATCATGTCTGACACCACACATGGGAAATCAAAACGCTGCCTTTCCTTCAGGGGTGTACAGTCTCAAATGTTTAGTCTCTTGGTTTTTCCTCTTCCCGTGCCCTGCAGCAAAGTGTGGAAGAGGGAGCGGGGTAACCAGGAGAGGAAGGGGTTCTCTAAGCCCACGTAGAGCTGAGAGGTGAGGCAAGCCTGGAGGCACGAGGAGGGAGGGTGATGTTGGTGCAGACACAGAATGGAAAAGAGAAAAAGACACAGATATAAAGGGGTTCCTGGGCTATGAATATAAGTTTGATATGGAAAACTGTGGAAATGGGAGAAATGAAGACTGAGAACGAGAGAGAGAGAGAAAGGGAGAGATAGGTAGAGAGAAATTGGGGGGTCCTATTGTTGCCGAGGTTTAAGTGGATAAGTAGACATGTGCTCTGGCTGCCTCTCTTTGGGCTTAATTGAGGGAGCCGAGACAAAAGAGGAAACATAATTATTCGCTCTCTTCCTCTCAGTCTCTCGTTCTCATTCTCGCAGTATATTAACACATTGAGAAAACGTATTAATACAATGGCCTGCGTAACAGCAGCCAAAGCATTAGCAGGCAGACATACCGAATAAGAGACGAGCACGCACACATGCATGCACGCACACCCACACGCACACGCAAACACTGAGAGGGGACAAAGAACAATGTTAAATTGAAATAAAATTTCATCCTGGTTAAATGTCTCCCTGAAAACACAACTCTGAAAAAACCAAGTCCATTTGTTCGATCTTAAATTCTGTACTTGATTTTTATTTACTGAATTGTTCCGAACATCTACACAACACAATAGCACATCTGCTGTTTGGCAAGTTCCTCTGGTTGAGTGTACTGGACATAAAATCAGACCGACAGAGACACGGCTCAGCATCTTACTCTGGCTAAATGTGCCACTTAACTACGGCGTCGGATACAACTCAGTACTGGAGCTGTCAAAGCCCTACTGCCACACTGCCATAGTTGCGTTGGAAAGATGCTCAACACCTATGTGCTCTCACATCCATCACCTAACAAATGAACACACACACACACACACACACAAGCAGTTTTCTGCAGCATACAATAGAGTAAAATAGTACAAAGGAAGACATGCTTCCAGTCACACACACCTGCACAATCCCGAGAGGAATTCTGAGCAGGTCTTCCAACTCTCTCTCACACACACACACACACACACACACACACACACACACACACACACACACACACACACACACACACACACACACACACACACGCTCTTTGGAAAAATACCAAAGGCTTGTCAGAACAGCTACGGAGCAGGCACACCCTACTTCTCCCCGCCAATCTTTTCATCTCTGCACCTGTCTCACAGCTCCACCCTACATGACACACAGCTCACGCTCCAGTTTCCCACCACACATGACGTGGATGAGCACGACTGTACTGCGATTGAAGCCAAACAAAACCTGTCTCATTGCTTTTATAAGCCTGTCATTGTCTCGACCACATGGAGTGGCCCCTGAAGTCAGACTTCAAATTATGAAATCGGCAACCACATGAATTACATCCCCGAGAGATTACAGCCCATCATGAATGCACTTGCTTTTACAATATACTTACAATTCTACTTGGACTGATTTTGCACAAGAGCACAGCAAGGATGGCTGTTATGTGTACCTCTATTATAAAGTGTTGTCTTTGTCAACAATTAAATACTTGTTGCAAATCCACTTCTCAAACATGAGACCAGGGTCCCATCAATATGCAAAGCAGTCATCTCCAGTTTAAGGCTTTAATAACGTGAACTTTCAACTTATTTCTATTGTGGAATGAACTGTTTTGTCTTATAGTTATTCTATTGAAAGGGATGTGTAGTTATTCTTAGCAATTAGCCGTTACGCAAGAGGAAGTGAACTGATCACTTGTGATGAAATCAAATACATTCTCGAGAGTCCCACACTAGTTTAAGTTTGGATGATTATAATTTCTGATTTTAAATGAACTGTTGATGAGACTAGACAGTCTCTTGGCGACCACAGTACCATAGCAATGTAGACAACCCAATAAATGATTCAAAGTCAAAAGTCTAACCCTAAAAGAGACATTAGAGGTAGCAACAGTAGTCTGGACACTTCTGAAACCAGAGAAGTTCGGAGCTTGACTGATATCCCCTCACCTTTCTTTGCACCCTGAAACCTCGACCAGCCCACCACTCTATCAAGCAGTAATACCCATGAGGCAGCCGTTGGCCTCACCCTTCCCTTGGGCCCTTTTCCCGCACCTTTCACATTCCTCCAATGGTTATCGTACCCCAAATGCCCCAGGGCAAGGACTTTATGCCCCGCTGAGGTTAACACTCTCTCTGGGGGGTAAACAAAGGAATTTCCCTGATGGAGCGAACTTCATTCCAAGCTCGTCACAATAGAATACCAGGGGAATCTGGGAGACATTTTTATCAGTGCCTCTCCATGCAGACACACCTGCACACCCCTGCAGAAGTACACGCAAACACACCTTCAGCACGCATGCATGTACATTGTTGTTGTTGTTGTTGTTGTTGTTGTTTACGCCGACCAAACCTGCTTTGAAAGATAACAAACACACCGTGAACAACATGTGAATCAGGACTGGGTGCCGGCTTAATGGTCCAAACAAACAAGGATTCATGGACGAATCTGTGAGTGCCCGTCTGTAGGCGCACACCGCTAGGCGTGTGCGCATTGTTCATATTTGAAGAGGAACTATATCTATCCAGCGTGGAGATAACGGTCAGATAAGCTCTGAAAATATGCTATTGTAGAGATGGGAGCATACACTCCACTGCACTCCCACAGTCCCTCTGAGACGGGACTGTCTCAGACATCACTGGTAGAATTCCCTGGAAGAGGGAGATTAGCTTCTTATTCATCCCTTTGGGATCTGACAAGACATGCGCCACATCCCCCTCTCTCAGCTTAAACACACACATGCACATACACAAACAGCTTGCCTGCAAGCATTGAGTCTCTACTGCTGCTTAAATCAAACATACATTTTTCTTTTAACTGGTGAGAGACAAATTATAATTCCTTTCTGAAGAGTGCTTTTATTTTTGAGGCCGCAGAGGAGGGCAAAAGCATAAAAATGACAGAACAACGTGGAGAGGGAGAAAAACATTAGACGATTGCTATTCACTTTCTGTCATCAACTTACAGAGAAGTGGAGAAAAGAAAGGATTGCGATGATGGTGGTCGTAAAGCATATTCACTGCCAAAAATGTGTTAAAAAAAATGTTTAAAAAAAATTAAAAAACAGGAGGTAATAGATAGTGCACAGAATATCATGCGCAAAATGACCCATGTTATGGATTATAGATTTTGGGTCAATGTCAGTGTGACATCTGAGGATCAAGTGGAATTCAATGTCAGCCAATTCACTCGACTTTACTCCTCAAGTGTCACTAACTTCATTAAATACGCTCCTCCGTCTCTCTAGGAGCTTACACTGTACGCTCCTTAACTCAGATTTCAGACTGGCTCTGCCGCACGGTGCAGTCAGGGATTACCATATTTTAAAGAAAATCCCCCTACCACAAGTCCTGCATTGAGTGTGAGGCCCGGGAGAGTCAATGAGTGTGTGTAGCTTTTGACGCCCCACTATGTAGCTGCTGCTGCTGAGTGCTAACTCAGCAATCCTCGAGTCCCTGTATGAATTCAAAGTCAGGAAACCCCATAGATTTAAACCCTCCATTATGATCTTTCAAGATGTATATTTTAATGTGAGGCCATTTACACTGGATGATCAGAGCACTCTATTCTCCGCTTGTTCTGAGATGAAGGAGGAGATCAAGGCGCGTGAGCCTAAATTAAATCCATCCTAGACTTCTGTTGCAGGTTACTGTGACACTTGAAATCTTCTTGTTTAAAGAGTACATTCATCAGTGAGCAGCCCGTCACATGACCAATGGCTAACTATCATTTGCTTTTTGTGAAATCCTAATAAATTAGCATCCTCGTTCTGCTATTTCTCAATCTACGCTCATGCGTTCTTCCTAATGAAATAGTGATTGCACAGACAATTGGCATCCAGTCATCAAAACCAATCAACTGAATATTCATGTGGTGATTTGCTGCTCCGAATATGTGAGCGGCAGTACAAGAAGTGTTGTTTAATTATCCAGGAGGAGCGGGACGAAACATTGAATGTGCTCCAGATTCAGCCGGTAACCGTAGAAACCCTGCGGGGCAAGATGTAGCCTGGGGGAGGAGCGGCTGGGTGAGGGGAAATAAGATGGAGAAAGCTGGTACAAAAGAATAAGAGTACTGTGTGGACGTGGCAGCGTACCTAAATTGCTAGAAAGGACATCTGAATGATGTGCTACGACAGGCTTGATGGAAAAATAAACTCCAGGACACAAGCATCTTATAATAAGACCCTTATAATTATTAATGGTTGCCCGTGTT
Source organism: Clinocottus analis (assembly GCF_023055335.1). NCBI lineage: Eukaryota > Metazoa > Chordata > Actinopteri > Perciformes > Cottidae > Clinocottus > Clinocottus analis. Next base: position 11,784,575 of record NW_027176207.1, on the reverse strand, counting down.
TTCTGTTGTAGACTTAATTCTGGTTTCATTAAACAGCAGATAGCAGTCTTTTTCACCCATAGCCAAAATTAGTCAATGCCAATCATTTCTTTCTTAAAAAAAACATGTTAAAGATTCCCTTTTTCACTACTGCTTTTTATTTCTTAAACTGCACTGCAACTTGTATTCTATATTTTCATTTTGAATGTTTCTTAATGTTTTAATGAATATATTCTTAATAGTTATTAAATCTTCGGCATTGTGTTTTGATGCTTTTAACGGTTTTATGTGAAGCCCTTTGAATCGCCTTGTTGAAATGTGCAGTACCAATTAACTTGCCTTGCCTTTATATTATATCAGCTGAAAAAAAATCAATAGGGATGGCAACTATCCCAGCAAACATTCCACTAACTTAATCAATTATGTACTTGTTTGACTCTTTATCAATCTGTTGTGTTTATTCAATAATCTGTTATTTATCCTACACTGCAGCACACACTGGAATCCCGCTGTTTCTTTTCTTTCATTACGATGTGTGCAAACTATTCTGTTTTTCTGTTCTGAGTCACACTGAGACAAATTCCTCTCAGTTCGGTTGACATGGCAATGAATTAATGAAGTGGGATAAGACACACGTCTGTAAAGAGTTGTTAAGCCTGAAATAATTAAGGAGTGCTATGGCTTGTTGCAACATCTTGAAAAGGTGATTCCTTCCCGTCAATTCTCCCAATTTTCCCTTAACTGTGCAACTGGGGGAAGTTTTGTTGTAGTCTTTTCCACATAAAGGGTTAAATGGTATTGATGAGAAAGAAATTATTTATTCTTTTATTGTGAAAACTGCATTGTCGCAAACCCATTCAAAATGTTTTTTACTTCCTGTGAAGGAGTACCGCAATTGCATTTATTCGAGACCAAAAATGGCCAAGTTTAAAGTTAAACATACTACATTCTGGCACCATATATACTGACAGACACTCGCAGACAAACACAGACAGGTGTGAGTAGAGCCAAATTGGTGGGTAATACTCCCTATTCCGCTGTGCAGACTGAAAGGACGGTGAAATAACAGGGTGGGTGAGTGAGCGAGAGAGAGGGATAAGAGGGTTTTAGGCCAAGGTAGACTGATCGAGGTGGGAGGTTGAGACTGGGGGATAGGATGAGTGAAGCTCGAGGGTCTGAAAAAAAAAATGATAGTGTTGAAGGGGGATGAGAGGCTGTTAGAGCTGGTGGAATGGGGTGTTGGACCACAGGTAGAAAGATGAATGATGTGTGCTGAGGTGGAAGGAGACATGAGAGGTAAAGAGGTGGAGTGGTGCTGATAGGTCCTGAGGGGCTGATAGAGATAGATGTTGTGTCAGTTCAAAGTAGGGCACATGGGAACAGGCCCGATTTGTTGTCACTAACGATATGGCCAGGGTAAGACTATCCGGAGTGGGTTATTTAAGAGGTTATATTGAGTGTTAATGTGTGTTTATGTGTGTCGGTGTGACCAGATGAAAGAAAAGAAAGATAGAGAGAGCGTGATTGTGGTTGAAATACTGCAACAATGCATTATGCAGGTATTAGCTTCCTCCGGTTTTAATCAAATTGTTAGAGTGACGCAAAGACAATGTTATCACTTCATTAATTAAGATTTCTGCTGAGGCGCTGCAAATCCTTTGTAATAATGCATTACCAGGGAGCAAGAGCGAGTCTTTGGCCTGACCGCACAAGGACAGGTAGGGAGAGAAGAAAAAGTGGAGAGCTATATACTGCGGGGGAAGAAAGAAAAGAAAGGAAATGAAAGATTATGGGTGGAGAAAGAGTCAATGAGACACTGTGACAGTATACGCCTGACAGAGGTGTGTAAGCAGGTAGTGTAAAGAAGTTAGTGGCAGAGGAATGGGCAATGCAGAGATGTAGTGCAGAGAGTGGGTGGAGGGGCCAGCGGGATGTGGAAGGGGAAGTTATCTTAGTGGATCCCTGCACCTGGGTCAACAGCAGCGCCTGCAAACAAAGCATCCCCTTGAAGAAGAGACACGAGACAATGCACTGCAGTGAGGGATAGGGGTAAGAAATGTTCAGCAAGGATGTGACAGACAAACTCATTATGTTGTGTCTGCCTCTCATACCAACAGAGAACAGAGACCACTAGAATAATACAGTATGGTTAAACTGCTGAGGGGTTAGAAAAGATAAGATAAAACTTCATGAAGAATGGTAAAAAGGTTTTACTTTCCAAAAAAAAATAGCTATTGTAATAACTAAACTAATAGCTACACCTATAATAGTAGCCGATGTCTGTACATCAAAAATGTATACATTTAGAGTAAATTTACACAGAAGCATGCAGAATATACACATTAGCTTACTGTACTTGTCACATGATCATGTTTTTTTTTTGTTTGCTGTTTACCAAGCAAAAAGCAACCCTTGCTGCCTACTTCTTCATTTGTGCATCGCATACACACCCACATTACAGAAATGTGTGACAGATTCAGAAAAAAGGAGTGGACCCACACTTCTGATGTACAGCAACACCATAGTAAGTGTTGTTTAGTGAAAGGGCAGAAACAAGATATGGAAACAGGTTCCATCCTGTGATTTAGTGTCAAATTACCATATGACCTTCAGGTTGTGATTAACATTTCGGCCAATGTTTAAATGATGACGGCAAAAAGCAAAACTATCACTGAGACAAGGATGTCAACAGCATGTCAGCAATGTGGCGTCTCGTTAGTGGATGGGGTTGGATCTAGGTCAATGGGTCCATTTCCTGGGTTGAGCTCTTGTGCGGACTCGAGCTGGAGGTTATTGTTTGGGCTCTGAGTGGCTACGGTGAATAGAGCCTTTCCTCTCAGTGCATTAGTGACCTGTATAAGCTCCACACGACTCACTGACATCTGAGTGCAGGCCTAAGGGAAGAGGACAAAGGCAATCTGACCACACATGCACACACATGCACACACATTCACGTGTCTAAAAACCAACGCACCAGGAGACAATAACAAACACACACGATCTAATAGAAACCTTACACAGCACTCACCACAGGGTTTTTATCCCAAAAGAAACTCAATCGAAAGAACAAAAAGAAATCCATGCAGCTCTGCCCGTAAGCCTTCATCCTTGCTTTTATCAACTCCCCCTCACATACACGCACATTCAGACATTTTCACATGCATATTTGCACATACACACACTTACAAATGCACATACAGGCTTTTCAGACCGCCTTGTACAATCCCACTGCATCACTTCCAGGTCAACAAGCAGGATCGTGAAGTGTGACTATGTGATGAGCAGTGAGCTGCTGGTCAGCACTCGCTTTATGTAACTAATGTAATGTGGGGGTTGAAAGAAAGCAGGAGGAGAGAAGAGACAATGGCCAAGTGGCTTGTTGCCTCTGCTTTAATTACACAGTCACGTGGGTGTAAACTTGGAAGGAAACACATAAACACTGACACATAAAAAGGGGTGTAAAGATTTCCAAGTAGATAAAAAAGGAAATCCTGGGAAGGCCAAATCTCCCCAATGCAAACAAAGCATAAAGACTACCTTTGAAGACACTCTTTAGACTCCAACAGTAATTCCTCCTTTAAATCCATACTCAGCATTTCACACACAAATGTATTTCCACTCTCTCACTCTGAAGTCTTCCTGTTCAGGTAACATTGTCTCAATGCATGGACTTTAAATTGTACTTCTTTGGCATAACACATATCAGCTATCCATTGTTTCCTCATTGTTCACTGAACCAACTTATACATATTCACCTTCTCTGCTTGTTTCACCTACTGTTAAAATATTAAGATCTAACCTTCTGTAAACCAAATAAGATGTAGATGCATGCACTTATGCACAGACAGATGCATTTACACATCATCGGTTAGCAGACAGAGCCGATGTGTGGGCTGGAACGCAACACTGATCAGAGATAATGGGCAGACATGACAGGGATGGCAACACTGTCACAACAAGAGAGGAAGGAAGAAGGGATGAGATAGCAAGAGAGACAAAGAAGAAGAAAAAGAGCAAGAAAGAAAGAGAAAAGGGGAGGGAGCAAAGGAAGGAATGAAGGAAGAAACTCCCAATTCATCAGCAGACACAGAACAGACAAAAGATGGGAAATGAGTGAACATGCCAGCTCATGTCAGCCCTGAGACACCCCTCCCCCGTCTGAACCCCTCCACAAATTACAGGCATCCCCTTCTGCTTCTCCCACTCCCTTTGCATCTTTCCCTCCTTCTTCTCATCAGGGGGTTGATGTTGAGGAGTCAAGCACAAAACCAAAGTGCTTCACCTGAAGGTTTCGCACTCCCACGCTAACAACGCATGTAGTCCTGCTCAACCAGACGAGTGACATTACTAATAGACGCACATAAGCAAACACGTCAGTGTGACATAATGTTCACAATGTTCAGCCTGCCTTGTCTTGCACAATTTCTATTCAAAAGGTACAATGAAAAAGGAACATGGAATACAGACACACATATGCACATGCATATCTCAGTGAGTTTCCAGATTATTTGACTTGTGTGTCCTTTATAATCACCGAGTTGCATGGTTTCTTTTTTTCCCGCTTTCTTGTTTTCAAATCATCTGACAACCTCTCAGATTTATCTTGTCACGCCTTGTGAAGCACGGCCATACACTACCACTACACTGCAAAGGGATTCCCCCTGCTATTGGATTCAGCCATGACAGAACGGGCATCTTAATTAGACACAGAGATAAGGAAAAACATTTCAGTGTCCCTCCACCCTCAGCTGTCAGTTTTGTCTTGGTTTTCCCGAAACAGACTTCAACAATATCTGTCTGGGCTGCAAGTGACAGCAGCGGGGAATTGGGAGACTGAGAGACAGGCACACAGAAGACAGACACACAGAGAACCCACAGGCACACGCAGTCAAACACAAACATTTAAACAGCTTGATTGCATGTGGGGAGATGGGCACTGGGGGCTGCATAAGCCCTATATTTACTTAACAGCAGAAATAAGAAGACCTTTAAGGGAGGGGAGCATTTTCTAACAACAGTTAGAAGATGAGAGAGGAAGACGTACAATGATGAGAGAGAGAGAGAAAGAGAGATGATCCCTTTCATGTTAATTGCATCATCCCTTTATCATGCCCGCCACATGCTCATCAAACTGCATCCTATGTACTGTATCTAAAATCATAAAGCGAGGGCGTCCGTCTGCTCTGCCACAAGGTCAGAAGAGTCATCTTCACTGCGGAGGATGAAGATGTGAGAGTATTTGCAACATGCTTGAGTTCCAAGTTGTTGATGATGGTGACGGTGGTTATCATCTCCATTTCTATAATGTATTATTTGATGCATCAAGCGATGTATGAGCTTTACATGTGCAGATCGAAGGATGAGCATGACTTAAAGGCATTGTTGGTAATCTTATTTAACATTTTTTTAAATATGTTTTATGAAATTCGCATTACATCCTGACAGCAATCAGGATGGCTGTGGCTATCCATTATCTGTGGCTGGCGCTGGACTGTAATAGGCTCGTCCAACCATTTCCTTCGGCCTGAATGTAATGATTGACAGGCTACTTGCCAGTTTACCTGCTCCTACTCTGCCCATGCAGTCACCAGAGTTTTCAACAAGCCACTAGCTTAACAGCTGTGACTACTTTCAATAGCTATGGTCGTTATTAGCTCCTATCTCAAAAAAAATCTGGTAAATAATCAAACTTCAGGTTTAAGACTTGGTATGTGATTAAGGGTGAGCTAGGGGTTGGAGTAACAGCGTTCATCTAGAGTATGTCTCAGGGGCAGTTTACATGATGCTGGATGTGTGTAAAAGTAGTTATGCCTAAACCTATATCTGCCTAAAGGTGAGCTGACTATCAGTGTATCAATCTGGGTCACCAAGTACACACACACACACACACACACACACACACACACACACACACACCCGCAGCCCACAGGGTTCACTTAGCGGAGCCCCATCCCCCTCCTTTCACGCTCACATACTATATTAGCTTACTGTACACACATGGTTGTGTGGATGCACACATATTTGTCCTGAACACACACTTGCACACAGTAAATGGACACACACATACAAATGAACCTGGGTGAGGGGTGTGTTACTGTGTATGGGATAATGGCTTCCTCCCCCCCCACATCCCCCTATTTCACACCCCCAGGCTTTCGCAATGTCTTTGTCAATTTTGAAAAACGAAAGAGTGTGCGCGTGTGCACATGCAGGCACGCACACACACACACACACACACACACACACACACCAGTTTTTATCTGCCACTATAAATCCTTTTACGGATCACTTCCTCAAAACACACTGACAATATTCAACTTCCTCATGGCAGCAACTGAAGCAGTGAATTGGAGCAAGAAAGATACCATGAAGAAAATATAACTAGAAAGAGAAGGCAGAGAGAGGGAAAGAGGTGGCTAGGTTATAATATTTATCCTTCTCAATATTCAAACAATACAATAACAAACATAATCGGTCTGATGCAAATCTGAAATATTCTTAAAGAGATTAACTATTCAATTGAAGTTGAAATAAGTTACTTAATTACTAAGTAACTACTAATTTGTCCTTGGTGGTTAAGCCAGCCCAATGTATTGTAGCAGAGTGAATGAACAGGAAACTGCAAAACTTTGGCAAATTACGAGTATTTTGGCTTCTTGTTGTGTTTTATCAGCTTGTCAAAACCTGGACTTGGTATGCCACAGCAATATTAGGCAGTAAACTATAAACACTACGATGATGTTGATCAAAAAAGTAAATAAGAAATTAACCCGCAAAACTCACATCATCTTATTTATACTATATTTCATTTGATATGAACTATCTTAATGGACCCAAAGCAATCATCAATGTTTGTTCCCCGGAGAAGCATAAAGGTGATGGAGGAGAAAGGAGCAGCAGAGACACTCTGCACTTTAATCCATCATAACTCATAAGATGACTCTCTGCACCGCTAAGAACTAACATATCTACCAACCCACACACATTTGAGTGTCAGATGGTGAATACATCTGAAGTAATCAGGAGGTAAAAGTCCACATTTGCACACTCTTTGGACCTACCTGTGCTCCAGCTCTCTACAAGCTTTCGAAGTAACGATTACTGTAAGAACCACTTGGGTTTTTACTGGAGTCATTTCATCTCTGCTGCACTTCTTAAGTAAAAGCCCACTATCAAATGTGCCCATGTGTTACTGTGTTTGCCCTTTGAGCAGAGCAGTTTGTTCAATGGCAGGGTAACGTCAGGTGGTACCAGTCCTGAGGGCTGTTAAGCGATTTTGTTATCACTAGATTACCTCGGGTAGGAAACCCGGCATTATCCCAGTGAGAACGATAATGATTGATAAAGTCCTTTCTTCAACACACACATTGGCCCATGCAGATTGGCTATTTGTGGAAAAATGTGGGGAATTATTTTTTTTTTTTGCAGTCCTCTTGTATTAAAAGTATACTGGACACAAGTGTTAGTGTGTGTGGGAGAGAGCAGAAGATTGCCCCATCAACAGTAAAGTGTTAAATCACACACAGACACATTGTGTCAGAAAGCAGACCAAATATGTTGGTATACAGACATCGGCGCACACACACATATGGACCATGCAGTCAGTGGACAAATGTGAACTCCTGACTAGAACTTCATCTCTTTCTCACACACACATTATCACTCAACCAAAGGCTTACCAAATCATCTAAATACACAAAGCACGAAGCCAGTTATCTTAAACACCCAAACAACTCTATCTCTATCATCAATAAAGCCCCTAAAAACATCCTGAAAACATGAAATGAATCTCTTTACCTTTACTTAAGCTTCCACTGCTTCCTGTGTGAGTAACAGTTAAATCCCTGTGGTGGTTAAAACTCAGTCAGAGCGTATCCTCTCCAAGAGCAAAGAGGGAAATCCTTGCATCCATGAGACTTCCCCTGGACTCCAGCATAGCATTCGACTCTACACACATGTGCACACACACATCACAGCACATACTCACACATGCTGCCTCTTGCACGCTTAGACCAGACTGAAGGCAGAGGAGAGGGTGTGTGTGCGCTGGCTGAGTCTGAGCCCGCCCTCTTCTCTGGTTCTCTTTTCTCCCACATGCACTCACCCTGCCCTCCTCCTTCTCTCCTCTCTCGTATCTCCTCTCTCGTTCTCTTGCTCCCGCTCTCTCTCTCTATCCAATTTCACCTCCCCCGGCTTGCCAATTGACTGCCAGCATGTATGCTGGGTCTGTGCCTCGGAGCTTTTAGATGTCCCAGTCCTCCTTTTAATTGCTGGCTCTCTGGCCTCAAGTTCTACACACAAAAAAATAAAACAAAGTCAAACAGCGACAGTTGACATGTAAAGGAAAGCATAGGATGCAGACATAAACACATTTGCTTACAAGTAAAATATATGGATTGCTGGAGCTATTGACTATCAGACAAGCACAAAGTCTGTGAATTGTTGCATGAATATCTTTGACCTGAAGGTCTCCAACCAAAAGCTAACTTTATAAAAAAAATATACATTTTTTTTTTCACAGATCTGAATGTGTGGATGTTTTGTTTGTTTTATAAAGAAGATGTCATCTTAAAATGAGTACTTTTAAAATAAAAAAGTGCCAGAATAGAGATGTGGTTTGAGCAGAAAAAGCAGCAATTCATTCCTTGGAAACCTTCCATTAGAGCTCAAGCTTGTGATGTATTCTTGCCTCCTTTACTATATATATATATATATATATATATATATATATATATATATATATATATATATATATATATATATATATATATATATATATGACCACTGGGCTTTGTGTAACTGTGGCTTTAAATAAAAAAGAATGAATCCTCAAATAGTTTAGCTATTTTTACTATTTTCCCCCATGTTTTGAGTATCAAGAAATCACCACCTGTAGGGTTGAAACTGTGTTTAGTTCTGTTTCCTGAGACTTAGTAGTCAACCTGGACTCACAACTATTACAATAGATTCCAACAGTGACCCAGTTTTATTACAAAAAAAGTACCATGATATCTATAGAAACTACTCAAAGGCCTCTTGCAGCATCATAGTCCATTCCTGTGCTCAGTATGTTCCAGACCCTTTTCGCTCAGATGGGACAAAATATAAGGAAATACAAGGCTTCATATTGTCTCTGGCGTGGTATTTGCTTCTGTCGTCAACACAAGCAAACATATAGGTGCATGTGACGTAGGTCAATCCAAACAGTATAAAAGTTGCCATCATATTACAGTGAAATGTGTTTCACATTGTATTTATGTTTGGCAGAAATTAAATGTTTGTTGTCATGAGAATAGTGCATTTTGCTGTACATCTGACCATGTTTTGGTGAATGAAACCTCTAGTTTTCTTTTTAGTTTTTGGTGGAAACTCCATATTGTTGAGGAAAATGTACTCATTTATTTTCCACTATACCTTGTGCCTCTTACCACATGAAAAGGCAGTAAGTGTGGAAAGACCCTGATTTGGGTTTTACCCAGGCAACAAAGATATCCCTCAGGCATTTAAGGATTTCAGGAATCCTGTTATTGTGTGAGTTGAGAAGGGCAATGATTTAGTGACGAGTTTTACCACTGAAAATGTTAAATTAGTGTATATCTGTAAATCTACAAATATTAACAAACACTTACAAGTTCAATAATAAATTACTTTCTGTTTTTAATAGCTTTTTTTAAATCCTCAAAACAAAACAATTTTGAGGATCATTAAATAGTTTACTAAAATGTTTTGCTTGAGGATAGAGGATTTTATTTTAAAAAAACAGGAACACTTACATAATATGCTGATGATCTTCCTTGTCTGTGTCTGCTGCAGTGTGCAGCTCTTAAAATAACTGCTGTTTGAGAGTATATAACATTCACAGGGACAAACATGTCGGGACAAAGGGCAGGTAAGGTAACAGATCTCCCCAACAAAAAGACCTGACATAGCCTCCACAAGGGAGTCACAAGGGTGCATGAACAACACACAGTCACAGCTTTTTCCCCGCAGGCAAATGATGACAGTTCAGCACCTAACAGACAATGTGACTGCATCATAATTATTTTGTGTGTACATGCACGTATGCTTTCTGTCTGACGGTCTCCTATCACCTGTCTACTCATTTTCTTCCCAGTCTATCCACTTCCTGTCTCCCCGTTTGTTTCTCTCTGTGTTATCTCACAAATTAGCTGGAGAAGGTCGCGTCCTCAGCCGGCTGGAACAGGAAATAACCAACCCAAGAGGATGAACAGCGACTTCAGACGACCAGTTCCCACACTCCTACCCAAACATAGCTTTATTGGGCCGGAACACAATTATTCAAGGAGCGGGGAGGAATTGGTTAGTAGTTTAAGGACAACCAAGAGCACTGACTGTGATGGCATGTTGGAACAAGCAGAGCACAGAGGAGGTAATAGCAACAACAGCAGGTGGAGGATGTTATGTAAAAAAAAAAAAAAGAGGAGGGCTGGAGAAACATCAGGGTTTCTTTATGTTTGCTTCGTTTTCTCTGTCTGCACTCTGCACTTTTGAAATGTGAACACACTCCTTATTAATTCTCAGCTGTGTAGTCAGGATAGCGATGAGTGAATGAATATCAAAGCCCATTCAGCAGTCGCCTTTTCTGTTGAATAAACACACTATTCAGTAGCCGCGCTGTAAGAGTCGCTGCTTTTGTTCTCCTGTCTTCCGGCACACCTGAGCTGGCCTTTCAGCACAATAAACTCTACCTTTCAATCCTTATCAGACGGGATCGTCGTGTTTATGTGGGGGGTGGGGGTGGGTGGCAATATCAGTTAAGGGCGAAAGGGATGAGAGACAGATTGGTTTCTCATTTCATGCCTCCTGCCATATCTGTTGCTAACCACATCATATTGAAATTCATGAACATACTGTATTGGAAAAGGGACACAAAAAAAAGATATGGACATATACATGGTCAGGATGCTTGTTCCCCCACCCAACCACCCATCTTGCCAGATTTGATAAAATCATTATCACCAGCCATGCGAGCAGAGCTGATGAATAATGTATATAATGCTCGGTCACAATAGTACATCCCTTCTGGCCTGCTACCTTTCTCTTAGAGTCACAGCAGCTACCGGTTGCTTCGGGCCATATCAGCTAATCCCTGTCTAGCGCGATTGCATTTCACATTAGCATAGGACAAAACTATTTGTGCACATGCACAGCGCCTGGTATGCACACCAAATCATGTGTCTGATGCACACAATCCGACACACTGGCACACCCAAGATAGTGAAATAATCAGGTATACAGACAACTGCGCTCATTAATAGTGATGACAGACGTGCTGACAGTCCCTCAAATAGGAGAACGAGCTGGCGTTAGGTGTAAGACTGCAACCCTTCATGATCAACACAAAGAAAGAAAGGCATGCATAGAATGTGAGGCTGTGATGGACAGCTTGGGTTAGATGTGATAGCTGGGATGTCAATTATTTTAATCCCAAAGTGTAACCCATTATAAAAGGACTGCACTAGCAGCTTTGTCGAGACCAACATCAGATGTTCACTTATACAGAATATACAGTGTTGATGCCGGTGATTTATTCTGGTTCACTGTTATCTGCTGAGAGTGTCATGCCTACTAATAGACTCCAGGAGAAAATGGACAAACAACGAGCAAGTAAACAGTCCAGGTAATGTTTTCATTTGCTAACGAGCCCGTGTATTCATGTCCTTGGACTGCAAGGTCATACGAGCACACATGTGTTTAGCATCAACCCAAAGGGTTGAGTCTAATTGTTATTCATGTGGAGGTTAGCTCATTCCCTGTGGTTACCAAACAGGAATATTGTTTATTGTTTACTTTGGTCAGTCTTGCATTGCTGCCTCTAAACCACAGCTACACTCATGCTGTTTAATATGCTCCTACAGCACTTAGAAAGATGACCTCCAGCCCCTGGCATTTGGTCTGAGAAGAAAAAAACTCCTCAGAGTTGGTGATTTCCATCATAAATGTGTTTGATTCGGGGCTTTGCTGTGTGATCACCACAGATTATGCATTTTCCCAGAGAAGCAAAATCACTGGAGAGGTCTGAGAGTAGAGTCTGAGTCTTGACATTGGAGAGGAAATAGACGATATATGTAAGTAACAGACAATGCACATGTTATTTTACCAGGAAGTCTCAGACGCTGTTACCAGTTTTAGAAGTTTGTGACGTTGACAATAAAATAAATAAGTACTTTGTAAAAAAAAAAAGAAAATCATCAATGATTGAACTTATAATCAGTTCATTCAAAAATATTTTTATATTTGTTGTGCTCCACACAAAAAGAAAGAAGAGAAACCGGGGTGATGCTCACAGATACTTCAGTCTATACTTATAAGGCACTCACTGAAACACATAAGTAGGCAAACGCATTAGCAGCAATGTTAAGCCAATAATCAGAAAACACACAGAAGTTGCAGTTGGTCGCTCACACACAGCACAGACACAATAAATTATACCCCTAGAGAAGCCACACTGAACTCACAAACAGCATATATTTGTTCTAGCTTGTGCTGAGATAAACAGAAAGACAAACAGTCCAAAAAGCAGCACTACTTTATTTCAGATGGGCTTAAAATTAAGTCCAATGTGGGTTGAGATTAAGACCAAGATAGGCAATAATAAACAATGCATGTGTATTTCCAAGGGCAGAAAATAACACTTAAAGCATTGTGCAAGAGTCAGCAGAGATGTAGATCTATCTGTAGGGGCTTTGTGCTAAACCTTTCAACAACCAACTCGTCAACGGTTTTGACTAATTACTGCAGAGAGTTGGTGTATCCACATGGTAATCTCTTAAAAGGTCTGTAGTTATTGAGGGAAACATAATTGTATGTGGCAAAGGTGAAAAGAAAATATGTCTTTAAAATTGTCAGGGCTAAATAAACTTGTATTAAGGCCGATAATGACGAAGACCAAGTCAGACATGTCAGAGTCAGTCATGTACACACATCATTTTACCGAGAGAATGGAGGATATGGGCTGACAAAGACTCAATCAATTGGCACTCTGCATGTTTGGCAAGCATAGCAACCATCACAGAAAATCTGATATAATCCACAAGACAAAGTGAAGCAATCAAGTAAAAGTACTGTATCATACTCACTTATCATAATCCCGATCAATGTAAACATTGAGCAGCAATAATTAGGGTGCTGCATTGAAAGATGGCTATCTGGGAGGGGTGGGAACAGTCTATGTATCCTTTTGTTTTCATGCTGGCTTACCCTCTACTCTCTAAATCTCTGATATATTTGTAAAGAAATGTACGAGGAACGAAAGCAGAGGGATAAATGTGTGTGTTTGAGTGAGATAAGGACGGCGTAGGTATGATAGGAGTCCTCTGAATGGCAGATAAAGCAGTAGCTCGGACGGGATACACACCACACCAACACCATGACCTTGTCGCAAACTCATGCAAACTACAAAGCCCATTTCCTTACTCACGCAGCCCACTAACCCGCCTCGCTGGTGACACACATACACACACCATTCTGTTCTTTTTGTATTGAAGCAAACCCCTTACATGCTCAAACCCCTACAAGGTTTCAGCCACACACACCAAACATGTTCACTGCTCATCAGAGACTCTTTGACAAGGATAAAAATGAATTCAGACAAGGCATCCAAGAAAAAACACTGGCCTTAAGCTTTGATATCATGCAGAATAAGACAAACATAAAGACACCAAGTCATGGCCCTGCAGCAATAATGGAAATGTTGATTATTTGGATACACAAATACAGACATAGTGGCAGTTCAACTATCATTCACATATTAGCTTACTGTACTGGAGTACCGTTTAAGTACGTTTCTTTCATTTTAGTATTTAAATAGGTACTGCACACATTTAAGCTCAATAAACGTGTTTGGAGAGGTGAATTATGCATCACTGCATACTTACAAGTTACATTGAAAAGAAGTTAACACTAACATGAGTAGAACTAAATTAGATTTTATCTCTATTTTACTCATGATTTTGACTAAATGGGGACGTAACTCCCAACAACAAAGCTGAAGTTGTGGAGATATTTGACTCAAAATCACAAATGTCAACCTCAGGGTGGTACCATGAAGAGTCGGAGGTCATCAACGTCAATCAAGTCGCTATCAAGGGTGTAGGCTCTTCATTGGATTACAAATGTTCTTTTTCTCTTCACACAGACACACACACACACACACACACACACACACACACACACACACACACACACACACACACACACACACACACACACACACACCGTAATGCACTTCCTGCTCATTTAAGAAATCTTTATCAATGGGCTGTTTCCAGGTCAAGCAGCAGAGACAGAATTAGACCTTTTCTTGTCCGCAAGTTGTGCTTGTCGTATTACATCATTCACTGTCATCTCAAATTTATGTAATTCAACCCCATTCAGTAGCTCTCACAAATCCAGATACAGAATCAGACACCATACCATCTTATATTCAAGGCATGAATAATAAGAATGAAGGAAAGAAAATAATGGGGTGGTATTGATGCATTTTATAATGAAGCTCAGCTTCACACTTTTTAACAAATATATATACATATATATATACATATATATATATATATATATATATGTATATATATATATATATATATATGTATATATATATATATATATATATATATATATATATATATATATATATATATATATATATATTAAAACGTGTGGAATAATGTTTGAATAATATGTGACATTTGCTATGATAAACAATGTGTTTAACGGAAAAGAAAAACAAATACAAGTGGAATTATTTGTTTTTTTCTCGTCGCCCGGTAAATATTTTTCACACCTACTTGAAAAGCGTAAGGTTTCTTCTGATAACAACACAGCAGCATTTAGAACTCATCAGTTGGAGCTGTAACATCACAGCTTTTAACACAACCGCTGCTCAATATACAGTTTCAGCCACTTCAGCTAAAAGTTGACAGCGCCAGCAAAAAATAGGAGGGTGGGAGGAGAAAACGGGAGATGAGGTTAAGAGGTAGAGTGTGGGAAAAGGAGGGGAGGAGAGGGAAGAAAGGATTAAAGCCTCAGAAGGTGTAGTGTTCCTCTAAAAGATGACAGGCTGCTGGTTGCTCCCACAGGACTGACTGGAGGAGTAATCCCCCCAAATGGAAGAGTTTAACAGTTACCACCCACTGAGAAAGACACACAAACACACAGTCACACACACAAATGCATTTACAAACATCCACATATATTACAAATTATAATTTGCATGTTGCATATTATACACACTCACAAATATGACCGCAGGTGAAAATACCAAACTTAAAAAGCATATGCTAATTATTTTGTGGTGAAAATTATTTGAATTCAGTGGAGTCCTTGAACATAAATGTCTGTTGAGTGCACTGAAATACAAAAACAAATACACACAGCATGGTAAAATCCTTCAGTCTGCAGAAGTGGAAGACATTGCGCAGTGGGGTGCCAGGTGCTCCACCTGACACCCCACTGCACTCGCCATGTCTGAATCTTTCTGTGTATATCAGCAAAACCATCAGCCATCGTGCCTTGTGATGAAAAAAAAAAACAGGACTGAATGTTTTGCAGTACGTCAGTGTATGTGGCAGACTTGGACTTGTGTGACTCTGCTGACACATCGGTGCCTTGATGGGGTTATGCTGTGTTAGCTGCCACGCTAAAATAATGAGAAGCACAAACGGCCAGGAAGAGACAGACATCAGGAGGCAGACATGGATGGGATTATGGCTGTTAGCTGCTGCCAAGCTAGTGAAGGGTGAATCCTACAAAGCCTCAAGATAGCAGACACTTCCTCTGGCCGTTTGAAGTTAACAGACAGGAAATTCTTAACCCTGAAGTGAAATCATTGCCTTTCACTATTTACTTAATTACTGAAAAATTACCCAAAACGACAATTATGTAACGTCTTCATGTAGGATTATTTCTCTTTAAATGAAACACTTATTATACAATCATTGTGTAAGTCTTCATACAAAAAGTGGATGATATTATGATTAATTCATTTGATGATTGCTTTGTTGATGACATGTATAACATATTAATTTATTGTTTCATTAAGTACTGTCATCATTATTATTGACCGACATGGTTTTTATCAGATACATGATCAGCATTGTTTGCATTTGTCAAAAATATTTTCTTGAGTAATTAGTACGATATTTGAGCAGCCTATCCAGTATTTAATTAGTAAACTGATTTTCAGTTACCCCCCCCCCCCCCCCCCACACACACACACACACACACACACACACGTATCGATAGCTTTGGGTCATATGAGAAGAATAAACGTGACCTTTAGGCGGGTGAGGTGAAGCAGAAGAAAGCTGTTCCTCATCTAATTAAAAAAGCTGTTTGTTCCTCTTCAGCCGATGGTCCTGGTTTCCTGAATTAGTGATATTTAGACTTTAACCAATGAACTGCCAATAGAATACATCTTTTAAGTGAGGAATGGAAAATATATTCACTTTGGAGGACTTTCCTCTTTTTAGGAAAATGGGTAACACACAGACACGCACACACTCTCACAACTCACAGCCGTTACTATGCTTAACACTTCAAACTAAAAATAGCGACACTCATTGAAACTCAAAAACAAGCAGTGATATATGCAGGCAATCAGCTCCAAGTCGACTTATAAGACATTTTTTCCTCCATTGTGTCTCTGGGAGCGGAGTCGTGGCTCGGGTTCGGCAATGCACTCAGCTGTGTTATCACTGGTAGTGAGTGAGGCGTCAGCAGACAGTCCATGGCAGTTTAAAACAGACTATAAGAGGCGTTTTGAGAAAGTGTGAGTCACCACAACCACGACAGCCCTTTGAGCATGCAGCCACAACCAACTGCTGATGGCAGAATAATCCCTCTTCCTTAAGCCTTCTTCTACAATCACAGGTGTCGGCGTCTCACCTCTTCCAGCAACACCAATCTAATTAAAACAGGTTAATTGCTGTCCAGAACCAGCAAAACTGAGGACACCACAAGTAATTCGTAGGATAACTTTAAAAAACAGTAAGAGCACATTGTCACTGATACATATAGGACCAACTGAGAATATTGGTCACCAACACTTGTGTGAGAAGAAAGAGTTGGCTTCGGAGGGAGAATCCATTATGTGTTCAGTCACCTTACATAACAAAGGATAATCATATACACTAGGGTCCTGCTGGGGGGCGGAAGGGGGAGGGCTTCAGGGTCACAGGAGATTGGGGGGGAAGTAGGGGTGGGGGGCAAGAGACGCCACCTGATCTGCCGGCCCCTACGATCACCCAGACTCTGTCCGCCTCCTCTTCTGG
The DNA here is from genome assembly GCF_023055335.1 of Clinocottus analis. NCBI lineage: Eukaryota > Metazoa > Chordata > Actinopteri > Perciformes > Cottidae > Clinocottus > Clinocottus analis. The sequence continues at coordinate 11,767,305 of NW_027176207.1, read as the reverse complement.
CTCCTCCTCCTCCCTTGTGCAGCTCCTTGATTGAGTATTATGGTTTATATTTACACAAATGATAAGAACATATATGTATGCAATAGCTTGTTGGTGTACACAGTACAAACACATTTGCTCATGTGCTACCGTCAGTACAGATCAGGTTACCTTTTTGGTTCAGAAATAGAATAGGGGAGTAAAGATTGCTTGATTAATCAATTAGTAGATTGGCAAAAAATTATGAAGTCAGTCAAATTTTCTGATTTTTTGTTTTTGTTTTTCATGAATGTACATTGAATATCTTTTGGGTTTTGAACTGCTGTTGGGATAAAACTAAATGGTGAATATGTCAACTGGTGGGACATTGTGACAACCATTTTTGACAAATTTCTGAAATTTATAACAATTAATTGATAAAATAGTCGTCAGAGGCAGCCTTCAACTTCCTCATACAGTTCAGATATCTTTCCCAAATATTTTACAAGTGGATGAATAATTAAGCAAAATGTGGGGTGAAGTGTATAATTTTAGGCCGAGTAATTCAAAAGAATGCAAAATATGCGCATATTAGCCAAGTAATTTCCTCCTTCCTCTAAGAGAGTGTGGGGGTCAGAGCACAGAGTCGATGTATTATCTGAAATACGCAGAGAGGAGCATGAAAGAAGAGCAAAAGAAAAATGAACAAAATGAGAGCGTGAAGTCAAGAGTGATGGAGAGGACAGTCTGCGAGGGGAGGTTTATCAAAGTATGGCTGAGGACAAAGTCTATTCTCTGAGAGATGAACAAGAGTGTAAATTAAACTCCCTCTTTCAATCCTTCCCTTATACACTGTATTTCTTCCTTTCCTCAAGTCTTCCCTCCCTCTCTGACACGAGAGGGTGTGTAGCGGTCTTCATTCTGCTGAGAACCGCAGAACGCTTCACATCTGAGCAACACATCTCACACATACACATCAGAGTTTGAAATTGAAAACTCACAAGCATACACACAAGGACATATGAAAGAAAATAATCACAAAAGCATGAACACTGTTTGCTGTGCCCAATATACTGAGAGGTCATCTTGCAGACACAAATAACATTCAAACGGAGCTGTGCTAGCATACAGTAAATGTACAGTATCTATGGACTGGGACACACCCTTTCCTACTCGCGGTCCTCCCTACGGTTTAAGCCAACAACGTTCGGCAAACTGATTGCTTCTTTTTTATCTTATTCACTACTTCCTCTTTCGGCAACTCCCTAAATATTTGCTTTAATAATAATTGGACGGTGAATGAATTTGTATAACAGAATTAGAGTCTGTATGCAGGGGAAATGTGTGTGAACGAACTCTGGGAACAAAGAGGTGCAGAGAGAAGAGATGGGTTTAAAAGATGGATCATTTCTGATCTGATCATTTATGTAAACAATCATTTATGTTGTAAAATGTAATGTGTGGTTATGACAGTTATAGAAGAACACCAATATTGTATTTTTTACATGAATGTGGACACGTCTCCAACCCTACTGTATATTTACATATATTGACTTTCCACTAGGATCAGGTGAAATTTGATTTTGGTTTGTGTATAACCTAACGGTATTCCCACCGACCTCGGCTTTAGTAGAAATGATCAAATATTAGCATTCTAACACATTACTAGATTGTGACCATGGCAAACATTACACCTGCAGCATCTCAAGCAATGTCGCTTTGATTATGTTAGCATGCTAAAGGTAGCATTTAGCTGGCTGGAGACTCATTAATCAAGTGATCATTATCCCAAAGCAAAATAATTGGTTGTCTGATTCATTGTCCAAAACCAAATTTTTTTTTAAATGTACAAAATATATATTGTTTATATTTTTAACAAAGATAAGCAAAAAGAAATATTACATTTAAGTAACGGAAAACAGCAATTATTTGGCAATTTTACTTTAAAAATGATTCTAGTGATACATCTTTTAATCTATTAATTAGTCTCTGTTATTGGTAACTGAGTAAATTGCTAAATCAATTAATAGTTTCAAGCACTATAGCAGTGTTTATGACATGGCCTACTGCATGCCACATCCAAAACACAACAGCAAAAGAAGTGGGCAGCGGTGTTAAACATCTTATTGTGTAGAAGCTGTGTTAAAATACCCATAATTAAACAAAAAACACCATGCAAAGTGCATATATTTTACATTTTGAAACGTAACATAGTTTTTCTGCACATGGTTTGCTGTCACTTGTTTGTGATCAACACATGTGATATTCCTGCCAATGACCTCTGGAATGTCACACAAGGTCAGCATCTGACAAGCGACCCAGTTGCCAAATATCCGATCCCGCTGGTCTCCATACCCTCCTTCAAGCAGAAATCTATTAAACAGTGTTGAAAATCCAACAGCCATTCTACCGAGAAAGAATAATAAGCATCTTCTTGAGTGAAAGTGAGAGTTATGGTCGTGCAGGGTGGGCAGGTCACTAAGTTCAAAGGTCAGAGCCCCAGACTGCTGTTTGACCATGGATGAGGGGGGGTGCAATGTGTTGAATAGGCCTTTGAATCCCTCTGGTGTCATCTCTACACAACCTGCACACAGTGTAGCACCATCCTACAGCCTGCAGAGGCTACTGGACCATTTTCATAATACAGCATTCAAACACTTGAACACTTGTCCTTTACATTTTCTTAACCTACTTAAAACTTACACTTAATTTCTTACTTTTTAAACTTTGCCTATTAAGCGTTAAAGAGTGCAACCTGATGTCAGTGTGTAACAGACGATAGAATGAACAACAGAAAAGAGAAATTGTCTATCAAACTTAAGAGCAATGGGTTTTTCAGGGGTGTCCACTCTCAAGATCACATGACACACAGCTCAGGGGTCAGAGGTTAGGTCACGGGGGCCTGGCAATTAGTCTCACGAATAACCAACCATGTCTCATAGGACAAACACCATTTATGGTATCTCACCCCTGACCTATGGCTCCTAGTCTCGAAAATATCCCCACAATGTCAGTGGGAGAGGATGTACTGGAAGGTGAACTCTAACCCCAGAGAACAGAAGAGGGTCACAGGGGAGTGAGTACCAATACGTCAATATGATCATTCAGGCTCCAGTGCAGAATAGGTTCCTGTGTTGGTTTCAAAATATCTACGTATGTATCTGTGTTCATGCTGTTGTACTGTGAGCGCCCCCTCAAGAGAGGAACAATTAATCGAAATCACAAAAACAGTGCTCATGTTATTATTGTTGAAACGATTGGTCTTTTGATCGATTAGTCGATCAACAGAAATTGAATCACTAACTATTTTGATATTTAATTAATTATTTCAAGGGACATGTCAGCAATTTAGTATTTTACTCCAAAACACTTTTAAACACGGTCTTGTCCAGATGGTCACCTTAGATTTGTGAGAAAACTCTTGTGAAACTCGATGTCCGTCCTCCATTCCTAACGTTAATCATCAATTCCAAACCTGAGCTGACATCACATTTGTTAGGAGGCCACACACCTGAATGTGCTTCTCATTTTCCAAGGGATTGATAATTGACACTCAGTAAAGTGGAAAAATATTCTATCTCAGATAAATCAACATTCCAGGTGATGTTTGCGTGGGAACCTATAACGTACAGCATGCAGCTGTTACACAAGTAAAAAACTGTTGACTATCCAGCGAGAGTGCTCGGCATACATCTACTGTTGCAGCCCTGCGGGGTAACGATAGAAAGCCACCTCATGAAATGTGACCGCAGTGGTTCTTGTGAGCAGTGCTTCGGGGCACAAAGCTGGATGCATATGGAAATATTATATAAAAAAACACAACCTTGTAAACGCTCCAAGACAAATACTAACTGAGGCTCACAGACCAAAAAATGCACGCACATGCCAGTAAAATGCAATTCTTGCCACTTATGCAATTCATGCAACTTTTACGCAAGTCATCTTTTAGTGAACGCCTGAAGGACAGTCACCTTCAAGTGTGATAGTGTGGACATGTGGCTATCGTTTAATATCAGGAAATGTCCACTACCTTTTTACTATGACGCACTTATGCTCTCACTGTGGTTAGGTAAGCAGCAATAGGACTGGGCCCTGTAAGACTGGTTTACGTACAGGAACTGTGCCGTGTAAAACCCCTGAAGCAGTGGCTATTAAAGGAAGAATATACACTGAAGCATTACCTTTTACCTGGAAACCTGTTTAGATGCAGTGACAGTTACGCTCGCAGCCTGATCTAACCATAACTATTTTGGGTTTAACTGAATTTAAAGGCTGTGAAGGTGAAAGCTGACTTTTCTCTTGGTTTGCTTTTGTGAACATTTAAAAAGTGTTCTTTACAGAACAACTTAAATACAAGGCACTAATACAAGAGTTAGTACTTACACCTTGTGTGAAATCTAAGCAATTTTAATATGTGACCTTGTGTAGTAGTATAAATAAAAAAATCCAATCCAGCAAAGTTTAGTATATACACCATATATGAGACAGAAAGTAGGGATGTGTTGATTATTCATGAAAGGTAAAAAATGATGTTGACAATTCATTCCACATCCACAACAGCTGGCTGGATAATACTAATTGTCTTTCTCATTCTAGTCCACTTCTTATGCTTTTCTTCTAGCTTTGTTGGACTCTCCTGCTGTCACGGCCTCTCTCCCTCACTGTCAGCAGCATTGGTAAGTCTCTATAATTCATTACCTCCACTCCCAGGCTATTTATACCAGCTTTTACAGTCAGTCTGTCTTTCCGCTCTGATGGCTGCATCTGTCGACACTAATACAGCTATTTCACCTTATATATGCACTTTTGGGCTGCCCAAGAGCTTTTGGTCTGATACAGCATCACCTCAGGTGCCCAAGAACAGTGTGTGTACTGACTTCTATGCATACGGGCAAATACATGCTGCTACATCAAGAGTTTTACTGACAAATACCTGTATACTTTAATTTTATCAATACAATAACAAGTGTTAAAGGTTCTCTGATTCTTGCTACCAGTTCTGCTGCCTGACTGCCTGCAAAGCTCAAATATAAGAGCAGTAGATTATTTACTATCGAGTAGAAAGTGAAAGAGACCCATATGGCAATAGATTTCAACATGGCTTGCTACATATATGATTATTCTACTGCGCAGTTTCAGAGCTAAACATTTCATGAATTAATTTAAACTACAGACACTCTGCAGCTTGCCTCTGGATTACTCCCTGAGGTATTAATTCCATTGAAAGACCTCCAATATCTCATTTTCCCCAGAGAGAAGGGCAGAGTGCCAAGTCACTTCACATGGGAGCATCCGCTATTCTCATGAAAGAAAAGCAATTTCTACATGCCATGTGCCAGCTACATGTAGGAAGGGATGTGTATACTGTATGAGAGTGTTTGTGTGTGAAACTGTGTGTGTGTGCTGGCCAGTCAGGGCACAGCTGTTCAGTTTAATATCATGGACGGAGACCAAAAATCCAATTTCAAACCAGAATGCCCGATCACAAACTGTTATTTATATTTTATATTTTAGGCTCCGATGCCCTGTCTGACATGTTAATGATATTTAAATATACTGATGTACACAATTTGCAAAAGTTGCTAGCAATAATTATTACCGGTGCAGAATAATAAGGCCTGTGTGTGATGACAAGGTTAACAACAAGGCTGTCATGATATCAGATTTTCATGATTATCATGGCCAAAAGAAATCAGGATAATGATAGTATCTGTAGATCTATAGAAAATGTGATAATGTTAATATTGCTATCATTCAAATTCCTCTTTTACTGCATTGTGGGGTCTAACATCTACCATCACTACAATATCATCCTAAACTGAAACGAAAGCCCTTGTCACGAGCAAGGGCCAGAGATTTACAGATTATTATGTTTATTAATATATCCATTACCAGCAACTGGCATGCAAGGCTTCATGCAAGGCTTCACCCCTGCAATGTAAAAATATGCAAAACCACAACAGAACATTGTTTAATCGTGATGAGGACGACACAATGTGACCCAATCCTTATGTGGTGGGATATCTGCCTTGTACTCGTTGCAAGTTCAGATACAAAGAGTAACAATGCCCTCTTGAGGACGATGCATTTTAAAACACAGAACAGATCAAAGCTGATCAATGTCCTTAGCTGTCAGGACTTTCCAGAAAGTCGCCACCTGAGAAACAAGAGCTTGCGTCACCTCGTACACTTTTAAATGCATGCAAATAGTCGTTTTATGTTTACGGGGTACCCCAGGCTAAAATGTAGCAAGGGCCACGATGGTCTTTGAGATCTTAATTGAAGAAAACAATAATGACGACTTGACCGCACGTGAGCCTCGATATCCGTCATAATGAAGATCAGTCAGGGGTTTCGGGTGAATCTGTGACACTGCACAGCCTGACGTGCAGGCACGTGCAACAGACTGAATATAATCTCAAGTCCTTCACATTTACATTAAGCGCACGTGTCTTAATTGTGTATGCCACCTTCCGTTCGTGTATTCTCTATATGGAGCTTAAATTTCCGTCCCCGTTTTACATTGTAAACCTCGTAACCCATCACTCGCATTAACTTACGAGTTACTCGTGGATACGTAATTACAGTACTCGACCAAAAGCTACATTACTTTCCGTTAACTAGACAGGCATAACGTTGGTTTGTTCTCTTTAGAAATATAACCAACAAAGCTAGTTAAACGAGCAGCCATCCTAACGTTATATGGTCACTGATGGACAAAATGCAAGCGATATTACACATTTATCATCCAACGTTATATTTCGTCGATGATAATGGGTTATAACATTGGTCACTAGCAGCTGACGAAGTTTAACATGTAAATGTGCCAATTAAAGATTAAAATGAATGAAGTACCTATAGCGTATTCCTCCGTCGGGTGCATAGCCAAGACCTGTGATCCGACTAAACCTGTGACCCGAGTCAGACGCAAAGTGGTGCAGGTGCACGCAGCTCAACCCAATGCATTTTGGGGTAACGTAATGCACCACGTTAAAAGTAAACAAAATCCCAACCAGCAAGACTAACGATGGCGCCAGCAACTTCGATGAGTCAGTGACATACAGGCATGTCAACTCAAGGGTGAAAAAGTGACAAAGACGCATCACCCCTACGAATTTGACTTTTAGGTGCATTCTGGACAGGACTTTTTTTTTTAGCCCTCTCAAAGGTAATCACTTAACAAGTACGTATTCACTGAACAAAAGGCTTGCTATATAATATTTTAGAACAAAGATATTTATAGTCCCTCGACTTACAAAAGGCAAACAGAATCTACACCCGTTAGTAAAGAAAAACAAATTCCTCTTATTTTCATAACAGTGACTGCCAAAGACAATACTTAATATGCAATAGGTAACAGACTATACAACTGAAACTCAGCCAATATGCTATAGAATTAAAATAGTAAAAATCTTTAAAGCATTAGGCGTTAATCGGCAGAACTTGAGGTTGTAAGCAAAACGGGAAGCCACTTAAAAGCTGAAATTACACGCGTTTCTGCTTTTATTCCTGGTTTGCCAAGCACACATCACCAACAAGTAAATTACCACACACACGATAAACTGAGAACTTTGTTCATGGTTTATACATTTATTACTTGTGCGTTACCAATTCAATGGACCAAAACTAAATCAGCAGAAACCCATACATACCATTAATGAGGAACAAACAGGGTAATGAATGGCTCATCTACTCTACAAAGCCACAGAGAAGATGACAAACTGTCACATTAAGTAGCTATGTTGGTCTCATTAAGTGCTTTGGGGAAAAGTTGGTTTCCAGTGCTGCATGTTCTTTTAGGCAGTGTTCACTGGGCGATGCCAATGACCCCACACGCCAGACGTGCACCAGCATTGCCCGTCTTTAGACTCTCATCATTGCCTCCTTTTCCCAGGTCGTCGGCCTTCTCATGGATCTAAACACAGGACAGAAAACGGTTTAAAGTTCATGGCATCACTTTATTGCACATGGAATTAAGCATAGATACTATAAAGGCCATTTTACTTACCACCATGGTTCTGCCAATGATCGAGTGGGGGCCAGTAAGGGTGATAACCTTGTCCGTGATGTCGATTTTGGCAACATTATCTTTAGCGGTCACATTCCCCAAGTCTCCCACATGCCTGTTTCCATAGAAAAACAAACATGTTTTTACTGACAGTAAAATTACAAAAGCTTTTGGAAAAGTGCTTTTGTAAGCAATAAACATCTCCCTTACAATGTAATAATTATTTCCAATGCTATAAATATATTTTCTCTACCCATGATCCTTTACCTCAGTAGTTGCCATCAAAGTAGACAAAAAGTATGCTACTTTTATTCTCCAAAACATTAAAACCAAATATGTACACCGACTCAAATTTGGGACTTGAAATCATTAGTCATCAGATACAACTGATGTTAGTAAACCAGACGAATACACGTCATCTGTCAATTTTTTTTTTAAATCATTGCACCTTCCTGTAGAAGACCGTAGAAGATTGTGAGGGAGCTTTTAGTCTATTGCAGGATTCTGATAAAAGTCTTCTCCTCAGACTCACCTATCTTCATCAGTAGGGCCTGCGTGAGTCTTGTTGTGGGGATTGAAGTGAGGGCCTGCACTGACGCACCCTAGGAAACAAACAAAAGCACAAAAGACTTTAGATAGACTTGCCGTATAGCTGGACTATAACTACAAAATGCAGGAATACTATTTTGCAAATACTGCAGTTTCTGAAACATGGATTAAAACAACTATTGTCAGATGCTCACCGTTTGTATTGTCTCCAAAAGCATGGACATGGAAACCATGCTCTCCATTAGCGAGGCCTTTGATTTCACCGGTCAGCTTCACAGCTGCTGTATCACTCTAACCGATCAGGAGAACAAGATTCATCAGGAGAATAGAAAACAAAGGACACAAAAGAGCCGTCAAAGCCAGCGGGCTAAGAAGGACTTGACGCTAAAGTAAACACAAAAACATATTTCCATGTCATTTGTTATTCCTTTACAGTCACTTCAGTAAATCAAATGCACATGAAACAGGACGCTGTTTAAAAAAAACCCTAAAGATTATATATATCATCAGTGAGGTATAATCTCTGTTTACAATAATCTGTCTTTATGCATTTCATCCTTAATGAATGTGTCAGATGTAACAGGCTAAGCAGTCCTGTTTGATTACATTATTTCATATCATGCTGCCCCTAGTTACCTGTGTTCAACATAACAGTGATGTGTGGGCAATTCCCATGGGCAAAGTCAGAAATGCAGAAAGTGATCAAGGGCTAGTGGAACCGAACTAAACCCTCCAAAACTTTGAGTAGGCACACAAGAAAAAGTCTGAGTGTGGAGATTGGGATCGGGCCTGTGGCTCTTGTGTAGCAGGCTGCTGTCTGGTGACTGTCAGCATGACGGTCCGCTTAGCATGTGACGCTTAGCTGACATTAGTGCTGGGTCAAGATTGGATTGGCTGTATGGCATAAGGTCTCCATGCACGTTGGTAGACTTTACTGAAGTAATGCAAAACTATGCATCTAAACTGCATAAGCAAGCACCCACTGAACATAATGTTAAGTCCAGTTGTCTTAGCATCATGATGTATTGGGACCTTCAATAGTCTGTGCGATCGCCTGTATCTGGGGTGGTCAAACGCAACTCTTCCCCTCTCGACACACACACACACACGATTGTCATGCCTGCGCGAGCTGACAGCTACTTGAGGCAAAGGCAACGATAACGAGGGTAGTAGGCAGTGACTCAGCAAAAAACATTAACGTTAAGTGTTTGCGGGCTAGCGTTCTCTTTAGTTTTTAAAAAGCTACCATTGATAGTTCCAACTTGGTTTTCTGCAGAACAGCTACAAACTGAAGTGATTCAAACTCAGACTGACAGTTAGTCAAAAACACTACATTCGTTGGACTTATTATGCAACAGGCGTTTACAAATACACGTTTATCATTAACTAAACGCAGGCCTTTCATGTCTAAGGTGAAGACTTTTATGGCACCGTCGTAGTAGCTAGTTAAGATACGAACGTTCGCATGAGGAGTCTACTTTGATTAAAAAGTGTGAATTGACGTGCTATTTTAGCTAAATGCCCACTTGACGCAAATTGGTGCTTTTGTCGTTACCTCCGTGAAGGCTAACGTTATTTTGCATTGAATAAGTGTATACAGTTAGAGGGTATTAACCCATGTCGGTGGGATGCTAAAGCTGATCTGACTTCGACGCATTGTCGTTCAAATGGATAAAGTGACGCCAGCTGGGTGGCTCCTGTGAACACATCAAACCGGTTTGGGAATGGAGAGTTTAGCTAGCTAGCTTGGCATTGACGCGCGCTACAGCTCCCGGGAAGATGCACGTCAAATCTCCGGGTAGTTTAACTAAAACGACTAATGACGTTAGATAATCTTTCCCCATGAAAACTACGTTGCACGCCTTACCTCCTGCTCAAAATAAACGGTACCGCTGGTCTCTCCAGCTCCTTTCAACACGCAGACAGCTTTCACAACCATGTTTGCAGTAGTTTAAACGGACACACAAGTTTCTGACAAGCTTGCTAGCTGGAGAGAGACATAAAGACAACCCACATTATGTACCCGTCTGGTGGGCGGGCGAGTATTACAGACAGCCAATCAGAGTCAAGTATAATAAAAAAGACACATTTGATTGGTCACTGACCATAACTCATTAAGCGGACGAATGCGTTCATAATCAACTTCACCCGGGTCAGATTCCATCGACCTAATATTTGGGCTACACAGCTGGTAGTAATATCATATGTTTGAGAAAGATACGTTTCTTCATAATATCGTTAAATGTTCCTGCACAACAATAATGTATTCAATTGTTATTGGTGTTACATATGCAGTAACTAAGATGCAGAGCAAGGCTGTTCATAGGCCTATTAAAGTGAGATGTAAAGTCACAGCAACAGTCACAAATACCACGACTAAACTCTATCCTGGTCGGTACAACACTAGTTCAAAGCCAATTTGAAGCCTCAATGGCTGGCCTTTAATATGAAGATGGACTTTCTAAAGACAGGATTGTGTGGACTGCAAAGCCAGCTCTTCAAATAGATACAATATAGTTCTAAAAAACTCAATTAGTGGATTGACAAACATTCAAATGAGTAATTGTCTGAATAATTTTATAATTATATGTAGTTGAATAGGTTTCCCTCCCCCAGGTACCATGCCCCTTGGTCCCAGACCTCTCTCGGTGTATTTGAAGACTCGTCTCTGTACCTCATTGGAAAACAGGACAAATTTGCCAAAAGGGTCCCAACCTCCTCAACAAGATGGGACTTATGGGTCTGTCTTTCTCCCTGCCGTTTCATAAACACTGTAGTCGTAATCACTCCATTGGTTGATTGGCAATCATTTAAATGACTAAATGATTAAATAAATATACAGTATATATATACACACACACACACTCACTCACACATCACAAGGAGATCTTAGGTAATGTTTAAAATGGTACTTTAAACATTGTGACGAAAGTTGTGTTAACATTAAAGCTGTATTTGCTGCACTTAGGTGGACCTCCAGGAGCGTCACAATATTGAGCCCTATTAATTAAAATAATGATAAATCTTTGTTGTTTTGCTTTTGCATGACTAGGAAAAAGGTCAACCTGTACACATTAGTTGGATTACTCCGAAAGGTCAGTTAAATCAGGCCTGTGACATTTAAACAGACCATTATGTGTAGCATCAAAGAAGGAAGGAATATCATTTGGTACAAAAATAGTTTAATAAAAACAATTTCCTCTGGCTGAAATATTGGAGACTTTTATGTCCATGTCTTTTGTGTTATTAACAAATCATAGAAACATCTGTCAACTTTCAAACCATTAGGAATTAAAAAATGTTAAAGCAAGAGGCCTCTGTTGTTCCTTCCAAGTCAATCTCCTTCTCCAAGATAAACGACTCACATTTCATAAACAACAAATACAATTACACCTTTGAATCGTCAGTGATACAAGCATATTTACAGCAGTGTGTCCTAAGCCACTCTCTTCGTTTCATCGCCTTAGTTTTGCACTCTGTGCTGAAAGTAACTAAGAACCAGAGTTGGACTTGGAGAATGGGCTTCAAATGTGAACAACTTCAGGTACAGCATATCTGGAGTGAAAGAGACACTACGTTTAAAAGCTGTGGTCATCAAACACAGAATTCCGCCACAGGTCACCATTTTGTATCTTCTTATGACCGAATATATATATATATATATATATATATATATATATATATATATATATATATATATATATATATATATATATATATATCAGTATTCGACTGGGGCACACAAGACAAATTGGAAGGCTTTTTTGACAGGATGCCCCAATTTTTCATACACATGGGAGAAAAAAAAGACCAACATAAACATTGAGCTCATCCAGTATGCTGCTAACTTGTGTAAACACAATGCTCAGCCAGCTGGCCCCTGAATTTTTACACGTGCAATATTTTTAAAATAATCCCGATAACCTGTAATTTATTCTTTAACTGTAAAACAATGTGTGTGTGCATATATATATATATATATATATATATATATATATATATATATATATATACATATATATATACACACACACACACATACACATGGTGTGAAATTTAAAAAGCTGAAGACGCATATCCTAGGATTTCCAATGAAATTTTACTTCCATTACTCCATTTACGCAGTTTGTCTTGTTTTAAATTTGCAAATGGCTCTTTCTTATTTTTGCCTACCAATATCTATGTATAGATTATTGAAACTTCTGAAACAAAGCCCACTTATAACATCCAATTTAACTTTACATCTTTACATTTTCCAGGGGAGATGTATCATGATGACCCGAATGTATCTAGTTTACCTCAAGGGACATCTGCATAAGTACTGTATGATCCAAGAATTTGAAGAATTCTTGATTCCCTAAATCTGAAAATGATACATGTTCGGGTGAAATTCCTGTTATTAGTCAAATATGACTACTGAGTTTGATTCCAATACTTCTGGTAAAGTATAAAAAAACATGTATTGAGAGTGTTTTTTCTTTCTTTTGAAGGACCTTGCAAATTTGCCTGTAAATGTGCACTAAGTGGCTGGTAGAATGAATACAATACTTTATTCCGCCTGAAATAAAATGTTTCAAGAGGATGAAATGTGGGGACATAATCAATAGGTGAGCCTGACAATGTGTGTGAGCAAAGTAGCAAGCCTGCTTCTCAATGTAATTTACCTCTGCAGGTCTTCCCCAATGTGTACTCTCCCCTCCAATTCAAACACTTCAAATTTACGTGATTGGATTTTTAAGGCCACGATAGTCCTTTCAATGCTGTGCATAACTGGCTGTTATCTTCAATAAGGAGCAGACATGAAACACAAGATGAGATGAAAACAACAAAGAAAAGTAAATGGTGCCTGTATTATTAAAACAGTTGTTTGAGAAGAAGATATTCAGTGTTTGACATGACATTTTGGCAGGTTTTTAAAAAAAGTTTTAAAATAAAAGTATTCACTTTGTTGAGGAGTGCCTGCTATCACACAGATAAGGCGAAGTAAAAAATACATTTTTGTCATAGAAGTTATTTGTTTACTCTGTCTGCAAACCAACTTGAGTAAAAACATAAAAGCTAAGCTCAAATGAACCTAAAATGGACAGAGCCATGATAACATGCAAGCCCTCTGTTCATTCTTTCATCTTATAGGAAAAAAACAGTTGACAGCCAATATTTACCTACAGAAATTTTACCAAACAGATCTTCATGTGTTTCCAGGAGCAGACGTAAAGCCAAATTTGACAATAAGCAAGTCGGTCTGAAAACAACCATTTTACATGTTTGAAACACGTGTGGGAGATGTTTGTTTTTAAGATGCGTTACTGCCCAAAAACTGTCAATCACCAACTGGCAAACTGTGACGTACTAGAATTATTATTCCAGGAGTTGAGGCTGACTATCATTGTGAAAAACACCTTAAAAAAAGAAAGAAATTCATTCAGTGGTTCACATCAGTCTCAGACTGAAGGAGCAGTGAGCCAGTCTATGATGCTGCTTCCTGTTTTGTTTCTGTGGGCTCACTTTGAGCTGAGGGTGAGGGCATTTGCTCTCCTGCAGCGATCGTTATCTCTGGAGACGGAGCTAAAAGTTCAGACTCAGACTTTTTTTCAGAAGCCTCCACACCTGGTTCCTTACTGGTTTCCATAGTTGTTACAACAGGAGTCACAGGAGTTTGATCTGTTTCATTAGGGGTCCGAAGTTTTTCTATGTTTTCCAGTTCAGCCAATCGATCATCCCTGTCCCAACGCGTGGTCCTCTCTCGCCTCTCTGACCGCCTTGGCCTGTCCCCTTCTTTTCCTTCAGCTCCTTTGCCTCGACTCCCTCCTTCTACCTTTCCCCTTTCGACTCCCTCCCCCCTCACCCGATCCCTATCCCCATCATCACTCCTCCCGCGTTCCCTGTCACCGTCCAGGCTGTTTCGCCTTTCCCTCCAGTCACGCCTCTCTCTGTCTCGATCGCAATCTCTGTCTCTGTCCCGATCTCTGTCTCTCTCCCATGCTCCTCCACGGGGACCTCCTCTATCTTCCTGCCAGCCTCCGAGTCTGTCTCTACCATCCATCCTATCCCCACCTCCTCCCCTCCCTCCATCACCAAATGGACGCCTTCCACCTCCAAAACCTCGATCCCTCTCTCTATCCCTGTCTCGATCCCAGTCCCTGTCCCTCTCTGGCTCTCTGTCCCTGAATACGGGCCTGTCTCCCCTGAATGGTCTGCCCTCCATTTCTTCTGGCCCCTCCTGGCCCCGAGGCCCGTCCAGGCCTCGAGGCCCTCCTGGTCTGATAAAAGGTGGAGGACCTTGAGGAGGAGGACCCTGCCCATGCGGAGGGAAAGGAGCCCTCATATTGTGGGGAGATATCATTCCAAAGCCTCCTTTAAGTGGAGGGGGGTCATGGTGCATCATTTGAGGATGTGGGGCTCTGCCAATCATCGGTGGGAGCATAGGTGGCATGTTGGGGTGAGGGGGCCGTGGCCCGAGGGGTGGAGGGAAACGCTGCATGTGTGGTGGTACCGGAGGACGCTGGAGTGGGATTATTCCGGGTCGTGCGCCAAGCAGACCACCAGAAGGGGGCTGGATGTTTCCAGGAGGAGCACCGGGGAGGGAACCTGGAGGTCCACCTAACTGGTTACCTGATGGGGAAAAAATACAAAATACACCTTTAACGTTAACCCAACAATAGTACCAATTTTGGAAGCATAAACTAACAAATGCCTGGTGATGTATGTACACTATTGCTGTATAATTACTTGTTTATCTATATGTCATTCAAATGTTTGTCAATCAACCAATGGAGGGATTGAGAACTATATTGTATCTAATCCAGACTGACCCATATGTCCCATCTGGTTGTTGAAGATGTTAGGACCCTCCAGGACTTCGCCATTCGGCGAGTCTTCCACTCCACCTTTGGAGTGAGGTGGGGGACCAAGAGGCATGGCACCTGGTGGCGGGAAACCTGGGAGAGGAGTGGGAGAAAAGAGTTGTGCTGTGTTCACACCAAATGTGTCGCGAATATTCACAACGCGTTACTCGCGCCTTAACAGGAGGTTGGCTTATCTGCATAAAACCAGTTACCGTTCCTGCCATCCACCACGGAAATAACCACTAGTTCTGCTTTATACTTGTGTAAATTCCACATATGTCGGAACATCAAACTCCATCATGTCTGGGTTAATGATAGTAGTGAGACTAAAGGTGGACCAGCAGCAGTTTGATGGAGCAACGACAGGACGGCAGTGATGACAGGCGAAGCTTTTCAACGTTGATTGGCTTACGCCACACGAAATATTCGCACTGCGCCATTCACACTGCCAGCGAAGATTTGTGTCATTCACGTCTGTGTATTGACTTTGGATGTAATCTACTCACACGTCAAATTTGCATTTGGTGTGAACGCAGCATTAGGGTTCAGTTTGTTTGGGCTGGTGTGGACTATACTGGACGATGCACCCTGAAAAGGTGTTATCTAGTAGTCCATGTGTTTTTTGTAGTAACTTATTAAAAAAGTAAGTAAAATTATGAATACGTTTTACAGTATTTCAACCTTTCTGTCATTACTCTTGTGATTACTTCATCATGGACTCCTTATGACACAAACGGACACAAAAGTAGATCAACAAACACATAACGAGCAGTTGCATGTCATTCTTTCTGATAAACATTTGTCTAAAAAAAAGACACCGAAAGAAAGGCAGTGAGAAATTGATTTGAAATTGTTCCATGGCAGTTGAAGGAAGTGCTACCTGGAGGCATCTGCATGGGGTTGAAGCCAGGTCGGATGAAAGGAGGAGGCGGCATGCCTGGAGGGAAGGAAGGCGGAGGCATGCCCATGGGACCAGGAAAACCAGGAGGCTGGAGCGAACCCACACCAACCATTGGTGGCTGCATTGGAGGAACCTAAGAACATTTACAGGGATTTACTAAAGATTTTAAATAAGAACGTTATTTATTTTACTCCCCAGGGACACTAAAGAAACACAGCGAGCAAAAGGAACTTCAGACAACAACCATTAAAGTGATCTTTTCACAGGTACCATGTTTATTTCAACGTAAGTATGGATCAGGTTACACAAACTTGTCATACTACTTAATATGTTGCCCCCATACTTATACTTCCGGGGTGTGGAAGAAAATATGAATGCACTTGAATATCTCAATGTGTTTTGTGGTACTGTGACAATTCTAAAAAAATACTTAATTTAATATTTACATGCATAACAAACAGTGGCTCAGATTGCACAAAAGGTAGTGCTATGATGTTAGATGTTACATTGACAGCAAATGCAAAGTGTTTTTACTCAGGTTTTATGAAAGAGGTGTGTTACTATTTTATTGCAATAAAACGACTTGCTTACAGAATCGCAATATATTGATTTGTAACACCTGACGATCTGTATCGTATCGCCACATTCTTGCCAACATACAGCTCAACCATACACACATTTGCATAGATCCCTGAAAAAAGCAGGTACAAACTCTCAATCAGTCATTTTCAGAACGCTATCTTATTATTTGTGTATTCTATAACTGTGATAAATCATCATATATAAAAATTAACAGACATTTATACTGGTAACATCTTACAGTTGTTGTTGTTTACCTGTGGGGGAAGAGCAACAACAGCAGCCAGCTGTAACCCTTGTGCTTCTTCAGGCTGCTGCAGCTCTGAACGGCCGTTGTGGTTGAGTTCCTCCTGAAGGCCAAGAGTCTTCCTCACGCCAATCCACTCTGGAAAACACAGACAACATACAGACAGGTTAAAAAGCAAACTAGTATATAATAATAGATCAATAATACACTTGTTTAGTTTACATATGTCCATAATAGCATTTTGAGCAAATGCTTACTCACTGAACTGAGTAATGGGCATCCCATATCTCTTATGTTTTGTTTGTATAATTTCCTAATGTTCATGTGCCAGTCAAGACTTTTTACCTGGTGATAGAGTGTCTCCATCCAGGACACCACCTTCTTTGAGCTCCTCCACCTGAGCCTCTCTGATTTTAGACCAAGGTATGTAGGTGACACCGAGCTCCACGTCCCAGTACTGTTTAAAGTCAGGCTTTATGCCTTTGTTTAAAGCCCAAGCAATCTAGTAAGAAATAAACAAAAACAAATCTTAATTCCAGAGACATTTCTCAGTTTTCTCTTTGATTTGCTTTACTAAGCAGCAGCCTGCGTTGCTCACTCACCTTGATAGATTTCTGGTTCACTTTATGGGTTCCTCGACTAAGCTTCTGCAGGGCCTTGAAGGCATCTTGCCTATGTATCATGACAATATAGGCACAGCCACGTGGAGGGATCATCTTAACAAAGGGAGGAGGACAGGCAGATATATCAGGGAAATAAAATCTGTATTTTTCATCTTTGGATTGGAAAATACAAATGCCATTGTTAGATAGACATCTATACATGTCAAAACTTACATTGATGGACTCTATCTGCCCAAACTCTTCCAGTAAAGAGGCAACATCTTGCTGTTGTGTCCTCTTGTCCAACTGGCCCACCCAGAGAGTTGTACTACAAACTGTCAAGGAGACAGACAATTTAAAATGAACAGTTAGAAATGCAAAAACACAGGGAGGAAAATTATTTTTTAAAAATATCACAATAAATTTGTGAAACTACTAAAAACTGCATACAGCTAACAGTTAATTTCATGTCCATATACTTGAGTAAATACGGCCATAAATTGAGTATGACTCACTGCTTAGTGTCTCGCTCTTGGGTGCTGGAAGGCCTTTCTGCCGTCGCTCTCTCTCCTTCTCTCTCTCCTTGCGCTCCAGCGAGCGAGCGCGTGGGGAATGGTGGCGACGATCTCTGGAGCGCGAGCGCCTGTGCCTGGCTCGACGTGTGCGGGAATTAGACCGTGACCTCCTCCGCTTTGGAGACCTGGAGAAAAGAAAAAAAGACTTTGCAATGAATAGGCAGCAATAAAAAGCTTGTCCATATAAAACAAAATAAACAGTGAAAAATTATTTACAACGCTGAGACAGAACATATGTCAGACCCCATTTCTGATGCTTACCTGGAGCCTGATTGGGATCGTCGACCATGTCTGCCATCCCTTATCGATGAATGGTCCATATCAATGGACAAATCCTGACATGGTATGGAAAATGAACGATTAGGATTTGATGCAAACATTTAAATATTCATATGAAGCTGTTTTTTCAATTTGAATGCAAATGTTAAAAAAAAATACTGGCAGTTTACTTTACCAACTGAATTTAACCATAACATGCCCTGTTAGTTAGTTCTAAATCTACCTGTTGTTGCAGGGCCGCATTGTGGGGAGGGTATAGCCCTGGGAAGCCTGGGGGCCCAGAACCAGGAAGGGTCTGCCCTGGCAAAGCATGCCCCGAAGGAGGCATCATAACTGGGAAGCTTTGTCCTGGCTGTAAACCATAGGCCTGGAGCTGGCCATTTGGAGGCACAGGGCCCTAAGAAGGACAATTGGAATAAATAGTGTGTAAGGTTTTCTGAATCTAAAATGAATTTGAAAGAAAATTATATTGTACCGACAATATTTTTATATGCATTACGTATTTTGATAAAAAGGTTGCCTTCCATAAATAAGGAGCATACTGTACATAGTAAATGTATTATGTAACACAAGATAAAATTGTCGTAATAGGAAATAGTATTTAAAGGTTGAATGTAAACTTGATAAAAAAAAAAAAGAAAAAGAAATTGATGGCTGGAAATATGAGTTATTTTACAATTTGAAATGTTTGTACTTATTACCTGTTGTGAGAGGTCTTGCAACATGTTAATCATGGGTGGTTTAAAGTGCTGTTGGAAGGCTGGAGGCTGCTGCATACTGTGATGATAAAAATACCCAATTAGCTTCATAGCGTTAAGTTCATTTTTTAAAATCAATCAGAGCATCCCTTTTCTTGGCATTGCAGAGCTACTGTATAATGCACAATAAAGCCAATGCTTACAAGGAGGCATGTGATTCATCCTTCTTTGTTTCTTCTCCAACTTCTGGTTCATCATCATAGTCAAAACGGTCCAGCAATTTCTAGGAGAGAGGTAATGCAGGTAAAAAGTGAAAAAAATGTTCATGTCAGGATTTATACACATTTTGACCAATGGAATTCCATGACGTGACCAAACATTTTGTGAAATCTTGCTGTTTACATGAAAGTCAGAAAATGTAGTAGAATTCCAAAACATACAGTACACCTTAAATTACACAAATTAATGAGGGAATGAATGACATCAACATATGATTTTATGGAAGAGCTTGTACAGCCTAAGATTACTCATACTCAAAGCACTGTCCTACAAAGTATCTAAACAGTGCCTGACCTCTGCAATGTTATTGTAAGCATAATATATTAAGCTGTTGATGGCATATGCTAATACAAAAACGCACTTCCACCTTGTCAAAGGCTGTCTTCTGCTGGGCGGCTTGAGCAGCTTGAGCGGCTTGAGCAGCTTGAGCAGCTTGAGCGGCTTGAGCAGCTTGAGCGGCTTGGGCGGCTTGGGCGGCTTGGGCGGCTTGGCGGAGCAGTGACGGGTGCGGGTCGACCATGGCCAGGCCAGGGGTAACGTTTTGGGTTTGACTCGTATGAATCGGAGGCTGAGTGTTGGTGTCAGGCTTCTCAGGCTGCTGCTGGAAGTTCTGGAGCATCTGTTGAAGCTAAAATGCCGATGAAAGAAGAGGTATTATTAGTGAGGGTCTAAGAGATGTGCCGGCAAAGATAATACAAGCTAAATTACTGGTCAAAGCTAAAACCATTATGCTCTGGTACACAAACGCACACACCTGCTGACCCTGCGTGGACTGGAAGAGCTGCGCCACAGCAGCAAAGGCATCAGAGTTTTGCAGCTGTGCAGTGGATGGCATGGTGGAGTTTGCCGTTACCCCAGTAAGTGGCTCTTTGGCTGGAGGTGGGGAAGAACCTGAGGGGAGAGACTCAGAATGAACATGTGTATCGGGAGTCACACAGATGCCTTCAAATGGCAGAATACTGATACTTAAGCAGATCAGTATTAAATTGTTATCAGCTCCAAAAGAATGTTTCTTGTCATTCTGGTGCACCATAGGGTTGCACAGCAAAATGAGACTTGTGGTAGCACACAAGAAAAAACAATAACAAAATCATGCAATATAATAATATTATGCATTATCGCCTTTAAAAAGGAGATTTACAAAGATCTCCATTTAGCAAACATAGATTATTTTTACTAGTGAGAAGGTACGAACTTGTGCTGATGAAAAAAAACTGAACAATTTATTTCACGTAATCACAGCTCATGTGTACAAACACAAATTACCTGGGTCATCGGAGCCTGCGTAAGTTGCAGCAGTACTGCTAGAGCCAGCTGCCATGTCCAGCAGGGGCTGTATAACCTCAATCTTGAACACGCCATTCTTCTGCCACAGGTTCAACACCCGCACGATCTTACTCTACAAAGAAAAAGAAAAAAGCAAGGACACAGGTGAAGGACAAGGAATGACAGGAAGCTGAGTTAGGTCAGGATTTATCATTACAGGGAGCAAAGTCCTTCAATTCCAAGTTGGTACTATTTGGTACTACAACACTACAGTCCACAATGTTCACCATGTCTTCATGCGCTTACCCTGTCCTCTATTGGGCAAAGGCAAAGGTTCTCAAAGGTTCCAGTAATATTTTTGGTGAACCTTGGGCCAAACACGTCCTTGTCTGACCCAAATTGGTGTCTGGACTGCCGAACAATGGAATCCACCACATACAGGCCCGCTACCTTGTACTCAGGTTTACACTAAAAAGAGTTGAGAGTGAAAACAGACATTGAGTTATTCATGTTTGATGAGAAGGAAATGGGTGATAACTGAATTTAGACAGGCGTCTCACCTTTTTGACAAACTTTTCCACAATCTGGACGACATGTTTGTAGAGCTGAGAAAGAGAGAAGCAAGTGAGCATGTTATCGTCAAGATAGCGACTCGGAAATAAAAGGTTATAGCACAGAGAAGTAACTTAAAATTAAGGAATACCAAACTATTTCTTACTTTCATAGCTTTGATGGCCGATTTGGTGATGGAAATCATCTTTGCCCGAGAGATTGGGGGCTTGGAGTCTATTAATGAGAATAACTACAGACAGAGAAGACAATAGATGAGTAAGAAGGGGAGAGGTAAGAAAGAAAAAGCAACACAGAGAGGAAAGGGCTTCAGGAGTTTCCGAGGTGATGATATGACATTTCTACTCTATTGCTTTTCATTTCTAAACCTTTGTCATCCCACACATTTTCAGGATACTTGAATGTTTTGTGAAAACAAGTTGCAGAATTTAACCTGATAATATAAGCTTTAGTTGATCCTAACCACTTAATACTTATATATAGACGATAGCATGTGATGTGGTCAACACACAGCAGCACCACTCACATTAAATAGAATGATAAGATACAGTACGTTGCAAAGAAATTATAAATACACTCCCCATGATTGACAGGGATCTGTTTGTAGGGAAACTAAAGCATCTTCGTAGCTGTGTGGTGCAATAGGTTATTGATTTGTTAATTCTGCACAAACATAACAGGTCTAGTTTTTGGGAGAATCTCATCTATACAATACTGAAATACATGTTTGCTCTTATCATATGCGTGTGAAGTATGTGCACTGACATATTTGTCATATGTACATTATATTATGGATATCCATAAGCAACCAAGGCTTTCTCTGTTTGTGCCAGACAGAAAATACAAAAACATGCTTCAAGTAGCATCAGAAATAGCTCAAATGGTTTATTATGATTTGCTGCAACAAACAAATTCTGGGACCAGCTAGTTGTGAAAGAGGTTCGTTTATGTTTACCACTCAGCTAGCCTAGCCACACGAACTGTGTCGTTCAATAATTAAGAATACAAATCAGCAGAAACGAAACGAACCAAACACACGAATGGATGACTTGACCTGACTTTTGACTATGCTAGCATCAAGTATCAGTCCTCAGGCCTTACAGACACTTAGCCTGGCGTCTTCTAAACGGACACAGGCACAGCGCACATCACAGAAGCAAGTGAAGATATGTTGGTTGCAAGCGGTGACAACAATTACACGATAGTGTGTTTGCCGGGAGCACTGCCTGCAACACGACTGTTAGGAACCATGCTCTCTCACATGCTAACGTAAACGTTGGTTTTACGAACTTTGCGCAAGGTTAACGTTACTAGAACCAATGTGGAACAACTACCGTTGCGTTAGCTCACTACTTAGCATGCGTTCCTATAATTGGCTCCAGTGTCAGCGTGAATTGCGCTGCAAGTGCATCCACAGCGCAAACGCTAACTCAGTTCGCCTTAAAGCCAGGGACGATGGACAAGTCCAGCTAGCTCGCCGAGCAGGCCCGCTGGTCAGTCCGGCAGAGCTAGCTCCACAGCAACAGGACCAGCGCCGCGCCAGACTCGGTGACTTCGGGGTCTCGGCGAGCTCCCCGAGGGCAGCTCACCTCGTGGTTAAAGGCGTTGACGGCATCCATGTTTGCCCGACGCTTTCGAGTCTTCCTCCTAAGTCTCAATTCCCGTCTAAAAGCGACGTTTATTCAAGGAAGGGTCGGTACAACATGTCCGCTCCCGGTGGCTAACGACAGTTAGCCTAGCATCGGTAGCTCTTGGGTCGGCGGGCAAAGCATGATGGGATTCAGAAGTGTTGTTCTGGACTGTGGCCGCTTGGTGGCGGAGCGCTTCAAAGGTTGAGAACATGGGACACGGGCCCATCATCAGGGCCCCTGGACAACAATGAGCCTCCATTGCTCTGTGCATTGTGTCCTTTAGGTGCAGATCATCAGGTCAGGTAAAGTGCAAACTCAGCAGACGTTCACGTTCACAATGCCAAAGTACTACAAGACCTCAGGCTAAACCATGGAACCAAGCGGAAGACATTTAACTTTACTTGTATGACTCTGGTACACCATCACAATCTACCTTTTAAAGTATCACGTTAAAAAGTTAGGGAGTATTGGTGAAATAATCACTTATTTTATTGTATTTACAGGGCTGTTATGCTTCTCAAATTAAAATCATGGCAAGTGCAACTTTTGTATTAGAAAGCTACGTTTAATTGAAAAATAATTAGCTCCAAATCATCAACTAATCCCGTCACAAGACTGCTGTGTTTCCCACTTGAACATATCACCTTTATGGGTTTGATCATTGTTCTACTGGATATTGTTAAATTACAAGGATTAATAGGCTTCATAAATCATAACTTGTTAAGAATGAATGGCATTGAAGTGTGGACAAGCTCAGCAAGAGGCAGACTCACTCATAAGGACAGACTGTGTGTTCTTGTAGTACATAATTACTCCAATAGGTGGTGGTATACTTATACTTTTGGTTCCATGTCTGGGTGTCTGGTTTGTTGTCTAGAAAGCATGGTCCAGTAGGCAAGTCAAATTGTGCAGGTGTATTTGTCTCACCCCTTCTACTAATCTATACAAGGAGTGAACAAAACAGAGATATACAAATAAATCTGATGCAGTAACACCACAAACTGCAGCCTTACAAAATACCACAGAGTTTGATCAACACGTCTCTGGCAGAGACTCAAACATAAACAAACATGTGTTTCTGTTATTTGGTTCTCTCATTGTAGGAAAACACATGATATAATCATATTAAGTCGGATTGACCTGAGCTGAAGACAAGGAAAAGAAGGAAACATATTTCTCAAAATGTTGCCCCTCCCTGCAGGTGTCCTTATCTGAGTGATCAACATCATGTTAATTATGCCAGTGGACACCTCAATGAGCGAGCAGCCAAACGCTTCTTTGTTTGCTGCTGGTCTAGTACTTGTTGGCAGCACTCCAAGTTCAGCAATAACACAATATGAAGCATCTTATATGATTGACCATTTTCCATGTTTGTGATCATGTAATACCTATGCGCACCTTTATGCCAGTGTTATTCATTTAGGTCTGCACAGGGTGTGAACACCTGAATCATTTACGTGCGATTATGACAATACAAATATCACAAAGACAGTCAGAAACCATGCGAAAAATAATTAAAATAATAAGCAAATAGTTGTCGCGGCAGTGCTTGTGTGCCTCCTGTAAACATGCTCTTTGTTCCCATGCCGCTTTGCAGCCCGCGCGCACCACGCGGAGCGGCGGGCAGCGGTGCCGGGTCGAGTTGTCCCCTTGTTCTCACATGTGCTCCGCCCGCCTCTGCTGATTGGACTGAAATTTACCCCGACTGCGTGTGTGTGTGTGTGTGTGTGTGTGTGTGTGTGTGTGTGTGTGTGTGTGTGTGTGTGTGTGTGTGTGTGCGTGCGTGCGCGTGTGCGTGTGTTTCTTTCACCCTCATACTAAGAAACGCCCACCCATATGACCGGTAAAGTCAGTTCAAACTGAAAAACACGCTGCCTGCGCGCAGACTATTCAGGAGACGTTCATGTGTGGAGCAGGGGAGTTGAGTAACAGCCTGTACCTCTTGACTGAGCGACACCTGTGTTTTTTTTTGAAGACAGGTTGCGTCAGTTTACAACTTTCCATGATTGAGTCAGATTTGTTTTTATCTGCGTCGTTTTAATCTAAGCTGATACACTAATCGAGACGTGTCTCGGAATCTGCTGAGTGCGCTCACTGGATGCTTTGGCCGAACAGGTGGCGCGAGCTCCCGGTTGTCTTAATTTGTTATTAAGGGCAAGACGCAGGCACGTTAAGCATTTAAAACCCGCCTTCAAGGTGGGAGAGGGACGAGCTGCGTAATTTTCTCCCTCGTTAAAAACGGGCCACCGGACAAGGGAGCTGTGATGCCCGTTGCAGACAGCGACATGGTAGTCGACAACAGCCACGGCTTGTATGAGGGTAAAACCCCAAATAGTGCCGGGAATGACAGCATCCTCCCGGCCTCATGCAGTCCTGCGGCGGAAATCCTGAAAACCTTTTACCACACCAAACGGGTCGGGAACTATCTGATCGGGAGGAAGCTGGGAGAAGGATCGTTCGCCAAAGTTAGAGAAGGTCTCCATGCCATGACTGGGGAAAAGGTAAGACTGAAAGTGGAAATGCAACAGTGTTTGGTTGAACTGTTTAATATGTTTTGTATTGTATTATATATTTGTGTTTTCCTTGACTGTATTATTATTTATAATACTATAATCATCATTAACGTGTGGGTGATGGAATACATCCCATATCCAAGTTAAAGTTAATATAGTCTTTTCTTTAGTTTATTTCATCCACTCCCAAAATAAAACTTTTGAAGAAATAAACATTGTTTTTCTTCTAGAAAACAATGTGAGTTTGTTCTGACTGCAATAGCCGATAATATTTCAGATTGTGAGTGCAGCATTGGTAATAGTTAAAGGGGTTTCACAGTTCATTTCAGTGGCCAGTGTCACTTGGCTCAGGCATGTCATCCAGGCAGTCCTCATCACCTGTTAGAAATGACAGCTTAGCCGTACGTTGTGCTTTTTTCTGCATCTTCCTAGTTCCAGTTGTTAGCTTTCTCAGAGAAAGTGAGGAGCCCTGTTTGCAATGGGAGGCTTTGTTAATGAGCTCATGCTGCACCACCAGCTGTTGAACTCAGCCATATGCACAGCATGGCTTGTTTTCTAGCCAGTGACAATATTTACTTTGTGTGTGTGTGTGTGTGTGTGTGTGTGTGTGTGTGTGTGTGTGTGTGTGTGTGTGTGTGTGTGACAGAGAGACAGATAGCGGCCCATCTTTCCCCTCACATGTGTGGGATAACTGGGTGTTTACTCTTTTCCTGAACCTCTTCTTTGTCTGCTGCTGGTGGTGATCTCACCGCTGTGGGCGCGCAAGCCTGCGATAGGTACAGAGAGGAAAATTGTTCGGCCTATGAGAAAGCGGAGCTGCTACTTGCATATGAAATCATGCGGTTGATAAATGGGCCTCAGCCTCATTAGGATTCTGCCAGCACAGGGCTTTGATATGGGCCACCATTGGCCACTGGTTGCCTTTGTCTCTACAGGCTGTCATGAAGGGCAGCCAAGACATTTACATATTGGAAAACAAGTACCCCCTTTTCCTTAAGTGTCCCTACATGTAGACCCAGGTCTGTTTTGTAAATGTGTACAACCAAATTTGTGCCCCCCGAGATTCATATTTAACATAATAAAGCATATAAAATATCAGCTTATCCTGTGGGCCCCCACCTCCAATTCTGTTTCGGCAAGGAGAAACGAAAGCGCTCCTTTCCTCTCCCTTCCCTCACGCTCTTTGTTGAGGATGATGCAAACGCTGGCAATCACACAACTGAGCACAGCACATGCTCTCCCTCTCTTTACGCTCTCTCTCTCTCTCTCTCTCATTCAGGGTCCAGCAGGCTCTAGGAGGGAGCGGAGGGCAGTGAGTTTATTCAAGCAAAAGGATAGTCGGGGGGGGGGTGTTAGGAAATACAGTACAGGAGGACTCCCAGATCCCGTTTTAGCATCACTAGAAAGTCTGTTTGGAGGGTTGAGAG
The DNA here is from genome assembly GCF_023055335.1 of Clinocottus analis. NCBI lineage: Eukaryota > Metazoa > Chordata > Actinopteri > Perciformes > Cottidae > Clinocottus > Clinocottus analis. The sequence continues at coordinate 11,740,378 of NW_027176207.1, read as the reverse complement.
ACTGTGTTTGTTTGCTTACAGGCATATGAACGTGAGGGGAGAGGAGAGATGGAGCTGTCATGGTCAGGGGGCCTGGGAGGTCGCATGCATGTGTTTTTGATGTCTGTAACCCACTTTCCCCTCCATACTCCCCCACTTCCCCCCTTTTCTGTCTGAGGGGCGCCTGATAAACAACTGAATCCCCAAGAAGCCCCCTGGCTGGGCACACCCCTCCCCCTCTATATCCCCCCCCTCTACATATAGACTAGCCTACTGTAAATACAGTGCCCCACCCCCCATACGTACCCTCCACCCCTTCTCTTTTCCACATTGCCTGGCGTAAACACGGACATCTATAACTGTAGTGTGACAGCTCAACACACACACACACACACACACACACACACACACACACACACACACACACACACACACACACACACACACACACACACACACACACACACACACAGGCAGGTTTAATTAGCAGCAGTAAAAAGGTTTTTAGAGGTGAATCAATTATCAGAGATGAAAGGACGAAAGTATAAAATAAAGATAAGCTGAAGGACAGAAGAAAGAGAAGACACACACACAACCACTTTGGCCCTCACCATTTCATTAATGGATATGGTGATGAGTTTTTCCGGTCATACCTTTCCATGTCTGTGGGCTCTCCTTGAGATGATTTGCTGTGTATGATAGCCGTGCTCTTGAACTCAGTCTAGACGGGGCACAAGGAGAAACGGGCAACGGATGAAATAGAGTAGATGGGTACGTTATTGAATGTAATTAGCTGAAGAGGGAGGTGTTTGTCATAAAGGACATGTTCTGTGGCTTTTATGAGGAGACTGCAAGTTTATTCTGCAATGACACAATGAGGGCGGAGGAACATAGAAAGAAGAAAGAACATTTGTGAATCCGTTGTCCTCAGACGGTTGAATCGGCATCAGAGAATGAATCCTTCTTCATTCTTCCTCAGCCTCCTCTCGACATTTGTTGCCCTTTCTTATGTGTGTTTAGCTGCGACTAAACTGTGTTACAGATAGGGGAATATCAACTGTCCATTTGGCCTTGGCGCCTTCTCAGCAGAACATTTGCCTTTCCCTGACTTTATGATGGTTCAGTAACCCCTCCAACTCACACACACACATACATACCTCCCCCCAGCAGCCTCGGGGCCCTATAGCGCCTGGGTGCCCCACTTTGGGAGCAGCTGTGAGGGAGAGGTCAGTGTCGAGTTGTATACCCTGCAATGGAGACTGAGCAGCTTGTCACCTGTTACACTACAACTCTCTGAAACCCTCTCTCTAACACACGGCAGTACAATCAGTGCTCTCTTGTGTATAATTCACAATATCATATGGAGCAAGAGCCAAATTTCAGCTGCCAAATCAGTGCTTTGTCTACTATTAGTTCCTCATCTCTTATCTCTCTTGCTTCAATTTCTCCAGGTGGCGGTGAAGGTTATCGACAAGCGGAAGGCCAAGAAGGACTCATATGTGACCAAAAACCTGCGGAGGGAAGGCCACATCCAGCAGATGATCCGCCACCCCAACATCACGCAGCTGCTGGACATCCTGGAGACTGAGAACAGCTACTACCTGGTGATGGAGCTGTGTCCCGGCGGGAACCTCATGAACTGTATCTACGACAAGAAACGTCTGGAGGAGCGGGAGACTCAGAAATACATCCGGCAGTTGGTGCTGGCCGTTGAGCACCTGCACAGGGCAGGAGTGGTGCACAGGTAAAAAAAAGAGATAGAACTTAAAAACACACAGAGAGCCAAACACACACTGCTCTCTAATGTAGTAGAATTTGTATAAATGCCTCGGAAAATACTGATAATAGCTCAGTCCCTTTTAAAATCCGAGTCCGACGTGATCCTCTTTCTCAAAGTGCGAGTCTCTCTTATGCACATTACTGTTAATCCACAAACACATGTATTTTCAATGCTTTAAGAGGTTTCCAAGAGAGCTGCAAAGAATTTCTTAAAAGATAAAAACGATAAGAAAAAATATGTATACAACAACTGGATTTTAATGCACTCTGTAGAGACATTTCTCCCACAAAGTGTTAAATCTTATGATAAAATGTTTGATTTGATTTACTGGAGAAAAAAAAACACATGAACAGCTTCAAAATTAAATTCAGATATAAATTTCACAAAGCCCTTCCCGGGAATATTCAATTAGACCCTGGGAACTAAATTTCTATCATAGTGATGTAGATAACTGTATAACAGGATTTCTGAGACTGATGAGCGGTCTGGAGGAACACAATAGACCCCGAAAATCAGCCAGCGTGACCCACATTGGGAGGGGCATGTCTGTGTGTGTTGGTGCTTGGGGGGGTTTGACCTCTCCCGCTTGTGCATTGTGTGACTGTGATAAGTAATCGAATGTAAACACTGACACTCTTTGTCTTCCAGGGATCTGAAGATAGAAAACCTCCTGTTGGATGAGCAGAACAACATAAAGCTCATAGGTAACGCAATAGCTCTTATTTACAGTTTCTAACTCGCTTCTGTTTTTTTTTTCTTGGTCAGCGTAATGCTGCTTCTTTTAATTTCCTGTGAACACACATGTTGCAATCCCATGAACTAAATTAAATACAAAAAAAGAATAAAAGTCAAGAAATAAATAACAAAAGAAGGCCTTTGTTGCCAGTTACTCTCCAGTAATAAAAAGATGTTCTCAGTTGGAGTGGGACATGCAGAGTGTCACAGTGTCCCACATGTGGTGAAGAGCGAAGAGCAATTAAATATCCTGTTAAACCCTTTACAAGCTCTCACCATAGTGCTAATCTGCTATTCTGTTTGTGTGTGTAACGCTGTGATGGGGCCACTCGTTTAATGAGTGAGCCGAAAGGACAGTAATAAACCCAGAAAAAACACTCACCCCACCTCTGTGTCCCTTCAGATTTTGGCCTCAGTAACTGCGCGGGTATCTTGGGATACTCTGACCCATTCAGCACCCAGTGTGGAAGTCCGGCCTACGCCGCCCCAGAGCTGCTCTCCAGGAAGAAGTACGGGCCGAAGGTGGACGTCTGGTCAATGTGAGTGCACACTCTTTTTTTTCAAAATGGCATCAGTTGTTGCCAAATAGCAACTTATTTAAATCCATTTGATTATTTCACCCCGAGCTGAAGTGTGCATTTTGATCTTCCAGTGGCGTGAACATGTATGCGATGTTGACCGGGAACCTGCCGTTCACCGTGGAGCCCTTCAGTCTCCGAGCCCTGCACCAGAAGATGGTGGACAAGGAGATGAACCCTCTACCTCCCTCACTCTCCTCAGGTAAACACTGAGCGCACTTAACTCCTGTTTGATAAATTATAAATAAACAGGCGTTGCTCTATGGTGGAAGAAAGATAAATCTATCAACTCATGTGGCCTATAGATAGACTGCTCAAAGATCACTGGCATGAGTGTGGAGTCGAAATATATCTGGCGTTTAATTTATGGTTACGACTGCGCATGAGAGAAAGAATGTTGGTGATGCAAAAAATATATAATAAGCTGCTCTGTATCACTGGAATGACTGTCAGCATGTGTACGTCATCTCAGTGGAAATAATCTATTTCTGTAGAGTTCTGTAGAAAGTTCAAGACGGTTAAGCAGAGGGAAAGAAAATCCACAACATGTGAGAAGTCAAAAAGCATTACGAAAACAAGTTGTCAGAGTACAAGAAAACAAGTGCACTAACCAAACTGGAAAGTGTGTAATGATGTAACAGGTTTGTTATCAAGCGTTCCTGTTTTAACTAACTTCTGACTAACGTGCAGCAACACTAGGAAACAACAGGACGAAATGTTCTAGGAACACGTCTGTGTGTGTGTGTGTGTGTGTGTGTGTGTGTGTGTGCGCGCGTGTGCTTCGACAGCGACACGGTTATCTCAGTTGCTTTGTCTTGCCCCAATACCAGTGAGGGACGGCTTAACCCAGTTATGTAGATAACTATTAATGAAGCTAATGAAATAGACGCGTCATCTCATCTGTCTTAAGTTGTAATGGAAAGAAAGCCGATGAAAAGGATCAAGGCCGAGTTTGTCGTCAGAGGGTGTGACGGGACAAAAGGATTCTGAAACTTATACCTGTCCTTCAACTAGTCAATGGAAACAGTTGAGTGGTGGGAAATAAGGACGTATTAGTGTTCAGCGTTATAGTTCAGTGTCAACCAAGAGAGAGGTTACATTTCTGAATGAAACGTGTCTCATTAAACTATCCTCTTCATGTACTGAGTTGAGCGTCGCTGGTCACTTATGCTTATTTATATGCTCTCTTTCTCAGCTGCGATCTGCCTTCTGAAGAAGCTTCTTGAGCCGGATCCCAACAAGCGTCCCAACATCCATCAGGTGATGGCTGATTCCTGGCTGCAGCTGGCCAACAGGAACACAGGGGCACCATACCTCAACAGGTAGACTCACACACATTTACACGTTTGTATTTTCTGTCGTTATTTGTTTTGTTTGAATCCTAGACACAGTTTTAACATTAAGTTTAAAGCATCCTAAAGCATTTCACTTTCTGTGCGCAGGATTCACATTGAGGAAATAAACCATACGGTGTTGCTGCATATGACGGAGAAGATGACCTACAAGCACAGTGAGGTGCTGAGCGCCGTCCTCACCAACCGCGCCTGCCACACTCTGGCCGTCTACTTCCTCCTCAACAAGAAAATGAAGAGACTCTCGAAAGAGTACAGGGTAAGGGCTTCCTGGCTGACGCTTGCCATTCCTAAAAAAAAACAAAAAATCTGAACTCGACCTGAAGTTGTTTCTCAGTGACGCCTGAATTTAGTTTTCTGTTACGTGAGCGCAAGAATTATGAGGTGTCCAAACAGGTTTGTCTAATTCTGAGAGCTGTCGTAATGTGCTGTCTGGTCTGTCTGTTTAGGAGATGCAGTTCCAAGAAAAAAAGAAAGGAGAAAAGCAGAAAAGTGAATACTTCCAGACCCAGTGGAGGAAACACGTAGACAAGCTCACCATCCCCCCCAAGCAGACGCCCGTCTACCTGGCTATTGCCAAGGGGCCCAGCAAGGAGAAGAAACACAGAACAGGTGAGAGGTCATATAGTGCAGATTGGACAGATTTGTAAAACAAATTAATAACATAGTATATATATATATTTATTTTTGAAGTACCACTTTATTTATTCTGTCTACTTTATTTACCTTTATCCATACAGGGTAGGTTGACCGAGCAAGCATGTTCTTTACACATACTTAGTAACCCAGTCGTCCATCCATCCACTCCTCCATCCATCCATCCATCCATCCATCTGTCCGTTGTTTGTCTGTCCATCCGTCCAACCACCCATCTATCCATCTGAGAGAAAACACCCAGGATAAGTTGCCAGACAATTGTAGGGAGAACACAGCAACACTGTTAAAATGTCATCTACCTATTGGCCGTCACATGAAATGACTGAGAAAGTACAGAAGTCTGTCATTTGATATTAAACTGAATTTAATTTGAGCAACGTAGCAGCATTATCAAATGAAGAATTTGAAACTAGAGGTTGAAAGGTGGGTAGAGGCTGTCAGTCACAGCTTTTCAAGTGACAGCGAGGAACTGGGGCATTATCTCATTTGCCTATGAGTGAGAAACAAAAAGCCTGTAGGCTGTATCAAATTTAAAAATCATGTCAGGACAGGCAGTTCTAAACAAGGCTGGAGTGTTCTTGTACCTTTTACAACTGCTTGTTACATACTCGCAGATGAGTATCATGTCCTCACTGACTTGACACATAGAATCTATATAGGAAGGGCACTTAGCCACAATCTTTTCGGAGAAACTGTAGTTCTTAACCTCTGCACTGCATTGTACCTGCAGCGAGTTGAGCAAGAACTAACACTTCAAAGGTTTGTTTGACAGGATTACATAAATGTAACAGTGCTTCTCATCTCTTCAGGTCTTTTGCGTGCCATAACTGGTGGCCATCGTAATTCCCCTCTGGCACCACCGGGCACCGTCGCCTCTTCTTCCATGGAATATCTCGAGATCCAACCTCTCTTTTCCAACACCCCGAAGCAACGAAGGCGCTTGGCCACCCTACCTCAAGTCAACACAAGCCCAGAGCACAACATACCCGCCCCACCGGCACCGTCACCGATCGGCATGCATTCCTTCGGCTCCCTCTCCAAAGCCGAGCAAATTGAAGACACCCCCGCCTCGCCCTGGTACAAACTGACCAACGGGACTCTGTCCCCACCGCGCCACGTCTCCGCTTTCCAGCCTGACTCTTCGTACTTAAAGAAGGCCACCATCCCCAGTCCTCCGGTGCTCATTGTCAACCCACAGCCCAAGAAGAGCATATCTTCAGATTGGGGCGGTTCTTCCGACACCAGCGGGAGCCCTCCGAGCACGATAGGAAGCCCGCCGGGCAGCTCGGCTTTCAGCCCTCCGAAGTCCGCCTTCAGCGCCCTCAACCCCACTTCAGCATTCAGCCCTCCTTCCAGCAGCGGCAGCGGCAGCAGTGATCCCGACAGCCCGACACACCGCAGCAAGTTCCCGTCCATGGGAATCGGACAGCTCCTAAAGAAGAAGGTCCAGCTGCAGCCGTTCTCCTTCCGGCCAGAACAAGTCCTCGAGGAAGTGGTGTCGCCGCCGCCTTACCCCATGCAAACTCTTCTCTGTGCTTCAGGTGCACTCAAGACCCTCTGCTGAGGGATAAAACGAAAAAAAAGAAAAGAAAAGAAAGAAAGATAGACTGAACTCAAGGCCCAACTCAACGTTTTGTTTAAGTTGAAGAGGTCTTCCAGAGCGGCCTTTTGAACTGTCCCTTTATTGCGACTTAGACACTTTTCAAGACACACCTGATCATTTTTTAAAAAAAAAAAGAAAAAACAACCAAGAGTGTACAATATTGTATCGTATCGCTCTCATTATGTAATAAGAGGTGGTGACGCTGAGAAGATGAGATTTGAAACAGATCCCTGAGCAATGACTAAACCTTGCTGTGGCCTAGATGCAGAGTGGACATGGGGCATCATGTAATAAACACACACACGCATATAAATACACACAAAACACTGTATTATAGACTGAGTTAAGACGTATTCTCTTATGTAATATTGCTGTAACTGGTTACTAATTGATCCGCAGACTGATTCACACCAGCTAACAGATCCCAACTCTTACCCTCACCCTGATTTACATGTGTAAATGTTTTGTTCTCTGTTAAAAAAAAACTCCCTGAGATACCCACTGACTTCCAGCCAGCTGGCACTGTATCAATGCTGACTGGAGGAAGAAGCTCACTGCACTATTCTTAAAAAACCAAAACCTGTAGTAACATTGGTGTCTACCACATTTTACCTCACTGCATTATTCATACGTAGCTGTATCACGGCGGTCCATTGTGACACGCTTGTGTGGATTTCGCCACAGCGTTGCAGTAGAAGTAGGTACCTCAAGATGAGTCATGTTCTCACTTTGTAACGTCCTCACAAACCTGTCACTGATAATAACTCACAGCTGTAACTTTTTATATAAGAATGTTACATCACGACCCACAGGGAAACTGTCAAAGTCTGAGTTTTGACTCCCTCACAGCCTGTTTTGAAGAAGAAAAAAAAAGAATAAACAAAAAAAAAGAGCATCAAAAGCCTTATGAAACTTATGAACCTCACAAAAGGCAAGGTGGGAGGATCGTAACGTAACATCTCTGATAATAATTCACTTCCTTTTGTCTTAATGCTGTAGTCTGTGCAATAGTCTTACGTGTTAACTGCAATGACGAGTATTTGCCAAGAGCTCTCTGAGAGTGACGTGGAAATTGTGCTTGTAAATAACTGACTCCTGTGTGTTTTCTGTCACTTAAGCCGTTCTGTACGAAGCGATTGTAAAATGTTTGTCAAACTGACATTTTGACAAAGAAGGTTTCCATGGCAACATGAGGCTTCTCACTGTTAAGATACTGTAAAATCTCTTCCTGTCCAAATGAGAAAGTTGCATGCAATATTTCACGAGTCTGAACTGTACTGTCAACATTTGAAAAATACGTCTTTGTACCTTTTTTTCTGGTTGATACTGAGATTTGGGGACGGGGGGGTCTTTTGTAAGATTTTGTAATGGATGGTTTTCTTTGAGTGTCAAGAGATTTCTATGCTGTATAAAATATTTTAAATATTTATACTGAATCCATTATGTGTCTGTCTAGTCATTCAAATGCACCTTTATTTCCATGCGCCCTATGCAAACAGCTAATACTATATTTTATGAGCGGAACAAATATAGACTCAATACATTTAAATGACTATAATTCAAGTAATTCTGCAATAATCCCAAAAGTCGTGTTAATTTATGTACCATTTAAAACGGAGCCTGAGGCACAAAGTGTATTCCTAAATCTGCTCGGTGAGCATTTGGCTTCGGAGGGATCGCTGTTGCTTTACAACCTCAATGTGCCACTTGTCTCACATACCATATACATTTCCCACGGAAACACCTGTGGTGGGTGAAAAGAAAAAAAAAAAAGAAAGAAACACACCCTTGGAACAGCTGAAGGATCCCAAGGACTGATACAGACACGCATATTACAACCCCTCCCTCTTCACTCACTCACACACTGCAGACATTAATCTACTCAGCTGTGGCCCCCATCATAAACCTCTTTGGGTGACACCGGCCTGACGAGACAAAGAAGGGGGATCACCAAAAGCTCTGAGACAAACACCCACAAGCACGGGACGACATAAACAGGGCCGTCCGATTAAACCGGCGTGGCTAAGCTGATAAAAGCCAAGGGGCAAGAGTGGCTCAAAAATGCATTAGAAGCGGAGCCTTTTGTTTATCAAAAACAGGCAGACAGCCAGTCAAAATCCCCGGGCGGTCCGCGGAGAAAAACCATGAATACATGGCTTAACCACAGCGCTGGGCGAAAGGATAGAGGGCGACACATGTACAGGTCATACCTGTAGTGCTCAGTGCTGCTCTGGTGAAACCTGTAGTAGGTGTGTACACACACACACACACACGGACACACAAACACACACGTAATGTTAACTGACAGAATGGCGCTCTGCCAGAAAGTCCTTCTGTATGACGATTATGTTTTAAGAAACATATCTGTGCAGGGAGGGATGCTGATGGGTAATGTTAGACTTAGTAACTATTTGATTGCCACAAAGCAGAAAATGTATCATTAACAATTTTCTAAATTAATAGTTTGAGTTATTTATTTATTTATATTCTTTTTTTTTTTCTTCAAAAAGAAGATGTGCCGCTTTTATCTCTTTGATATCAATGTGAATCTTAGGTTTTAAGGTTTTGGAGAAAAAGAAGATATAAAAAACACTAGTTTTAGTTATCTCTTTGTGAAATAGTGATGAAAATGGAACAAACAAATAATGAAAATAAATTATGAAAAAGGGAAGAGTAAGAAAATGTTTGGTGCACTCGACTGTCTTTTGGAGTATTCTGATACTTGTTGATAGTTGTTTATTAAAATTTAATCTCAGGAAGCTTTAAGAAATCCAAACTGATGAGACAAAGACAAAAAATGTTGCATACCTTGACACAGATTATTTCTACGTTAATCTGTTTGTAAACAGGTCAAATTCAAGTCTGTGATAAACACCCCCGCGCCCCCCTTCCCCATCGTCACAGCAGGGGAGGGCATTAAATAGATATTTTTAATCATAACCATATTAGGGGAATATTAATATTGGGAATCCCAACTAATATGTTGTCAAAAACAATAGAAAGCAGTCTGCACGTCGGATTTCACCAGGAACGTGTTTGGGAAATTTCTGCGGATCCGCCGGATGAAAACACATGCGATGTGATTTCCTGTGCTGACAGAAAGTATTTCGACACATCCCATATTGAAGGTCTTATGGCGTGATTGTCTTTCTTCCCAATATGTATGTCAAGCCATACATGTTGACAAACTTTGTGTTGGGACTGAAACAAGAGCAGACATATGCCACACCCTGGAGCAACGGAGGCTTTCCTGCCAAATTTTGAGACACATTAAAGTGTCAATCTCTTGATTTCACTCGAGAATTAATAACCTGAGTGCCGACACTCACTAAAGGATCATCAGACACAGTTCCACTGCCCGTCTTTGACCACACAAAATAAGTATTTTAATAATAAAATCACTTTTAATGAAGCCAAACTGAACCACTTACTGTACAACAAGACTTTATTTCTGCCAATCTGTTCAGGCTTAGATCCTGATGACACTAATCTTGTTTTCAGCCCACTCCACGTCACATATATATATATATATATATATATATATATATATATATATATATATATATATATACATATATATATATATATATATATATATATATATATATATATATATATATATATATATATATATATATATACACATATATACATACATATATATATATATATATATATATATACATATATATATATATATATATATATATATATATATATATATATTATATGTACTCACACACACACGTTCACACAAGAAGGTGTCACAGGCAACAGGGCGAGCCTTTTGTGTCTGAGGAAAGCAGACGATGAACCTGCTACACACTGTTTGCCCCAGCCCACACACACACACACACACACACACACACACACACACACACACACATACACACACACACACACCCCAGGCATCCTGGTTCAGCCTCAGACCAGCGCTGCCTTCCTCAGCAGCTCTCACACAGGCAGAGGACGAGGAGAGAGTGAGAAAGGTCCCGGCAGACGCATGCCCCCACAAAGACGTGCAGAGGAAATAAACAAGCAGATGTTTCTAATGAAGTAGTAGGCTTTGAGCACTCGGGAGGGGATTTGGGTAACTCCAACGGACCAGTCTCTCTGACTGGCCGTCTCTCCTGTTTCCATCACAGACACGGACGAAGGTGATTAATGAAACGAGAAGGCTGTGGCTTATCAGAGATCTTACGCTTTCGCCCTTTGAGGAGCTGTTTGTAAAACAAAACTGGGATAAGTGTCCCAGATGCTCTTGACACCGAGATCATCCTGCACCCACTGGTTCCTGAGATTACATTTGGAAAAGTGACCTCCCAGTTGGAAGGGTTTACTAATTGACCTGGCGTCTAGTCTAGCCTGTGCGACACCAAGACGACGATGAGACCAGACTGTCTTAATTACTTTAGATCTAAAGAGAGGCTTTTGGTGAAGCATATGTCAACAACCAACCATGTGAGGAAAAACAGTGGCGATCAACAAAGTCAAAAGTTCAGTTGGGTTCTCCACACGCAGGTTATTAAATTCAAAAGAAGACGTTAAATCAAGTTTGTTTTTTCTGTAATATTTTCAAACTTAAATAAGTAGGAATAAACATGTGTACTTAATATAATCTATTAAATACAATATAGTTGAATAGTATTTACAAAAAGCATCTTATTATTTACGTATAAGCAGAGAAAATATTTGAAATAACCATATTGAAGTTTGACATAATAAAGCTATAGTGAGACCGAGTTTGTGATCTTCTGAGTTAAACGGACTTAAACTAGAAGTGAACAACTTGTGGGGTGTGGTTCTTTTGTCAGGGGAAAAAAACAAATAACATGATGGGGCGGGCGCGGGGGCAGAACATTGCAATTACACGAAAGAATCAAGCAATGCTTAAAATTGACATTATTCAAATGATGGTTGATTTTCCATCTTCTAACTCAACATCAGACACATAAACCTAAGGATGTACCTCGTGCCAGAAAAATAATAATCACTTTTCTCATTGCTCACTTCATAACAGCACAAAAATGAACTGAATTTAAGACTCCTAAAGCCCTAAAATAAAACAAAAAAAAAATCCCTGTCACAAAGTAATCCCTTTCATTTCACGGAATAAAAACAAACACATTTGGGATGTTGGCACACAGGTGGCACTCCTTGAGATATTTTTTCTCTCAAAAACAAGATCAGAAATTCAATCAAAGAGCGCAGCTCAGCCAATAGGAGCTCAGTGTCTGTAGCAACAGCAGCATCAGCTGGAGCAGCCATTGGTCTCCTGTTTCTCACAGGGGCGGCTGTAATTGGCTGATAGTGTGTCGAGGCTTCATTGCCTCCATGGCAACATTGCTTCCTTATTGCTTGGGGAAGGTGAAAAGGAGGGAAAGAGGGGAGGCGACTTTCACTCAGACGCTACCTCTGCATTATTCATCCTTTGTCCCCGAGTGCATGTAGAACGTGTGTAGGTCCACAGTCTGATGCATGTGTGTGTGTGTGAGATGATTGGTTGGGACTTAAGGGGTGAACCCGGTGCAATAATTGCACTCGGCAGTGCAATGCATCCAGCAACACCGCGTCTATATATAAAACAGCTAGATGAGTTCAGAGGCTACTCAGTGAGCCCCTCACGCTGACTTTTAAACACAGCTACAAGCCTCTCTACGCTTTATTGCTCTTAATGGAGTAAACAAACAAACAAGGCAATGCTCTACAAAAAAAAAAAAAAGACTGTTACACGCCGTAGCAGCAAACATCTGGACAGTGAACCGGCTGGCCGGTTTGCATCATCCACTCATCCTGCAGAGACAACTGGATAAAGACAACGCCACCAAACACCACCAGAAACAACAAAAACCACGCCGGCTTGTTTGTTGTTGTTTTGACTTATTTTCCCCACCGGTTGAGGGAGGGGAGAATTAGAAGGAGGGGGAGGGAGAAAGATGAGCATGGGTGGGGTTAGCAGGGAGAAAAACATCACACAGAGATTAGGGCGTGTGTGTGTGTGTGTGTGCGTGTGGGGCGGGGGGGTTCTGTGCAGGGCTCCTCCCCCTGTGTGTGTCTGAGCATGAGCAGGGGATAACGTCTGTTGACAGGCATGGCGGCCGGCGAGCTGGCTGGCTGTTCCGCTGGCAGTGAACACGATGACGAGATGGCAACAGGCACTCAGCGTAGCACGTGCTCTCAGTTGCCATCGCAACCTTCCCTTGGATACAGCGTGCTGGTTGGCCGTTTCTAGCGGTTGTTGTTCTGCGAGGCTGATGAAACCTCGTGGGTGAGGGAGGGCAAGCAGTACAGCATGGAGCTGCTTTCCCGCCTTGGTAGAAAGTGTTGCTGGGCACATTATAGGTCAGTTGGTAAACAGAGTCACCACCCTCCCTAAACCCAAAGACCTTAAACTTGCTGTTTAACTCCTGAATCCAAGAAATACTTCTAATTAGAGACAAAGCGAGATAAGCCGCTGATCCCCACAATCTCACTGCACAGAGTCAAAGAACAATAAGTATTTAAAAGGATTATCTTAGTTATCTTATTTGTTTTAATCTTTTATCTGAAATTGAAATGCATTTTTAAGACGTCAGCATTTTTAAAGACGTTTAATACTTTATTACACAAACATTTTTGAGAAAACTTCACAACTGTTAAACAAAACAAACCAATAATGAGTCGATCTAACAAGACATTCAGAAATGCAAATACATTTTCATTTGGGAAAACAATACTGGCAATATTTGAAAAAAAAGAAAAGAAAGAAAAACAGAAAAGTCTTCAGTGAAAATAATAGCCAATAACATGCTGGACTGAGATGCAGCCAGTAATAAAAAAGCATGTTTTTCCATTACTAAAGATCGAATGTTCACCTTCGGCCACAACAGGCCGATGAAAAGAATACACACGGCGACCCTTTAAGGGTCCATGCTCGAGGAAGAGAACAAAGAAGAAGTGTGTGTGTGGCCCGGAGTGGCCAGATCAATACAGCATTGTGCTGAGTGTGCAGCTTGCCTGATGAAATCCTGCACAAATAAAACATTCTGCTCACAGCGTACATTCGCTCTGCACCGAGACACACGGAGAAGATGGTGCCGTGAGCCACAGGAGCCCAACTGACAACATGATTGATTACATTTGCAGGCAGTCTTTGTTTCACCATCGGTAATCAGGACAGAGCGGAGTAGAAGCTCTGTGTGTGTGTGTGTGTGTGTGTGTGTGTGTGTGTGTGTGTGCACACAAGGTGAGGCTAGGACAAAATGTATTACTGAGGGAATATGGTCGAGATGGAACTTAGAGGAGGAAGCGTAAACGTAAAGGTATGGGGCGAGGAGTCCCGTTCAGCACCTGGACAGAGCACCCGCTCAAGAGACAAGTTGAAGTCCATCACTGTCATTCCACATCGCATCCCTCCGGAAGGCCAGGGTCAATCTCTTCCAGCCTCTGTGCCATGGACATGACCAGCATTTTCATCTGGGAAGGATGGGGTTCAGGCAGAAGAGATGGGGAAGGTTTTAAAGAGGTGCAGGGGTTTGGGATGTGAAGAAGGTAGAATGTCAAAAATGAGTAAAGCATGAAGATGGAATAGGTGGTATATGAAGGAGTCAGGACGGGGAAGAAATTAAGAAGAAAATGGACAGGTGGGAAATGAAGGCAGCAGGCGGAAGCAGTGAGGAAGAATGAAGGGTGGAGTAAAGATAAATGGGAAAAGGGGGACAGGGAGGAAGAATGACGAAACCCAAAGGGGAAGCGGTCAGGGATGGATGGGCATGAAGGGAGGGGGGGGACAGGTCAGTGAGTGTACAAGATGAACCACCCAAACAAGTGTCTACGAGGCCGGCAGACAGACAGACAGAATACATTAACGATGGCGGCGAGGCGTGATGAGCACCTTCATCAGTTACAGTGTAGCCGAGGACACACTGACATTTTTGGCCCGATGATAGAGTTGTAAATGTGTAACTACCGACGCCAAAACTATTTTATTAGTCGCTACCTTGATACTTGAGAAATAGAGATGTTCAACATCGATAGCTTTCTATACTTGTTGCTTAGGAAACATTTTAAATCACCAAAAATGATAGAAGTTTGAAGCCTACAACGAGTTGTGGATGGACAAGCTGTTACCAGATACAGCGGAAATGCTACTTAACATTTTGCCGAGAAAATTGACTGCTGGCAAAACAGCTTTGGGCCCAAAGTCAAAACAAAGTGTTTATGGAAAGAAATTAAAGTCGACCTTGTCAGTGGAAAAAGCCAGAATGATTAATGTGGACAGACATTATTTAAGAAAGCCATGATAATAATTATTTAGCTCGACAAAGACCTTTCTAATCTTGTTACAATGTGCCAATGGCTAACGATAAATAATGGCTTTTAAACCACCTAAATTTAATACAATCAGCGAGTAACCATGGTTTGATTAATCTTCAGCCTATCACGATTTAAACAGCAGATGACAAGGTGGATTTAAGTGGTAACCTAAAGATCAAAATAATGCGCTCAGCCTGTTTATACCGTCATAGGACGCACCCCTTTGTACAATGTATAGCAACATTACTACATCGGTGACATGGGATTCTTTGTGCGAGATGAACTAAAGAGTTGACTCATTTTTAATGTATCTGTTTTGGAGGTGAACAAAAGGGGAACCAAAGATAAAAGATAATTACACATGGAAGCTATTAGTCACACACAGTGTAATGACATGCTACTTGGTGTGCTAAAACAAACAGACTGAAAAACACATCTAATGCATTGCTGCACACGTGCAATGTTTTTTTTCTTTCTTTCTTCTTGTCTATAATTAATATTGTGACATAGTTCAAATCTCATAATACGATCGATCACTTGGTATGTCCAGGAAATTCAAAGGTCATTGTAGAGTAAACAAAATAGCATGCATACATCCAGCTATAGTGACAAAGACACTGTGATCAAAACATGTTTTTCCTCTAACAAAGATTCCTCAACATGCTTCCCATCACATCTATTGTCCTTGGTCCAAGAGAGTGGGAGGATAGCAGGTACTCCTGCACACTATCGCCACCTACTGGCCTGTCTGAGGCACGTGGATAATTTTTTAGACAA
Organism: Clinocottus analis; assembly: GCF_023055335.1. Taxonomy (NCBI): domain Eukaryota; kingdom Metazoa; phylum Chordata; class Actinopteri; order Perciformes; family Cottidae; genus Clinocottus; species Clinocottus analis. The sequence continues at coordinate 11,724,622 of NW_027176207.1, read as the reverse complement.
AGGATGATTACCAGGAATTGAAGGACCTACGACACTATTGCAGGGAAAAAGTACTCAAATACATTTTCATAATAATAAATAATATATAATAATACAAATGTGACCAACAAAAAGGGATTTAAAAGTTGAAACATACAGAAAAAAAGGATGATTAGAAAGGGATTTGAATATTTTGACTGAAACTTACAAATAATATACTTCTTTATTTTAGTTTAATCTAAAATGCTATGAATAATAAATCACATTGCAAGGGAAGACATGGTGAGATGAGGTAATGTCTGATATAAACGTCTGCCCCTCACAGGAGGGCAGACGGCGGGCTTCCCAGAACTGAGCTGATGTCATCATGAGTACAACCTGAGCATTGACACTCATTGAGAGTGGCTCTAAATAAATGTCTGTAGAACAATACAACAGCGATTCATCCCTGGCAATGTGCAGGTAAGATCTGTAGGTTTTAAAAAAAAAGTTTTTTACACAATAGTAACATTTTTGAGGACTAAACTTTACCCGTGTTGGGAGAATCCATCATAGTTACATATTGCAATGCGCTTTTGAGCAGACATTCTGCTCCGTGGATGAAATATTTGATCTCATAACAATGCAAAAACAGAGAAAACAGACAAAGAAAAGCAGCAGCAGTAATTTACCTCTATCAGCTGTTGTTCAACATTGCCTGTGTACTCCAGTGTGATGGGCTGCTCTTTGGGGCCCTCTGCTGCCAACATCTGGCCTGCAGAGCCAAGCACATAGCTGAAAAAGAGTCAGTGTCCTATTAGGGTGCTGAATGCAGGTACAAGAGGGATACTACCACCTGTAAAACTAATTAAATCCCATACGATCTCACAACAATAAACGCTACCTGGGCAAAGTTTATCACATTCAGTTTTGGACTGCGAGTGTTAAAAATGACAGTTTGGGATTTTAGAACGCAATTCAAAATGTAGCTCATCTTATTTACAACTTGTTATTCAAAACACACACACACACACACACACACACACACAGAATGTGGCTTTTAATTCTTTTTGTCATTGGTGTTTATAAAATATGAACATATGTTATCAACGGATACTCATACTTGTGTTTCTACACAGAAAATAAGGCGTAAATTTCAGATTATCTCCTCAGATTATGTACATCTTGTGAAATAATTTAGCGTGCAACATTTTTCACAGCCCCATCATGTTTTGATTACCTAACTTTCTTCAGATATTAATCAAAATCTCATTATACAAATGTAAACTGATGCATGTTCTACAAAAATTCTACCCCGAAACATACCTGTCAATGTCTGCTACATTAAAACAGAATGTAAATCTCTTGTGGTCGAGGTTCTTAGGCGTTGATGAATAAACCATTCCAAGCACAGAGTGGCAGCCGCGACAGAATAGATCCACAACCAGGCTAAGGAGCGGAAAAAACACAGTGGCTCAGTTTTAATCCAACAAGGATTCATATATATATATATATATATATATATATATATATATATATATATATATATATAAAAATTACAAAACACCAGTAGGGTATCATTGTATTTTTTCTTCTTCTGGAAAGTCAATAAATTTAATGGATGGGAAACAAAATCAATCAAATGTAGAGTTATCTTTTGGTTACCTATGGTTATAACATAGAGCCAATAGTACAATAGTATAATCTCTGACAGGGGCTGCATAATGACCACTTTTTATTTTGATACTTAAAAGTACATTTATGTGATGATACTTCTGAGACTTTACTAAAGGTCACATTTTGAATGCATAGCTTTCAAATGGAATGCAGTAGTTGTACATTGTTGTACTGGTAAGTGAAGTGAAAAAGGTTCAACATGTTTTAAATACAATTAATAACGTTACTGGCAGCACATTCTTACCAGAGAGATCGTTTACTTGCTTCAAACAGGCGCGTGTCCTCTCCAACCACGACGTTGTCAGTGACCCCTAAAACCAAAACATCACAAACCTGTCAGCGGCTTAAGGCAGCATGGTATTCACGAGACAAGGAAAAGAGCCGTGAATTCCCATCCAGAACTGCATTTGAATGCATCATCCAGGTGATAACTGTTACAGACAATAACTAGCGTTAGCACAAATACATGGGGCAGCTTGATAAACCGCCCACCTGACTTGTCAGGAGGTTATGTGCTGAGCTAACATGACTCACGCTTCAATCGTATTTGGTTTTGGCTGTCTTCACTTCCATCCCACGACATTGAATCCCCGACAACAAGCTTGCACTTCCCGCAGATGAAGACCACAGGTCCGTCCTCCTCGTCCTCGTCTGCATGGCAAAACAACTTTTCTTCGACGGTGGTCGAGTCTGTACTCAACTCAAACGTGTTGTTAATAGTTTTAGATCGGTGTTTTGACGAATCTTCTCTCTTCGCCATTTTTACACGTTTTACCAGGTTTCTCCCAAAACAAACTATTTTGAATTTAAGCGGGTGGTTGGTGGTTTGAGGCGGAGATGCTTAAGTCTCCGAGATACCCAGACAACATGAGATGTGTATTTTTGTGTACTTCCGCTTTCGTCGCAAAAAGCACGAAGAGATCATTTAGATGCTTCTTATTTTCCTTTTTGGCTTACTGTTGTCTTGAGAAATGGGAATCGATGTGCGTGTATGTGTCTACATACAATACTTTTGTTTGTATTCAGTACATTTCAATGTTTTTATTTATATTATCAGAACAGTCTCAGGTTGCGTAAACAACAATGTTATTTCCAATAGTTCCAGGTAACATGAGGGCAGTAATTGATATACAAATAGTCATAGGGTTTATTCCTTGTAAACAGTGTTTTATAATGTAAGTCAATAGCCAGCCCGGAAACAACTATATCATATGTATGGTTTGCCGCTGCTGTATAACACTAGTGAGTGGCAGCCAAATGTGACAGTAAACCATGTGTATTTATACTTTTGTTTAGAAGGTATAGCAAATCCCATCTTTCTGTTGCCATCTTAAGTCATACGTTTTGTTTTCCCCTCTGCATCTTAATAACCATATATGAACCTCAAGAAATATATAATATTAGTATGTATTATATGATATAATAGGATATTCATATTATATGATGTAGAATTAATTATAATGTATATAGGATATGAAGTGTGTGTGTGTGTGTGTGTGTGTGTGTGTACACACAACTTCTTTCTCTGCTGTGCCAAATACAATGTGCCAAATACAATTAGACATATGTTTCTCATAACTGAGCGTGGTAAAGTGTGTCTCAGAGGAACATAAGTGAACTATCTTGATATAATCTTTATCTTTGGGAGCCAATAGGGAACGTGAACCGGAAGTAGAGCGTTTTATTGTCTTGCATTTGCCTTTTTCGTCATCTTGTTTGCTTTTAGCTTCTCAATTCGTTACTAATGTTCCTTTATGTTTTTATTAAATAAAAAAATGAAAATAGTTGTTAAACGAAAAATAGCGTCAACATTTGCTCCACCTTCTCATTGGCCAGTGACCCGGAAGCTAACAGATTGAATACCAGGGGCGCTAAACCAGAGAGGGAAAAGTTGTCGGGGTTGTTTTCAGGGCTGTTGGATCCCTACACGTGTTGAGAAGCTAGTCGTTGTGGTCTTTGTTACATATTCATTCACAATGTGCGAGAAGATCAATAATGTAATGTTCAGTATTTTTCATAACATAATATACAAAGTTAATACAGTGATTGCCGTTGGCTTATGTTTACCCTCCTGTTTTATGTCGCTCCTCAGGTAAACAGCTGGCTCAGCACAGTGTTTGGCGATCAGCCGGTGCCACACTTTGAGGTCAACACAAGGACGGTGGACATCCTGTACCAGCTGTCACAGTCCAGTGAAGCCCGGTGCAGTGACACGGCTCTTCTCACAGAAGACCTCAAACAGAAAGCATCCGAGTATCAGTCCGAGGGTGAGTATATGACATAACTTACATTTATGATGGTACTCACTGAAGTGACTGCTAGAATCTGAGCACACAGTGACAGCTACAGTGTATTCCTTTATTACAAGAGAAACCTGCAGGTTATAGTGGGATCCTTTGTGTTTCTTGTCCTTTGGACTTCTTTTCAGCAACATTGCCACCCAGATCTCAGCAATTATTGTGTTGAGTACATTGTTGTTATAACAAGAGGTGAAGTCCAAAACTACAGAAGTCTTAATCGTCAGTTTCTGTGTCTTTTTGTAAAGTGTAAGACCAGTCCATTGATTCACACCACTAAGTCTCTGCAGCCTTTTCTCAAAACCCAACTGTGTGTCCTCTGTCCAGGTGCTCATTACCGCGATGTTCTCCTACAAGGCGTAGGTCTGTCCTCTGCAAGCTTGTCAAAGCCTGCTGATGACTATTTGTCTGCTTTAGTGGACACAGCCATGGTGCTTGGAGTCAGAGACACATCACTGGGCAGGTACACTGACGTTGCACTGTTGCTGTCTATTCGCTAGACAGTAGTTTCCTCGGTGAAAGAAGTGAAAAATGACCATTGACAGGTTTCACAGTTGGATTTGTTTGGCTTGTCTAGTTTCATGCCGGCAATGAACAACCTTACCAACTCACTGCTGGATGAAGAGAAATCAAACAGGAGACTTGAGAGGGAACTCAGGGCCTTAAGAAGCCGACTTGGTGCTACTCTGGTGCTGCGGAGCAACTTGCAAGAGTAAGAACATGGATGCAGAAAATGATGACTTTTGCATCATGATATTGTGCTATTGTTATAGTTAATACAAACCCACAGCCCTGGGCAATGCCATACTATGTGTGTAAGCACATCCAGATACAACAGACAAACTATTTGCTGCTACACACTGCATGTCATCTGTAACCAATGTTCTTAATTGTCTTCAGGGACATCAACAAAACTGTCAAGTCCCAGTCAGTGGAGAGCGCTAAAGCGGAGGAGAGAATGCTCAACATGGACTTTGTTACGGCAAAGGCGAAAGAGCTCAGCAGCAGGCGGGAGAGGGCAGAGGTATACGTTGTAATGTTATACCTGTATCTGTCTTAGCTGCGTAGCGCATTGAGGGGCTGATGCATAGTACAATATACTGCTATTGAAAATGATATGGAGCAAAATGGCCAGATATTAAAGGGTTATATATATCGCACTGTTTTGTTTTAAAGGGTTCATGTCTCACTGGGAGTGTTTGCTATTAACAATAGTTAATTAGACGAGTGGAAGATAGAAAACGTTGAGTAGAGTTTTCTAAGAAACCATTTGCCAGTATCTTTCAGTGGGGAAGGAGACAGACTTTAGGGTGTGCTCGATACTATGCGTAACTTCTATTTTGTTCAGAAAGACACACTGTAGTTTGACCCGGGTTAGAGCACCGAGTTGATGGTCCAACAATTAACGCCTTTGGTATCATCGTCAGGGGGAACCAGATATTCTATTACATCGTGCAGTTCTCGTTCGGCTGTTTTATTCTCGACTATCAATCCTGCAGGCTCAACTTGTGTCCCGGAACATGGACAAATCTATCACCCACCAAGCTGTTGTGCAGCTCTCTGGGGTAATTTCAGCTGTTACTCACGCGAGCACCTTGGCAATGAAAATGTAACACTTTTATGTTTTTGGGGTTTAAAATGTGTTACCCTATTTTTCTCTCTGTAGGAAGTAACCGCACTGAAACAAGAAATAATCCCGATGAAAAAGAAGCTGGAGCCTTACATGGACTTAAGCCCAGTATGTTTGTCCAACAACCAACAGTGCTTTCACATTATCCTAAAAATGTTTATGATGCCGTTGTTTTGAGGAGTTTAATTTCTGGTTATGTTCATAGATTTCACTTCATTAAACCAACTTGACAAAAGTGGGTCAATCACATTTGCAAACTATTGTGGGTCTTTACTTGACTACAACGTGTTTTACCTTCTCAACCACAACAGAGCCCATCTCTTGCTCAAGTGAAAATAGAAGAAGCCAAAAGAGAATTGGTGAGTATCTTTATAGTTTATTCAGTGAAGGATGAGGTGTGGTTGCTTGTTGTTTATTTAAATGTTTTCTTAATTACAGGCTGCAATTGGTTCCCAACTTGAGATGGATATGAATTTCCAGTGAAGATGTTTATAATGTAAATTTCTGTGTAAAAAGTAATAAAGTAATTGTTTATATGTCTGGTTGACTCTTTGTAATGTGTTGCAGCAGCCAACGAGAGACTGTCTGAACTGTAGAATATTAGTTTAAGGAGTCAAAGTCAAAATGGTTCTTTGATGATCTGCTCTTTAGCATTTTATTGCAGTTTCAACGATTGTGTCCAAATCAAAGAGTCTCGTTCTTTTTTTTTTTTTTAGCAACTTAGCAACCTCCCTCGAGAGGAAATGTGTGTTCCACCATGGAGGATTTCTGAGAAAGATTGTACCTTAAGAGGACTTAAAATATTTGGATATCCGAGCCATTCAAGCCACAGTTAGGCAAAAAAATGTAAATTGTGATCTTTATTTTCTTTGGTGGGACTGATTCAGTTTATCTCCCCTTCTTCCTGTTTGTCACTAAATATCATCAACACTAATCAAATGTTTAGTCTAGTTCTGTAGTCTCTACTATCTAATTAAGGGATTGTGTTTAAAAAACATGCCATGTGTAATTTTTTATTTGATCAAAGCTGTTTGCCTGGTGTGTATTAATAAACCATCTGTCTGGCCAATTTGAATGACTTACGTTACGTTGGAAGTATTGTTGTCTGTATGGCAACTTATAAACAGTGGGTACGGAAAGTATTCAGACCCCTTTAAATTATTCACTCTTTGTTTCATTGCAGCCATTTGCTAAAATCAAAATCAGTTATTTTTATTTCTCATAAATGTACACTCAGCACACCATCTTGACATAAAAAAAACAAATGTAGAATTTTTTGCAAATTGATTAAAAAAGAAAGAAAAACTGCAGTATCACATGGCCATAAGTATTCAGACCCTTTGCTGTGACGCTCATATTTAACTCACATGCTGTCCATTTCTTCTGATCCTCCTTGAGATGGACCTACTCCATTGCAGTCCAGCTGTGTTTAATTAAACACTGATTGGTGCCTGGAAAACCTCCAATGAGAGGCGTCCTTTTTAGCTCAAAACATGAATCAAGTAAAATGATGATTTACTTAAGTGTAATTTAACTTCCCTCATTGGACTGACATGTCTGAATCTTGTCCTCAAAACAAAGTGCAGGAAACATTTTGAGTTTGACAACAAAATTCCACAGGCTTTGGAGGGATAACTGCACATAAAAGGGGGTTTGAAGCCACTCCCAAAGTGCCTAAAGCTAAAATACAGAGAATGTAACCAACGATGGGGCCTGTTGACCAGTTTGTATGCAAAATATCACCTCTTGGTTCCTCCCACTGCCAGTTTTTCCCCGAGGAGCCGAGTGTGGAGACCCCAACGTCTGTCAGCTTGACTGTTGTGTAGGTCTGCAGTGTGACACACAGAGTGACCGGTTACCATGGAGGAGGTCATGGATGTGTGTCCGGGAGCAGTTTACCCAGTAGGCCCCCTGCTTCATTCAAAGGCACCAGGGTTTGGGCATCAACCGTTTATGAAAAGAAACAGACTTAAAATATCATTCTACAGGAATCAATTGGGGCACAAAGACTATGTTTGTTTGTCACTGGCACCATCTTTGACCGTCCTTGCCTACTAATTCAAGGATTGCTGTCTTGAACAGAATATGTTCTTCCTGTTTAAACTAACATTGACTACATTAGTGTGAAAGTGTGACAGATATCAAACTTTCTGGCATATATATATATATATATATATATATATATATATATATATATATATATATATATATATATATATAATGGATTAAGAAAAAAAATCAAAGTTAAACACGCTAAATACATTTTGAGTTAGATATGTGTGTTTATTTGCACGTGTTAAAATCACATAAATTACATAAATACTGAAATGAATGGACATAGGAAGAAGAATGTACAAAAACAGGACAAACACGCAACCAAAGGGTTTATTGATAGCCTCTAAAAAAACAAGTGATATTAAGTTGAGTGATAACAAAAACATTCAAATGTGCGCCTGTCATTTCATAACAGTGCGAGAGACAGAAAGGAACAGGAAACCTCACTAAATTAAAGCATTTTTCCATAATCCAAAAAGTAAACATGTGCCTGGATCATGGAGGGGAGAATAAAAGGTCCGGACTGTGCGTCATGCCATTGAATGCGTTGCCCCTTTTCCTTTTAAAATAGTTTTATCTGCCACGCCCACACCATGATTCCCACGCAGCTGTTACAGTAAGTCGCTTTCAGTTTCCACATGCATCTATTCACCACTCTGCGCTGTTGACCAGTATGAGAGCCGGACTGGGAGAAGCACCACGCGTCGGAGTAATCCACCGCCTCTATCTGTCAGTTTTTCAGCAACTTGTTGCGCAGCTGCTATTTCTCACCACCTCAGTGGTTCTCCGCTGCAGAGAGCTGCTCACCAGCACACGGGCGCTGCTTGGGAAACATATGGAGGAAGCGGTGGCTGTCTCCAGGCCTACTACTTCCACACTTCACGTGTTATTGCGCTGGCTATAAGAAGACGACGCCTTCGTACGTTTGTTTCATGAAGTTCTGCAGCCTCCAGGGACATTTCCAGTGTGTTTAGCATGAACTCAGAGTCAGGGGATGCGAGTCATGAGCTGGACGCGAATTGGCCACGGACTTAGCCACAGCCTCTTCTACCTGACTTTACTCCTGTGGATCAGACGCATGAGTGGCATGGCTGACTTTTCAAGTAAGAGGAGGATGATGATGGTCATGATGATGGTGTTGATGGTGCACTAGGAGAAGGAGAGAAATACATCCGGATGAGAGTGGTTAAATACCACATGGGTTTTTTTTTTGTACAAAGAAGCCAACTAACACAAAGTGGCGTTGCTTATAGGTTTGGCTGCTTGTTACGTGTTGTTGATTATAGCTACAGTGAGGGAGGGACACATATTTGTCCAAGTGATGCATGGTGTATTAAATAAGGTGGTTTTAGCCTTGTTTTCTACACTGCCAGTCTTTCAAGATGAGATAATGTAAAATATAGGCGACAGTGTAAGTCCTTTTCTACATGTAAAATAATGTCGACATCAAGATAAGGGACGTAACTTAATCGCAACAACACACCATCCTACAAAGGTGAGTCATATGAGGCTGAATGCCAGTTGGCCGAGATTGCCACCCAGGAAAGAGATCTGGCAGTCAGCACTTTGATGGGAAAGTTTTCAAAGCAACACGAGACTACCAAAAGGACTTAAAGGAGGCCAAACTAACGTATCAGAAACCCACATGCATTAGATGGAAAACAACAACAAAAACAACAACCATAAAGTAATGGTTGGTTATCTTGAGGTCACTAGATTCAAAATCAAATAAGGATGTAATTAGTTTCAACAAAAATCTAATTTTTTATATTGCCCAACATAGGTCTATTAAACTAACTAGTTTTGTCTGTTAAAATCCTTTTTAATGAAGTGTTTCAGTTGTTGGTATTTATACCCCTGTAAGTAATACTTGAATCAGTGGGTACCGTGCAAGTGCTCACATCCTGCGATTGTTTGTCCTTTATATGAAAAGAGTACTCCTGTGATTTTGTATTGCACTTCCATAAAATCTGAGGGCTCACACGAGATAGATTAAATAAATCAATGTTAGAATGGCTTGACTTTGAGTCTTTTGATGTGGGCCAAGCAAAAATAGATTCTACATTTCCTATAATGTAACTTACAAACCATACACTATTACAATTCGTAATGCTTTCTGAAAATGTTTTAATTCTAGCACTCGAGCTGAGATAACCCTGATGATATTATAGTGTTATGTTTTTTAGTTTTTTAGCAAACTCCCTTCAGAGCCACAGAGTACATTAAACTGCTGTTTCCACGGGCTGAGAACTAAATTAAACTTCATGTGTAATATCTTCTGGGTGTCTCTTCAATGCATGTGTACGTTTTCATGCACATCCCAGTCCAACCAGTGCCTTTTGTGTGACAGACTACCTGTCCAGGATCATCACCAGTCACTCTGCTCAAGCGTGTGACGGAGAGCCTCTGCGACTCCACTGTCCACGTCACTCCAGCATCTCCATCCAGGCAGCCTTCTACGGGCGCGGCGCGGCGCGGCTGTGCAGATCTGACGACCCTCCACTCACAGCGCTCAACCACAGTTGTTCAGCTTTTACTGCTCTACAGGTGCATTTTACAGTCTGGGATATGCAGCACTTTTCACTCTCACTGGTCACTTGTGTATTGGTGGGTGTCCACCAGTGTTAGCTGAGTTATTGGAGAAGTTTTCTCCCCATATGTGCTTTATTTTTGTGGGGAACACACCCTCCTTAGATTGTTGGACGATAGTTCCATTTGACAGCTAGTTAGTGTGTTATTATGTGTGCATCTGATTTCCATTGTGCATTCTGTGAATTGGGACTTCAAATCCTGTGAAGTGCTGCATGCCGACTGTGAATGGTGTTTGTTGTTGTGCAGAAGCTGCTGTCGGAGTGTCAGAGCCACAGAGATTGCCAGCTGCCTGTCAACCACCTACTGTTTGGACAGGACCCCTGTCCTGGCACTGCCAAATACCTCCATGTGGACTACAAGTGTAAACCAAGTGTGTCCCTACCTTTTTCATTATCATTGTGTTATCCCCACTAGATCAACTCCCTCGTTCAGCCTCAGTTCCTCGCATGCATTTACTGGTGCATGAGCATGAAATGGCTCCAACGCTATGCACTAAATTCCCACCCCTAACCCCTCACTTCCTATTGCAATCATTCCCGTCACCTCTTCATCCTAATAGTTTCCCCCCCCTCCCTCAGCTGAACACAAAAAGCATGTGGTGTGTGAAGGGGAGACGATGATCCTGCGCTGCAAGCCCCCCAAGGTTCTGAACATCTATGCAGCTGTCTACGGGAGAAGTCTGGGCCAGACTGACACCTGCCCCTCACACCTGACAAGACCACCCCCGTTTGGTGAGTCAACGGGATATTCAGTAATCTCATATGGTAACGAACAGATTTTTCCCCTGACAAGGCGAACAATGTTACATTGTGAAAGAGGAACGTTTTAGCATGCAGCAGGGAAATCAAGTGTAAGTAATAAGTTTCACTACTCTGACTGAATTTATTGCATATTAATATATGTTGATACATTTTTACATTAATTTGAAAACCTTATAATAAAAATAAACAAGTAAAACCATCACTATTTCAATAAGCAGCATAATAGTATCTTGTTTTGATAATGGTATGTTGAGTCAGGTTATGCAGGAGGTCACGGCTCGGCACACATTACTTGCTATTGTAGGAACAACAAATAACTTATAACAATGACCACATTACGTTCAAGTGCCTGAGTAAAACATAACAGAGTGATAGTGAGCCATCATGCACAATACCAGGACCCCGGGAATAGCTATTTGAGGATTTCAGCTGTCATTTTTTAAAATCCTTTACAACTGTACTTTACTGACATGCAAATAGTTCACTAAAATTTGCCTTACAACCCAAAGCTATCTGGGATTTGTGGAAATGTGCCGTTAATTAAAGAGAAACTAAAACAGAACAGAAATTACACAGAAGGCTTTTTTTTTCACTGCAGATATTTTTGACGTGTCATAGCAGGAAGAGCACAGGTGTCACTAATAACATCAATAACGGCTGCATTCCTTTTGAGTGTGTGCCAGCCATCGTTAATGTCATTGAGTACACCTGTGCTTTTCCTGGTACGACAAGTCTGCTGAGAAAAAATACTCTCTCTCTATATATATATATATTTATTTGTTTTTCTGGGGGGAATACAGGGCTGCTACAAACAATGATTTCCTATGTATACATACATACATTGAATCATTGGTTCGGCTAATGCAGCTTAAGTACATGTCATTGAGATTTGTCCCAAAGCTGATTTAGTGTTTCTTATTCCCTGACTGCTCTCTAAGTCTCTTTTTGCTGTTCCCAACAGAGTGTCTGAATCACGAGGCTGTACACTTGGTGTCCAAGTCCTGCTACGGCAAACAGAAGTGTGCCGTTGCTGTCAGCAACCAGACCTTTCGAGACCCCTGCTTTCCAGGAACCAGGAAGTACATCAGTGTGGTTTATTCTTGTGGTAGGGTTCTTTCTGCTTCCTCATTCCTCAGGTTCTACTACAAGCTTGGTGATAAATTAGAGGCTTCAAATTAGGAACAGACTTTTGTGATATTATTCTCAACACAGCTTGCGTCATGTCTGTTTTTGTTTTTGCCTTAATCATTATGTATCAGTTCTTTGTAGTTTCCTTTTGTGGCTTCTTATCTGCTGATCTCAGCCATCAGCTGTTCTTATCATCTCACACCCAACCACACAGTAGCGGGAAATACTAGACCGCAAGCTCAGATTTGGGGGTTGAGGCTGGCGTCCTGGTAAACTTCCTGCGATTGGCACAGATGCCAGTGAGGTCATGCAGCAACATTGTTCATGCATCAAGTGTGGATATTTAACTTCAGGCTGGTTGAACAGAATTATTCTGACTGGCTCTGTTGACTCCAGATAGCATAACACAATGCGTGTTAACCTTGGAGACTGGTTATCAGCACTACTGAACAGAATACAAGCATCATTTCAGAGTGTCACTCCATTGTGAGCCCAGTTTTTGCAGAAGTTTGGGTGTGGGAGGTTATACTGACGAATGGTCTATACTAGATTCACCAGTACCAGTATGCATCTGTCCACATAAATTTAAAGTCTGTCCTTTCCATCTTCTTTCCAGTAGTACCACAGTCCTTACTAAGGGAGGCAGACCCTTACATATTCAGCTCCACTTCATCTCCTACTACGCACACAGAAAAGGGTAATAACACCACGCTATCTGTCGCAATTCTAGGTTTTCCTATGCCATTTTATCTGACATCATGATTCTGATTTTTACAGCTGCTCCTGCAGATCTGGAGGAGTCTTTCCCCAAAGGTTCAAGAAGGCCTGACAACTCAGGAGCCATGATGAGCAGTTCTCTCCTGACCTATGCCTACATCAAAGGTGAACATTTCTCACATGCCTGCATGCAGTCCTGAATTCCCATCTAAACCATGTATCTCCTTTCTTTATTTCCTACACAGAGCATCCAGAAATGGCAGCACTGCTGTTCACCTGCAGCGTGTGTGTTGGGCTAATGCTCACACTGCTGGTTGTGTCAGTCCGAGTGACCTGCAGAGGGCGCCAGCCCAGAGATGACAATCTCACACCCGCCTCTTGTAGCCAGGCTGTCAACTGCCAGGAGCTGGACCGCGATGAGGATGAGGAAGATGATGAGGAAGAGGGAACAGAAAGCTCTTTAATCTCAGCCGCCGAAAGGAAGGAGACATACGGCTGGGAGGAAGTGACTTATGTGAGCGAGGCCGCAGAACGGGCGGAGAGGATTGAGCGCAGGGAGATGATCATGCAGGAGATATGGATGAATGCCTATCTGAATGGCAGCTCATGTTAAACTGCGACTCATGTTTGCTGTTCAGTACCTTCAGGATGTCGTCAGGATTCTCTGCAGCAGCTCCCGGCCTTTTATTACGAACAAAACAAGATTTCTTTTCTTCTTTTTTACATTGTAAAGCAACGTAAGAGAGCTCAGTTTGTGAGGAATGCAATGTTTGGATGAAACTGCAGTACTAGCCATTTGTAAAGGATCAACAGGGTTTAATGCTGTACAATGGGTGGTCATAAATTCTGTAATTGTCTAAATGTTGTATTTATTCACATCCACATCTACTAAATGAAGCCAGGCATTGAACTGACGATGTTCTGATTAGTAGACACTTTTCTATACCTCTTAAGCCACAGCCGCCACAAGTTCTTAAGTTGGAAGCGTTTAAGTTAAACAAACCATTTCCACAGGTAGGAGAAATGATACAAATGCAGAGAATTATTCTGACTGGCATTATTCTGGCGGACAAGAAAAGAGGCTGAATCTGGACAAAGATCCAGAACCAAAGAGTTAATTATTTTTCAACCGTGCAGGATGTTTTTCTTTTTCTTCACTGTTCCTTGAAACCGGCCAGTAAGCCACAGTCCGTCAACAGTTCCACATCGTGGAATTAAACTTTCTCCCTTTGAACTCTACAACTTCCTCATGCCTGCCGGGACCAGAGCTGGAACGAACATCGACTATGTTGCAACTTCCTGCCTCAGAGCCTTATGGACCTCCCGGATAGGTGTGTGTGTGTTTGTGTACAACTAACTGGACACAAAGAGAGGAAAGGTGTGGCATCCCTGTCCCTGCACCCCCATGGATGTAATACTGTGTTCCTGTTGACTGATCATGTGTTGCTCAACACATAATACAACATTTTGACTATTGTTTATACACAGGCTATTGGAAATTATTAATGTACTGAAGATTTAATTTATTTTTAGTTAATTTTGCCCAGCTTCAACCAAAATGTAACTTTTACAACAGGTTAAAAAAAACATCTGGTAAAGAAATACAGGAATCAGATTTAAGTTAAAATAAATCAGGTATACAATGACATCGGCCTACATCTGTCATACAATGTTTCCAGATGACTTCTTATTTCAGTGCAGTGAAAGAACATCCTCTCCAAGACATTTGAACACATCTGCGGTGCACAATTTTCCATATAACAGCCATATTAAACCGATTTCAGGATTGTAAAAATAAGGCTGCATAGTCAGTTGCATATAGAGCTGTAAAGGACAGCTTATAGAGTAAGAGGTGTTCATCTCGGTCCCCATTTGATGTTGGTAAGTCCTTGAAACTGTTTTCTGAGGGCCTGTCTGTCTGTCCACTCTGAGTCCAGGTAGCTGTCATCATCTGCCTCCTCCAGTTTCTGAAAATGTTACCCCGAGAAGGTGCATTCAGTACAAACGTGAACATGTTTTTTTATTGCGTGCACCTATTTTAAAGTCTATGAGTGTTAATATCCCTCACCTTGAGCTCCTCCTGCCTCCTGTAGTTATGCATCATCATTTGTTTCTGCTGCTCATCTGTGATCAGAGGCTCTCTCGCTGGCTGCCCTTGCCCTTTCTAAAAGGAACGGCAACACATGGATTAGTTATTCTAAAACCTAAGAAAAGCACAAAACAAGTGCCTGCACAGGCTGAAATGGCTCTCACCTTTTGGATTTTGACCACAAGCTTGGTCTTTTCATTTTTGCCAATGTAGTCCTGCAGTTTTTTCCCCCTTTGCATCTCTTTGGCAGCCCACCATAGCTGGCACTCGTCCTCTGTGATCACCTGCAGAGATGCCTGAGGTATAGACAGATGGAGCAGGCAGATGCAGAAGAGTGGAGGGAAGGAAAGAGATTATTAAAGAGACAGTAAAGACAAAATCACCTCCAAATGTATGAAACAATAGTACAGGAGATAAAGTAACTTATGCCCTTGTTGTTCACTGAAAACTAATTTATAGTGGCCACCAGTCAATAGCTGCTAGGCCACAGGTTTACCTGTTCCACAGGCTTTTACCTGTGTTCCTGAAAGGTCTTCCTGGTCCTCAAACTCCATCCTAATGGGGTCATGTGGAGGCAGCCCCATGGGGTACACGATCATGACTGCACCCCGTAGCGGATCCAGGGCTTCCTTTACCATCTCCATGGTGAAACAAACATTGGCTTGAACTTGTTTCTGAAAGATGATGAGAGACAGGTTAAATAAAATGTATTAACCCTTGCTAAACAAGTCTATCAAAAATGATGTGCTGACACTAATACTCACTTTGGAGATCAGCGCCTTTGCCTCATCAACGGTTCTCATCAACACCTCTTTCATTTTATCATTTGGAGCTAATAGAAAGTAAAGAGAGGGGTTACATGGGAAAAGAGACAGGTTGAAGAAGGGCCTGTCTTCTTGACAACGGTAATAATTTTCTTGTTGAACTATGAAGCCTCCAGTCATGAGTCATCGTCTCACCGCGTCCGTTTCTCTTCCCCATCTTATCCTTCCTGAATACTGGCCCTCCGCTGGGCACACACTTATCCTCCCATTCGTCCTGAAGTTTCAGCTCCACAATCTGCTCCACCGTCAGTCCCTGCATGTTGGGTGGCAGTGTGATACCGTGGTCGGCCAGCTCTGGGATCTCTGAGGGTACAGGAATTCACAAGCAAATGAATGTCAACGTAGTTATGTTTTAGCACTGAAATGTAGTTTAAACCTAAAGGTTCAACTGAAAAAAGAAAAGAAAACCAATATTAAAAGTCACTTGTTTAAGAATAAAAACGCATTATGGCTAACGACACCTTAAGACACATGAATAATGGACGTAGCTCTCTTCTTTGTCTTCGTTAAATCCATTGAACTTGCTAGCTAGGTCAGTGGTTTCTTGATAGTAAGCAGAATAGTAGTTAACTAAGATGTGTGAGTCTACTGAAGTTCCTCATTGCTACACCGTGTGTGATGTCACAGAAAGCACCAAGTGGGTCATTGTCACCTGCACATATTCTCTCCACCTTCAGCCTTCCGTTGTAAATGGCTGTAATTTGCTGGATCACCGTCTCCAGAGGCGAGTCCACAGTGGTGTTGAAAAGAAACTGGCTTTCATCTCCACGCTTCACGTGCAGCAGCACCATTTCGTCGCGTGTTCTGCAGCTAGCTGAGGCGTTTAGGGAGAAAAGATCAATGTGACTCGGTTGTCCAATAAACCCAAAAAACACGAGGACTTGTTCGTGTAAACGCAGTACCCGGGAATGTTAGGAAACATTGTAGCCATAGCAACAGTCGCGCGCATGCGCTTCCCAGAATCACAATGCTAGCTTTTAACGAGCTAGGTTAGCTAGAATTTAAATACATTTAATTAACTGTGTATAGACCAAAATCACAAAACACAAATTTGCCTAAGAGGGCTTTACAACCTGTACAAGGTATCCCCTGTATGAGCTACAAGTATGAGCTAGCTGTTTAGCTTGGCTACATTCGATGGCTCAATTTTTTAAAGGGAAATTTCTCCACAGAGACTGGACATGTGGGTCCGCCACAGGGCGTTACTTACGATGTGGACGCCGAGCTCACAATTTGTTTACAACCGGGGACATTACTGTCGGAAACTGTCCGGAAACTTTTTCGTGTGAACTATTTACGGCAGGTTACAACAATACAAGCACTACTACCGCCACCTACAGGTTAATGGTGGCAACACTGTGGCCAACTTTATTTAAAGTGGAACTTTTGATGATGTGATACATTCCATAGGAATGGTGTGCCTTGCTCAAAGCCATCCCAGCAGGGCAGATTAATCAGTTGAACGTTGTTCATATTGTTTCGAACCAAATTCATAAACATTTCAAAGGTTTAAAATGGCTCAATCTACGGTTTAAAATCAGCCCTGAAACTGGGACTTTATGTTTATGTATACAGGGGAATCTGGCATTTTTTCTGAAGAAAGTATCATGGAGGATAACTATTACTTTCAAGTTATTTTTTCTGATGGAAAGCATGAAAAGGCAATAGATGATAGTGGCATTTTAAGGGATGTATTATCAGAATTTTGGAAAAACCTTTATGAGCAGTGCACTATGGAAAATGGTTTCAAAGAGCTATACTTATGTCATGATTTTGGTAAAGAAAAATGACAAAGCGTAGGACGAATAATCACATTTGGCTGGCAAAACGAGAGGTACCTTCCTCTAAAACCTGTATTACTGCAAGTCCTCAGAGTTACATGTAGAGTAACCAATCACAGTGTGGAAGGTAGACATCAATTTTCTGATGCATCATCACAAAGTGATAAGGGTGGAGACAGTGGATCTGAAGTTACTGCACCAAGTTGACAGGGCCAAGATGGAGAGAGAGAGACCGACCAACCGTTATCTGGCATAAAGGACTATGTTACAGACTTCTCTAATCTGGCATTATGATATTATAATACCACTGTATTTAAACAATAAGTGTGGCGTAAAAACTTCTTCATCCGGAAAAGAGGAGTTTTTCAAGACTGCAATCTGAGTCCGACATTTTTCAAAATTTATATAAATGAACTAGAAGTGCAGCTAGACCAGAGTGCAGCCCCGGGCCTCCGTCTCATAGACAAAGAGGTGAAGTCTCTGTTCTATGCAGACGACCTGGTTCTGTTGTTTCCCACAGAGCAGGGACTCCAACACCAGCTAGATATGCTGGAGGAGTAAATCTAAAGAAGACAAACATCATGCTCTTCCAAAAAAGGCCCAGAGGTCAGGTATCGCAATATTTTGCGTGGTGATATTGTATCGATACACGGAAGCCAAATAGCAATCTTTTATTATATCAATTCTAAACTTTTTGGTCTAAGAAAAATAATATTAAATGCTTTTTTCAGCCCACTAGATGGTGCTGTGTTGTTTTCTGGCTAGGTGAGCAAAGGTCCGGGATAAGCGTGAAGGTAGGTTGGTCAAAACAAAAATGGAGGCATTGGTTAGAATTTAGAAATGTGCCTCCCACGTTTAAATCAAAAGTCTGGACTTCCTGTCACTTGTAGCGCCGCTAAGAGATGGGCAGTGTTTCTATTACTTGTATTTGTAATACGTATTTCAATTACTTTAAAGTATTTTTTAATTTGTATTTAATAGCACCGATAAAAACTATAAAGTTCATTTATCAAGCTTCTTTTTGTTTGATTTAACACAACCCTTCCCTCCTCAGCGGTTGAGAGGCACAAGAGGCAGTTAATGCCAGAAATATTTGAAATGTAGTTGTCTTAGGGGCAACTAAACTGGCTACTCAGTTTGAGTCTCAAGGACCTAAACACTCAAGGACCCAGTGTTTGGGTCTCAAGGTGTTCATCTTTGACTATCAAGGTCAAATAAGGGGTCAGAAGTGTCAAGTTTAAACCATTTATTTCTTTGAAAATGTGAGTCTTTCTTACTCTCCCCAGTGTTTCATGCGCGGCTTTGCGCATGCGCGATTAATGTTCAGCCTTGACGCGGAGTGGGTGAACTGAAGTCTCCTCCTCACTCAGTCGCTGCGTTGACTGCAGGTGGGACTCCTTCGCGAGGCTGCTGTGAGGCTGACCGCCTGTGAGCCAAATGGCAGAGGGGCTCACGACAGAATCTCCTAAAACCAGAAAAAGACGCTAGTAGCTTTTGACAAAAAAAAAAAAAAAATCCGCCAAGAAGGTATGGAAAGTCGCCCGAATTAAAAGGAATTCAATGTTTTGGAGAACCTTTTTTTTTTTTTAACGCGCCAAAACTCCACTCAGCAGGGGAGGGTCGAAACGTACAAAATGGTTGTTAAGGTTAGGAGTCCTCCCAACAACGCAGCAGCTTACTGGAGGACAACATGAGCAACATAAACTAAAGGATGACAGCCACTTGCTTTTACGTGACGTCGTCCTTTTATGCAGGTATTTTGTTCCCCTGTTTGTGTTTGTTTATATATTTTATTTTACCTAATTTTGGGTTACCTGAAAGTGGGTTACCGGCCCAGGGGAGTCTGGAGGCACTCTGAAGTTGAGGCAAATCACCGTTATATTTTTTTTCTCCCATTTTCTTTCACATGTGGCAGGAATCTCAGGCTAATAGAGGAGGATTAATTCTTCACGGAGCGGTCCACCATTAGACGGATCTTGTCCCCTTTATAATTTAACGGTATCCCAGAAACCTCTCCAATATTCCGACTAGTACAGTACCTCCCTATGATAATATAAATCTAAAATTCCTGTAGATACTTTTCATATTCATGTCTAGTGAAATTGAGATTATGTTAGCAAGGTCAGTACAACACAGCTATGCAGCTGTAGTTGTGTCTAGAAATGTCTGGTTTTCAAGGAAACCGTAGTCACGCCTGCACTTCTCAACACCCACACCTGTTTATCAGTATATTGGCATTAGAGAGAAACAGACTGGATGTTGCATGTCTCTTTCTGTCAGAAAAGATGAGAACACTGGATTATCCTCCTCCTGACAGGATAGAGCGAATCAGATGTGAGGACCAGGGGAGACGAACCTGTGACGATAAACTGTTTATGAAAAGACCCCACTTCCGGTTGTGGGGCAGTTGTTCTTTTGCCTACCTGAAAGTTGGTTGTTCAACTCATTGCTTTTGCAACTGCAAGGCTTGTTACTTTACCTGTGATTGAGGAAATAAATTACGGAAAAGAGTGAAGTTGTCGAACTGAATTCTTCTGGAGGCTACACCAGGCTTCCAATATTGATATACGCTAACACCTCCCTGTTCATAAAGGCACAGCCATACCTCATAATGTCTTCGCTGGAATCCATGGTCAGATAATCACCACCACCTCTCTGAAATTCAAGGTGTTGTGTTTGTTCTTGGATTTTGGGTTGCTGCGGACTGGGGTGTATTTAATTTTGAGTCCCTTGCAGCCCATCTATCTTCGCTCTCTTCCCTACCATGTCTAGGATTCTGGGAATAGTGGTTTCCAATCCATCTATATGGCTCAGCTGGCCCGCTATATGGTTCAACTGGCCAGGGAGAATCCAGGCCCTGCCTCCTATTCTCTGTCTCCAGCCTCCTGCCTGCGGGGCACTCCAGAAAATCCATGACCTCACGTCGCTCGTGGTTTTGCCCGGCCAAAAAAGCCTCCTTCTGTATCCGTAATTCTTGAGGTACTCAAGGGCACCCGCACACTTGCGTCCCGTCTCAAGTGCACCTCCCACTTATTGACCCGATTGCTCTGAGAGTGAAGTAGATCCCCTTGAAATCCGTGTCTGTCACCGGCAGGAAGCTTATTGTGTAGTTATGTCTGAGACTTTCTTCTCCTCACTGGGTCAGTTGGTAAAGCTGTCCAGACCTCTGGACAAGTTTAGCTCGGCCGGCATCACTCCAGTGGCTTCCTGGATAGCCAAATTTAGGGAGTACCAGAATTCTGGTTGGTGTTCGTCCCATTTTTTGTGATTACTTCCCACAAATGAGGCCATCATGGTTTTGAGGGTCCGGTTCATTCATACTTTTTCACTATTATCCACTCCGACCAGAACAGATACGGAGCGGTCCACCATTAGTCGGATTTGGTCCTCCTCTTCATGATTTAACGGTATCCCAGAAACCTCTCCAATATTCCAACTAGCAGAGTACCTCCTTGTTTAGAAAGGCACAGCCGTACCTCATAATGTCTGCTGCTGGGAAACGGTACACAAACTTCTCTACTATTATCCACTCCGACCAGAACAGATACTAAGCGATCCACCGTTAGACGGATCTTGTCCTCCTATTTATGATTTAACAGTATCCCAGAAACCTCTCCAATATTTCAACCAGCAGAGTACCTCCCTCTGTGTTTAGAAAGGCACAGCCGTATTTCATAATGTCTGCTGGGAAACAGTACCTCCCTCTGTTTTTAGAAAGGCACAGCCGTAGCCTACCTCATGTCTGTTGGGAAACGCAGGGTCAGATATTTACGCTGGGTCAGATATCTCCACCTAGTATAAATTCAATTGTCAGGTTTTCGTTTCCTACATATGATCCATAATCAAGCTTCTCGTAGCTGGCGATGTCAAGGACAAGATTGACAATCTGGCTTTTTACAGTCTGCCTCTCCATTTTTGTTCTGATTTACAAATCGAGGACCTCACGTCGCGCTTGTGGTTCTGCCCGGCTAAAAAAGGAAAAATGGAATGAATTGCAGCGTGTAGTTAAAAAGGCTTTTGTCTCTGCAACTCTTGAATCTGCAGTTACTCAAGGGCCCCCCAAACACTTGCATCCCATTTTAAGTGCACCTCCCACTCGCATTCTCAGGGAGAGGCTTAAGGGGCTGTGAAAGTGAAGTAGATCACCTTGATATCACTGTCTGTTACTGGAAGGAAGTGCAGTGTGTAGTTATCTCTATGAGAGGAGATTTGCACCTGAAATGTGCGAAGTTGTTAATCAACTGGCGGGTCTTGACCTCCTTGTTCAAACGTGTCCCACAAACCTCTCCACTATCATCCACTCCGATAAGCAGAGTACCTCCCTCTGTGTTGAGGAAGGCACAGCCATACCTCATAATGTCTTCTGGGAAACGCAGGGTCAGATATTCACCTTCACTTTGTTTGAATTCAATGTGTCGGGTTTCGTTGCCTATGTATGATCCATACTCAAGTTTCTCGCAGCTGGCGATGTCAAAGTCAGTATTGACAATCTGGCTTTTCACAGTCTGCCTCTGCATTTTCGCTCTGATTTACAAATCGTGGACCTCACGTCGCTTGTGGTTCTGCCCGGCTAAAAAAAGGCTTTTGTCTCTGCAATTCTTGAATGAGCAGTTACTCAAGTACTCCACAAACACTTGCATCCCGTTTTAAGTGCCCCTCCCACTCGTATTCCCAGGGAAAAGCTTTAGGTGCTGTGAAAGTGAGGTAGATCACGTAAT
This sequence comes from Clinocottus analis, assembly GCF_023055335.1. Classification (NCBI taxonomy): domain Eukaryota; kingdom Metazoa; phylum Chordata; class Actinopteri; order Perciformes; family Cottidae; genus Clinocottus; species Clinocottus analis. The sequence goes on along the minus strand of NW_027176207.1, from coordinate 11,702,395 downwards.
CAAGTTTCTCGCAGCTGGCGATGTCAAAGTCAGTATTGACAATCTGGCTTTTCAGTCTGCCTCTGCATTTTTGCTCTGATTTAAAAGTTGTTGGACAATCCAGAAAAACAATAACTTATGAAATTTAGGATTGTTTATCGTGGGGATACGTTCCAAAAATAACCCACGATAGACGAAATCCGCAAAGTAGTGAGCTTTATTTTTTACCATTATTATACACTTTCATACACTTTTCTCAGCCAGGCATTAACATTTTCTCACATTTCTCTCTTATTTAAACAATCTCAAAGTTTTGTGGATTTAGAAAATAAGCCCGAACATGTTTAACAAATTTCCTTTTAATGATCAATCTACGAGGTCATCTGACCGCGCCTCTTTGTCCGGGCGCCGCTCCGCTGACTGAGGAGACTGATTGACAAGGTGTACAGTACAGTCCCGCAGCTTAATGAGGGCGCAGAACACATTGCGCGTTCATAATGTACGCTGTAAAAAAAAAAGCAACAAAAAAAAAAATCTGCGAAAGGTGAACCGCGTTATGGCGAGGGACGACTGTACCTCCCCTTACGCGACCATTTTGAATGTAACATTAGAAATATAACTGACCTTGATGACCCCAAACTGGTTTACTGAATATTTCTCAGTGCCTACCGAAATGATTCAAATAAGGGATATATAATATCTCTAGACTCTAAAAAGGCCTTATGACAAAAAACTAACAACACACTGCAGTATATGTTAAGGACAAGGTTCTTACGGCCATAGAGAAACTGGAAAAGTCATGGAATATTAAAAAGGATATTTGCATGCCTGGAAATGTCTTTGAAAAAATGAAATCCCAAAAGTCATGGAAATATGTCATATTCATATGTTCATAATGTTCATTTACGCTGAGTTTGAAATAAGTAATATGCTTTCAAAAGAAAGACGCTCAAAATATAAACAGGCATACATACAGGCATCTATATAAGTGTTTATTCTTTTAATCGAACTTGTGTCTCTCATTCATTTGTGTCATTTAAGGTACACTGTATGCTTTGGAATTCTCATTCCTCATTGTTAGTTTAAATACTACATTTTCTCACTTTTTCATGTACCCGAGATTTCACAAAATGTTTAGAAATTTGGTTTAAAGTCAAGGAAAAGTTATGGAAATCCATTGGTCAAAATGTGTATGAATCATGTAAGGAAAAATGGTAAAGAGAAGGAAACCTCTTGATATCAAATGAGGACTGGTTAGAAGTGTGTACATTTCAATGGAAATGCACCAATTCTCATGTGTAGTGGGAATTTGTGTTTTCCGTTTCTTTATTACACCGAAGCAGAAGGCACACTCTGCTGACGGGGATGCTACATGTTGGAGACGCTGTGGGGTTCGGGACGCAAATCACTGGCATATATTTTGGGATTGTCCAGTGATAAAACCTTTCTGGACAGAGTTTCATAAAACATTAAAAAGCAGAATTATTCTTGTTTGGCATTATAATAACAGCCTGTAAAAAAGCGCTCACAAAGGCACTGGTTGCTTTCTGAGGATAGATGTTGTAAACCACATCCACGTTATGGAAAGGATAACCTTTTACATTTGCCTTTCAAGAAATGTGTTTATTCAACTCTGTGTGAGACACATAAAACCCTTAAAAACAGATTGTGTGGAATAATGAATGAATGACCACGTACAGTTGCCCGAGGTGAGTAAGCCTTATTGCCTTTAACCACACTCTCTCAGGACCCCCTCCTAAACATTCAGTGTGCCGGTCACTTATATTTTAAACATGTCTATAAATACACTATCGTCTGTGTGTGTGTACATTGTACATATAATGTGTTTATGCATGCATGCTATACAAATGCAGTAGCATTATTATTGAGCTAGTTTTGTGTTCTGCTCACATCCTGGAGCTGCCCTGTTATTTTGGCATGAACCCTGTGATTATTGTGCAAGTCTTGATGGGAGACTGTCTGAGCTGTTGACATCCAGCCCCGAGGACATCCTTGTTATCATCCAGCTAGTTACAACCCTTCTGGATCAGTCGCACCCCACGGGAAGCCACTGCACTAAAATGACCCCTGAGTTTATCACCTCATCTTCCCTCTCTGAGCCAGAGTTGAGTTCATACCTGCAAACTTGTCAGATGTCACTGAGCGACTCCTGCCTTACACAACTGAATTTTGAGTTGAGGTATATGAGGTTTAATTGTTTGTGATGTGTAAAAAGGTCAGTTGGCAGTTAGAGAAGACAAGCATCAACATTCAGGGTCAACTTACATTTATTTTTGCATACATACAACATAAACTGCTTTATACATAAATGTGCAATCAGCTTCGCACTTAAAATATGGAACGTTGGATATTAACATGAACTGCAGTTTCATGTTTTTTCTTTAATACATACAGAATATGTTCAACAACACAGACTCTTTATTTACTATGGATTATAACCATAAAAAGGGACACCAACCTCACTAAAGGAGCAATGCGTTTCCTATAAAATCTCATCTTGAACATGACAGGACACAAAGCGCTGGATGGCCCCCTACAGTTAAAGCAGATACATTATCTACTGCACACATCTGAATAACACAATGAATGCTTTAGAGATGACATTTAAGCAAAGGCAACCCGATACACTTGCTTACATACATACCTAATGCTTTCAGTGCAGTGAACAATATAATTTGCATCGTGTTCAAACAAAAAGTAGAAGCATTAGTTAGCTTGTACTTTCTTAGGTGATGTTTTATCCTCCACCAGCCATTAAAATGCTTTGAAGACATTTCAGCCAGTTATATCATTTCTGAAGGTTGGAGGAATAACACTTTATTAGACGCTGGCATGTGTCACGTTGGGGGAGAATTGCACTCTTACTGATCATTTCTGCAAAACTATCGCTTGTCGGCATTGCCAACATTGGACCGATACATCTCAACAGCAGCAGGAAAAAAAATAAAATAACGTAGTACATGGGGAAAAAATACTGACACATCACCCCTGACCACATAAACACACCTCATGAATGGTCACGAAACCGGCGAGGCTCAGTAACAATTACGCTTGACTGGAGGAAACGGCTATCACACAGCTGGACCTGCAAAACGCTGAGAAGAGTTTGACACCCAACACTCAAAAAACACTGCTGTCTGATTTGTGAGCCACACTGCGCCTGGGAAGTAACCAGTCAACTGGAAATGACAATCATTTGAAGAGTACTTGAGTCTGTATAGTCAAGGTGGTGAATAATCTTCGGTTAGTGCTGCAATGGGGGGGGGGGGGGGGGGATTCTTACACAGGTGAAGGGTGCTTTGTGTAAAAAGTCCTTTCTCTTGTATTGTTTAGATCTTTGCATACAGTGAGGCCACTCCACAGCCCGTTGCAAGCTGGAGATCGGAAATACAGTAACGTGTGAATACAGTGGCTGATAGTTCAGAACCTGTAAGCAAATACACTGTGTGCACTTCAAAGAGAAGACTTCCTGGGGGAAAAGCTCTGATATTCTACTCTTAACTTTGTACACACACATACACACACACGCTCACATCCAAGCACAAACACAACAACAGACGATATGCACCTCAAACACAACACATTACTTCTCACCACAGTATCAACAATAGATTATTTAGAGTAAATGTGTATAGAAATTAAAAGCATGGCTTTTGCAGTAAACAAAAGTTAAATAAAAAAAAAAAGTGCCCTCTTATTATTATTCATGGCTCGTTGTCTGCCGTGCCCACAGACTCAAGTCACACCGTCGTCGTACTTCACAGCATTACACACACACAGAACACACGCCAAATTCTCAGATCTTACAATAGTGTGGTTAAATGCTTTGGCTGAATCAAGACGGATAAAAAAGCTGCAGATGTGGAACGGTCGTCTGTTCAATCCGCAGGCTCTCATTTCTGACAGCCGAGAGCAGCCTTTCAGTGCGTCAGTTACATGGTAGAAATCACTGTTACAGCCAACACAAACATATGTATGCACATCTAGTGAGTCGTTTCCATGTTGAAAACACACATTTATACATAATCACAATGTATAGGTTTTGATATTGCGTTACAAAATATATTCAGCTAAGCGCAAAAGCCCAATAACAGTGATGACTGAATAGAGAGAGAGAGCAACATGTTTGAAGAGATGACATCAGTCTTGCGGCAGTGAACAGATTGACTGACTATGACAGACTCGTGCGGTTCTGGTTCACATTGTGGCGTGAGCAAGGAGGCAATGACAAAACCCAGTGCAACATAAAGTACATTCATGATAAACGCAAGCTCACAATTCATCTGTTAATCTGCACCCCTCAGACACAAAAGAACAGAACGAAATGTACAACAAACTATGTTGGGGGCAAATGTAACACCTGCAGTGCATATAATCTGAGAAGGTAGAAGATTACCCGCTACTCTGATAAATTAGATAAATCAGAAGGATGGATATGAACCGCAACGTGTCAGCAAACGTAGCAAATGCCGGGGAAACGCTGACCCTCGCAGGCGAAGGCAGTGTGCTGCACGGCCACACAGAAATCGCTTGATATTGCACACGTTAGACACATGATTTGTGCGTATAGATGTGCTTTATATAGCTCTATACCATAGACACAGGCACATGTTTGCTGCCACGATTACAAATAAACATCAGAACAATTCATATTAAATCAAACGTTAACATCAGGGGACAAGCAAACATCTCTGTGGTTAAGTTAGAACACGTTTGGGCCCACACGCTTGGGAGAAGCAACACCTTTCCTATGCTTCAGAGCTGGGATTGGTCTATACTTTTTAAATATCGTCCTTTTGTACATACACACACATATACACATTTATCATAGATCTATACATATCTGGATATTCCATTTACATATTAAGAGTGATGTCTTTCTGTTGACTCCCTGGGGAAGAAGCCGTCGTCGCTGGGTCCCTCTGGGGGCTTTGTGTTACTGTTTACAGTTCTGCTTGGTACGGGGGGAAGGAGAGTTGGGAATACTGAAGGGGCCGAGGATACCCAGTCGGGCTCGTAGTCAAACACAGAGCTGGAGGACTGAGTTTGGGACACTAGGGAACTAGAGGGGAAGACGAGGGCCTGTGGCGTTTTGGTTGGAGGTTTAAAATCCAAATCATCAAAAGTAACCCAACGCTGGGTGGGTTTCCCTCCTGGGGGAGGTGGCTGGCGACGAGGTGCGAGGACAGGCGGAATGGAGGAGGCAGGCGCCAGTGGCAAGGAGGGGACAGGCGATGGGGCGAGGGGAAGCAGAGGAGCATGTGTAGAAGGGAAAGTGGGTGACGGACCAAACAGGGACATGGTCCTTTGGAGCTGGGAGGTGGGTGTAGCACTAGCGGCTGCTGTTGGAGCAGATGTGAGGATGATCGGTTGAGTAAAAGCAGACATGGTCCTCTGAATGTTCGGAGTCGGGGTGGGACGCTGGATGCTGAAGTCTGGCGTGAGCGAGCGGTGCGGCGGTTGATGCTGCTGCGACAGTGGGCCCGTGAAGGGATTGGTGCTGCTTGGTCGGGCGGGAAGCGGGTCAGTCAGGAGGGGGCCAGGAGAGGCGCGCAGCGTCTCCTGCGAACGACTACGGGACGGGACGGGAGGAGGCGGGAGCAGGGAGGAGGTGAGCGGCGACGGGGTGGAAAGCAAGGAGGATGACGAAGAATCAAGTGCCTGCAGGTCTGACAGAGCGGAGTGCTGGAGGGAGGAGGATGAAGGGAGAGTGCTGGAGGACGTGGGGACAGACGGGGGAGGGCGCAGGGAGGAGCCTCTGGTCAGAGACTGGGTGGTGTGCCAGGAGGATGACGAGGAGGAGACAAAATCAGAAGCAAGTGTGCCGAAGGGGCCGGGCTTCCATTGTGCTTCTCTTTGGATTCCATTCAGTCCATTGGTCTGAGGAGGAACAAAGACAATGCCCTTCAGTCACAACAAATGCTGTGTGAAAATATGAACCATGGGCTGATTTGTGTTTTACTAACTAAAGGTCCATAAGTTAATTAATTATAATCTTCTCTCTTTAGCTCAGAGCAAAGTTTTCATGGTATCTATTTTTAAATAAACAGTTATTTCTATACATACAGTGTTTCTTACTGATGGTCAAATACTCCACACACAATTTATATACACTGACAACTGATCTATGTATCGCATACAATCACAAACTATAATACAAATGAATGAAATAATACAAATTAAACAAAGTATCAAATTAAACGATGATGTCATTGCATATGTGCTCACTCTCAACACCTGAACCACAGTGAGCGGATATGAAAGGACTAGTGAGGGGGATATGGCCAACAACTAAACATCACATTTTCATCTTTTCTTTTCCATGTTGTTTATGGTTTGGATATGTTGACCAACAAACAGAAGACAAGGAATGCTTTGGTTACAATATCTTTTGAGAAGACGAAATGAGAGGAGGTTACTGGGTGTAATGTATAAAAAGGTAATAACATCAGAGCAGAGGACTGTTGTGCTATGGAGGATGAGACAAAGAGGTGGTTTAATATAAAGTACCTGTCACCCTGAGGGCTTCTCCAGCTTGTGAGAGAGAGACAAATGTATCAGAGACAAAAGCAGGAAGAATGACACAGACAACTAAGCTCATCTGAAGTGGACCAAAGGAGCAGAAAGAAGCTTTTTTTTTGCAAGTCTCCACCTTCAACACATAATTAAGCATGCAGTATATTGTCTAATGAGAAGAATATGAGAATCTATCATACATTGTTTTACTACATTCAAGGAGAGTGTACTCAATAGATAATTATATTAGTGGTTGTTCAGTTGCAGAAATTCCAATAATTGAATTAAAAGGAAGTTGGCACCAACCTGCGCAGCTGGTGCCGTCTCAGACTTGGCGGCCTCAGGTGGCAGAGTGTGAGAGGAGCGGGAACGTGGTGGGGGCTTAGGAGAGGCTAGACCTTGTGGAGTGCCGTCGGGGGCAGCAGCAGCAGGAGGGTGGCCTGCTGTAGGAGCTTGCGATGGCTGGAGTGGAGTTTGAAGTGTGAGCTGCATCGGTGGTGGGACTTGGGACTGAGCAGTAGGTGTAGCTTGTTGGGGCTGCATGGGTGCCCGCATGGGTTGTGGGACTTGGGACTGAGCTGTAGGTGTAGCCTGTTGGGGCTGCATGGGTGCCTGCATTGGTGTTGAGGGTTGGGACTGAGCTGTAGGAGGTGTAGCCTGTTGGGGCTGCATGGGTGCCTGCATGGGTGATGGAACCTGGGGTCTCGCTGCAGGGGGCTCTGAAGAAGAAGGACCTGAGGGAGGCAACGGGACAAGTTCAGGCTTAAATTCATTGTATCACATTAAAAAACATTCTCTGTAAAACACATTTTCTTACCCAGAGGCAGGTCAGTCGGTTTGACTTGGCCACAGGGCACAGGTCGTGGGGCTCCAGGGTGGGTGTCCGGGATGGGCCGAGGAGCCCCAGGGTGCACCTCTTGGATGGGTCTGGGTGCTCCAGGGTGAGAGGGGGGTGGTGGGCGAGACTGAGGGGGCATACTGATTACCCCTGCCCGAGGAGGGATATTCTGGATGAAAGAGAATAGAGAAATTAACACAGTTGGTGAAAAAAATAAAAAATGGTACAACAATATGAACATTTTGAGTTGTAAACTCACGGGTCTGGGAACACCTCCAGGTCCAGGAGCTCCGACTGCTACCTGGCCTCGAGCTGAAAGGGTCAAGACAGACAAACCGACTACATCAGCAACAAGAACAAGTATCGTACTAATCTGTATTCGTCATGTGGACTGTGCTCCCGAGGGAGAGATGTAAGGTTGAATTAAAGAGTGAAGATAACTTTTAGTAGTCTTGGTACAACACTAAGTTACACACAAGAGCATTGCAAAAACCAGGCAACCTATGACTGAACAAATTCCCTGTGGCTGACTTAATTAATAATGATGATTCAGTCAGTCATTCCTGAGCTGCAGTAGGTCTGGAGGAGAGGCAAGGCAAGCCTTGTTCTGTGAGCCAACTGCTCATCACACAGCTTGCAAACACACACACACACCTTTTCTTTCACTATTCTCTTGCTGAAACCGTCAGTGCCTGCAATCGTGTTCCCACGATTTAGATGTGTCTGCTTCTGTTTAATACTCCACTGTACAGTCACCAAACATAAGTCAACCCGGCTAATCACAACACATCCTTGATGTGACAAAGGGATTCAGCTATCCAGACACGCATCATACAAATGGGTCAGGTGACGACAGGCCGAGTCACAGATTGGCTAAGCAACCAAACCCTGTCCTCCACCTTGGGAAAGGCTTATTTTGTGTCGAGGTATAAATACATGGTTTACAGTAGACAGATGGGGATAATCTCAGCCTCGTATCACTCCAAGCTAGTACCAGAAAGATGAGCGTTCATGGGACAAATGCAAACCGAGTGAGGCTACGTCATGCTTTGTGGCACTCACCTGCAGGTGCATCTGGCCGAGGGAGAGCGGGGCTTTTTGATCCTTTGCGGCACGAAGGAAACCAAACCACATTAGTGTTACACACAAAGTGGAATACTGGTCAAAGGAAGCAAGTGCTACCAATGACAACACGTTACAATAAGCACTAAGATTAGTGAATGCCAGTAGTAATGCAGCAGAGCAGTGAAGCCTGAGATGCTGCGAGTCTGAATAGCTACCGGCCTCAGGAGGAATTCCCCACTAATCATCGTGGATTATTGAAGCTGAGCTGCCTTTAAGACCATTTTATATGTGAGGACCAAAGGGATTTTCCTTTAACTCACGCTATCTTCTCAGTTTTGAGAAGACCGTGGTCACCAAATCATTATTTGTTTAGAACATAGTGATTGAGTGCACACGTGCGGTATCCAGTTCACTGCTATGTGCAAACATTTCAATCAGATGGTCTCCTACATGACTCCTGATTATAATGGGATTAAAGTACTCTTATTATGATGCATGGATTTCCTTGTACTTACTTTCACACCTTAATAAAATGTTTACAAAAAAAACAACACAGAAAATGCCTTTTTTCATTTGCTACTTATTTTGCACTAAAATTAGCCAAACATCAGCTACCAAACACATCGCTCTTGCACACATATAAAAGACGAAGATGGCCCCCAATGATGAATAATTGGTCAAAGGTGAACCATCAATGTCCGAAAAGAGCATTGATGACTGGGTGTAAAACTACTGGGATCAGTTCATATCTAAATACACACCGCCTGGCCGGTTACCTTCACTGCCTCTCCTACCAAACAGAGGGCTGGGAAATTCGCCATAGTCTTCAAGTCAAAGAGGGGAAAGAGTATTTCAATATAAAAAAATGATAAACATCACTTACCAGCTACTCCCGTGTAAAATAAATAAAAATAGAGGTAACACTACCTACAATTATGTCTAAGCCAGTTAATAACGATACATTTACAGTCCTCAAAAATATACTACAGAGGAGAATACTATTGTAAAGCTAGCTGCATTTTAGAATTTAAATTCACCAAATTCACATATTATGTGGAATGGTTGTGATGATTCACAAGAAGCACTGCATTTAGAACTTGACCCAAATGCTCATTCAGCACTCGAAAAACCTTAATCCAGGAGTTGTTGTCTTAATTCAACCATGACTCAGCAACCCCATGGCCTACTTCCACTACAAATCTTAATCTGAAACTGATTTGGGTGGATGTTTTGGCAACATACCATGTTTTAACGAGCTGAAAAGCTAAAGCTAAACACAAGCACAGCCCAGTGTTGTGTACATCCAGTCAGGTGTAGGAGAGGGTTGGTGTCATGTTGACGTCAGCATCACACAATCATCTGAAAACTAACTCTGCTGAACTGAAATGAGCATTGGAACTGATGACAGACTACTCGTACAACGTAATGCACCATGCTTCTCTGTGTTACATCTGGTGGAAAATAGCAGCCACTACGTGAAATGCTTCAGCCCTGCATATCAACACACAGTTCAATACTAAATCACTTTACCTCTAGATTCCTTTCTAATTGGCAGAGGGCTCATGCCTCCTTCAGGGACGAGGTGAAGCAGTGGGATGAAGGTGAAAATGTTAACACCTAAATGAAGTATCTCATACTGTACCATGCTCCAAAATTCAATATCCACACTTCTAATGTGGGATTTTATTTGCTTTCTCTGACTGAAGCTATACTGCTTCAGCCCTGTAATGCACATCAACACACAGTTCACACAGTTCAATACTAATCACTTTACCTCTAGAGTCTCTTCTAACTGGCAGAGGGCTCATGCCTCCTTCAGAAATGAGGTGAAGCAGTGGGATGAAGGTGAAAATGTTAACACCAAATGAAGTATCATATACAGCACCATGTTGAAAAAATTAAATATCCACACTTCTAATGTGGGATTTTATTTGCTTGCTCTGACAGAAGCTATACTACTTTGAATAAAATGCCAGAAGAATGAGCTTTAACTGTAGACCAGGTTAAGAATGATGCTTTACCTGACGGTGGTGGTGGGCGTTGAGGAGGTGCTGGCCTGGCTGGGGGCCCTTGGGGACGAGGGGGAGGCGGGCGTTTGGGCTCCCATGATGTGGGGGCACCAGGCTGGAAGTCAACAGGAGGCCCTAATGGGAAAAAGAGAGGTTCAAGCGATAAGAGAGTGGTTTAACTAAGGAACAACCTTTGACCATTTGAGATTGTTTTTCAGAAAATGTTTAACTGCCCAGTTTGGACACTGGGAGAACTTCACTCTCGATACGAGCCCTAGTTTTCTGAAAGTCTAATAGACAAACATCTCTGAACACTGTGGAATCCTACAATTTGTTCCACAGCTGTGATCAGTGTTGACCAAAGAAAAGAGGAAGCTAACACTGTACGCATTTGAATACCACATCATAGCATGTTTCACATGTTTCAAAAAGGAAACAAGAAGTTTACTGGAAGACACGCTACACACCCTCTAACACTGAACATACATCATAACACATTACATTTTACCTGAAATTTCTCTCCTCAGTGATGGTGGGCTTAACTCTTCTTCAGTGCATTACAAACAGAAGACAATTATAGTTCATATTCCAGAAAATGGAGCCTGAGCCGTTTCATGGACTGTACTTTTAGCAACCTGTTCCAGGTGTGTGTCAAGATGCACACGTTATACATACCTTGTGATGGTCGTGACGGCTGTCCTCCACGACTAGACCTGCCGGGGGCAACAGGTTCTCCATGGGTAGGGGAGGAACAGGGACTATTGCGGGGGGAAGGGAGCGGGGAGGATCCAGGGCCTGTGCCTGCTCCAGGCTGAAGGTGCTGGGGAAGGATCTCCTCCACCTCCTCGTCCACATCACCTGGTAATTGAAGGAAGGAATTCATGTACTCGAAATTAGTTATCCACACAGCGTTAGGTACGTCAGTGGTGGAAAAAATAAAATACTATTTTGTATTTATAAACAGCGATCTATGAAGATAAAGATTGGGATTGATCGGCCTTCATCACTCACCTTCCATTTCATAATCATCATCGCCCATGTCAGTGTCCTCAGCAAGCAGGGTGGAGCTGGCGGAGGTGGGGATGCTTCCACAGATTCTATCCACACTCATCTCCTCCTCCAGGCTCTTGATCCAGCCTGGACTTTTCAGACGGATGTCAATCATTTTGTCAAGGACCTACAATGTTAGCGTGAGCCATAGACAATAGACAAGTAGACAGTTGATATCAGGCAATAGAGAATATACATGTTATATTATTCATGTTAAGCCTTATGGAGATTTGTGTAGCTTAGAAGTAATAAATAGAATCAGTGATGACTTACAGTGGAGGCGCTGAGAGAAAGCGCAGCAAGAGCAGAATAACCTTCCAGGAAAGTCACCCACATCTTCTCCTCAACAAACCTGCATAAACAAGGACATTGTCAATGCAGTCTCACTGTCTGAAGGTGATACATGTCTGTCCCGTGTCGGGCTTTTAAGTTCACCTGATGAGGATGACCTCTCCAAAATTAGCAAACTTGTCCAGCAGCTCGTCGATGAGAGCATCGCCAAAGTAGTCGTCAGGGCCGGAGGAGCAGAGTGACACCAGGATGGTGCCGTCTGGAGGCCCTTGCTGGGCAATGACTTCTTTGTAGACCTGGTGTCGCTCCTCCGGGTCGACCTCCAGGATGTCCACGTCTATTATCGACACCACGGGTCTAAAGAAAGACAGGAGACATTGAGGGTGGTGATGTTTGATTATAGAGAAAATAAATATATTCGTTCGCAACATTGTTCTATTCCACTACGAGATCAGTGCGTTCCACTTGAAAACACAACATAGATATGACATGAGAAGGAAATGCAGGAAATTATACTGTTGTGGTGAAACCTAAACAGATATATCTTGTTATTTACCTGTGGTCTGAGGTCTTCAGCTCAGCCCTGCCATAGTACTTCAGAGTGCCTGGGTTCCAGGGGTTATCTGGATCGTCGTCATTGTCCCCAGATGTAGAAGCCGCTCCCACTACATTCATCTCCTCAGCTGCACAGATGCATATAGAATACAGTTTTTTGTTGTGGGAAAATCCGCTAAAATAGATAAGACTCCTTTCCAATTGCCAGTGGAAGAGTATAATTTTCTGTTTGCTGCTTTCTGTTAACAAAAGCGGCCAAAAAATAGAATAAACAGCAATAATCGAAACTTCAAGTATTTTGGTCAGCCTTATTGTGAACGAATGCAAATTGTAAATGTTTTTCCAATCAAGCCAGACGTTCGTGGGTTTCACTAGGGTTTTTGTCCAGTTAGGAAGGGGTTTAAAACTAAAACATATTTTTGCCAGTGTTTGACTTTGTTTTCATTCACAAGGTCTTGGATAGTAGGGATGGAGGTTATCTGGGTTGGTTTGATTTATCAGCATTGACTCTGCACCTTACCTGTTTTATTGAAGTTCCACTTTCTCCTCTTCCAGAGGATGCGGTCAGTCCAAGCTGGTGTGCGGCACTTCTCACTAGTGTCATAATCTTCTGAGAAGAGGTCATACTTATAGGTGGGAGCAAAATCTAACTTCCCCTCGATAAAACCTCGGAACACCTGTTGAAGAAGTTTATGCATTAGTATGCAATATAAAAGACTCAATTAATCAATCAATCCATCAAACTTGTGTCACAGACTCAAGGTCCAGCTTATACAAAATACATTAAATAGAATAAAATACATGTTATGGTACACTGTTCCATGTTGAGGAAGTGAAAGTTTACAGCACACGTTCTGTAAACATGCATGCGTGCTGCGGGTCATACCAAACCAGCATTCTTCTGGTCCACCAACTGGTCCCCGGCTGTCAAGGCCTCCCAGTTTTGCTGCTTGATTAGCTCTTTCACTTCCTCATTGGGCATGCTGATCCGATAGTTAAAGTCTCCACACCAGAAGACGTAGTCATGCGAGTATAGCAGACGACCCTGTGAAGGACAAGACAGATTCGGTTATCTTAAGTAATGCAAAAATATGCCTGAATCACTTGTTGATGTCATGTTTTTCATTACCATGGGGAAGGTGAGTCTGCGTGTGATTTCACTGTAGTCGTCATTCCTCTCCTTGACCTGTGACTGGCCAGCAGCAAAGTGGGAGCAGACAAAGCAGATGCTGGTGGTATGGAAGAGCAGGCGGATGGCCACACCTCCTTTATTGCCTGTAGCCCCGCCCATCCCAGTTTTAACAGTATCGACGGCAACATCCCTGGAAAACATATTGAATGCATAAGTTACATTTGTTCCAATAACAAGACACGCGTCTCAGGACACAGTGCACAGCTCATACCTGATGAAGGGTGCGTGCTGTGGACGGATGAAGACAAACAGACACACTCCCACCAGCTGCTCTGAAGCTAGCAGCACGTACTTGTGGTCCCGTGATAAGTTTTTTTGTAGCTCAGCTGCCCATAGTTTCTGGTTTGTAGTGCTGAGACAAGAACAGAAATGTGTGTCATGATGTGGAAAAAGAGAAAAACAACAACAGACAATAACCAAAAAAGAAGTTAAAAACACTATATTGTCACTCCTCAAGATATAAAACCAGAAAAATCAGAAAATATTAGATTTGTTATGTCAAAAGAAAATTTAGGCCCTGAAGGAAATCATGGTTACCTTTGAAATCAACTTCCTTTTTCAGAATTTACTACCTGTTACTTAATTGTAACTGTAATTAACATTAAATATTTAAGAAGGTTACTTTTTAAAAAGGGATACTAGCTAGCTGAAGAGAAGGATGTATAGAGCACAGAACGACACTTCTTCTTCTAAAGCCCATTGGTAAAAAAAAACAACAGACAGGTCAGTTTTCTGAAGCTAGAATCTTGCACACATACCTGGCACTGACAATATTGCCGGCATTTAGTTCAACCATTTCCTCAAAACCGATGGCAAAGATATCTATGGGGTTTGCCTTGCTATCTGTAGAAAAAAGAATACACACTGTTTAACAAACGTCTGATGAAAATGATTATTATATCTAAACATAATAAAATGTTGTCAGCAGGATAGCGATTCATTCTTCTTGATCAAGTGAATGCATCCACCTCTTAAATGCTCAGTTTGAACAATGTCAAGTGTTGTTTTTAGCCATTTTGACCATAATAGTCTGGCACATAATCCTCCTCTAAACCAGAGATTTAAAAACTAGATGTTAAATATTGAGTTTAGATATGCTGGTGCAGTGAGTGCAGATGAATAATGACCAACATACCCTGGAACTCAGGATGCCCGGCTTTCTTTGGAGCATCCAACAGCCAGTCGTTGAGCGTCTGGTTGCGGAAAGCAATGCTGCGAAACTGTTTACCCCCGTTGACGTTCCAGGTGCCGACGCCCACTCGGATCTGCTTGGGCCTGGTGTATTTACGGTAGTTCTGACACATTCCCAGCAATACTCTCGGGGAAGCTAAAGAGGGGAAGGAAGTATGATTAGAGTGTAAAATGGTGGAAGTATGTGTGTCTGCAGGGAGGCAGGCATACAGGGAAACAAAACAAAAATTGTGAAAGATCTAATCAGAACCAATGGGAGAACATCCAAATACAACAGAGGGAGACTGAAACAATGTCCTAAAATATGGGTAATGGGATAAAGGACACAAACCAGAGCTCTTGTTGAAATACAGATAACATTCAAATAATCAACTATGGTCATGGTTCATTACTGTCGATAAATTTCATTGTGAAGTTCAGCATTCTTTAAATCACTATTGCAAAAGCCTGATGATGACGTGCAACAGACAGAGGGTCAAACCACGACCAGAATTGGACAAAAAATGAATGAACAATAATGAGGAGCAAACACAAATGATTGGACAACTATGTGACGGGATGAAAAGATCCATCCACTGCAGGCAGTCTGTCAGTTACTATACCTGATTGTAAGACGGGCTCAGTGACTAAGATTGTGAGCAGTGGGGGAGAGAAGGGAGAGAAGGGCGGGTTAACCAGTGCTTTAACAGATAATTCTAGCAGAGCAGTTGGTCAGCATTAATCTAACTGGGCCAGAGAGCTGACACATTGGAGATTACACTTAACATGGCGCAGACAAACCCTTCGTGCAGAGAAGCTTCTGGCTAACAGATACAGGGCTACAGGTCTAAACAATTCCTCCTTAATAAAGCGGAAGAGAAGATTTTCTTGAAGTGATAAAATATCCATACTACAGAATGTATTATGAAGCACTATTCAGATGTACATTTTAAGAAAGATGTGATCTGTTGATTCAATAAAATAATATACATGTTGTAAAGAATTACCATAAAGACTGGAAGTAGTGAGCAAGGCCCGAGCCTTATCTGCCAAATCACTGTTGAGTGTGGAGCCCAACCGCAGGATGTCTATGGCCTCCTGCTTCGAACTGTCGAAAAAGTTGTTCTGGATGGTCCTCGTCACAGAGCGTGCGCCATCTTTGAGCTTTCCCGCCTACGTCACAAAAAAAGAAAAACACCCATGTTATTTGGTATACTCTCACTTGGTGTGAAAAAAGTTTGTATGTCCCACTCCAACCACGAAAGAGAAGAAAAAGAGGAACACATAAGGCAGATCTGAGTACATTTTTTGACGAGCCGTGAAGAATCAAAACTTTAAATTTTTTTTAAATAAATCACGGATTGATGTGCCACATGGTGATCATTTTTTATTGATTCCTCAGAGTTCATCCAATCAAGACAGCAGATCTAACCAGATCATGAAGGAAACAATAAAACAAATGATATGGTTGTGACATAAAAAAATAATTAAAAAAATTCCCTTTTCTTTTATGAACTAATTTCTGTTGATCAGTAGAGAGCTCCATGGAGCTTTTGAGAGTTGTCTGGTCATAAAGGTATGCATCACATACCTTAAAAGGAAATACAAGTTTTTTGTTTTTAAAGAAAGAAGTCCCAACTATCCCATCATACATCCTCCATAATCATAATCATTGTTATTTAACCCGAGGGCACTGAAATCAATAATGCACCAGAAATAGACCCACAGCTCAAAAACAACATAGACTGCCTTATTAACTTACCACAGAGGTAGAGAGGTCCAGAGGACAGCAGAAAGAGATATCACACAAGAGTTTAGAAACTGAAGCACACAGAGAAGATCAACTCTGTCACTGCATGCACAACTGCACATTACTCTAAGTGCTATTTATGGTTTGAAATCTAATTTGAACGGTAACACTTTAGATTCACAGTTGTTTTTCTTTTACTTTAAAGTGCCAGAATGTGTGCCATTTCTTTAAGTAGATATTTATTTAATAGGGTTAATCTTATTTAGCCTTTACAACGTTTCAGACCAAACAAAAGCTCACCATGTAAGCGTCATTGCTTCAAGAGGAGACAAATATAAACCAGAACTATTATAGATTATATACTGTGGATTGCAGAATTTGCTTTTATTAAACTCCGTCATTCACTTCTTTATGTCCCCAGCCAGAATTGTCAATTGGGTGGATGTTGTTACGGCAGGCTGAGCTATACCTTTAAGTGCTGAAATCAATCAAATCTGACAAAACTTTGGAAATCCTACATTAAATGCAGCCATGAGAAGCTGCTGTGCATTATTATTACCTCCATGCGTAAACTATGATTTACTGTGAATTTGTATATTTGTGTTTACTTGTATTTGTTGTGTACCTTGGCCTTGCCATCCAGGGCACCAGTGCCCGCATAGATCTTACTGACGGAGTCTCCATTGGCAGACCACATGGTCCTGAAGACCTCCTGGAACCTGGCGACCAGCTGGGGTTTCTCTGTCAGACCCATTTCCTCCAGTTGCTTTGGCAGCATCTGGTGAGGAACAGGGGGTTTAAACTATGAGCATCAATATAATTTAAAAACAATGGACTGTGCTATTTTAAATACTATTTTAAAACAAAATAAGAGCATACTGCAACAAACTATTACCTCAAGAGCAAAGAAGGCCTGGACACTGTTGGTTCGATCCAAACAGTCCAGGCAGTTGGTCCTAAGGGTCCCACCTTGAGTCCTAAATAAACATAATGTTATTAATTACATTTACTACCGCTTAATTCATGTTTTTGTATTAATGCCTCACCTCACGATGCCCATCTCTGCAGAGTAGTAGAAGATCCCACACTCCTCTATGAACTTGCTGAGGTAGGGTTTGAGGACACTGTGGAGTTTGTCTGCTTTGCCCCCCTTCACGTTTTGATGGTAGTCAAAGTTCACCATCTTCACTGCTGATACATGCTCTGATGCCTTCAGGTGACTCTGAGAGTGACAGAGAAAAAGACCCATTTACAGAGATTTAAACTGAATGCAAAAATGTTGTGCGTGCAAGATGTGTTTGTCTGTACCTACGAAGCAACGTTAGTTTGAAGTCATTAATGCAGACCCAATAAGTTCTAAGGAAACCTTTGATTGTAGTACGTGAACATGCAGTTGACAGCTGGCAATACTATCAACTTCGTTTCCTCAAAGAAAAGATTGACATTACAGATAAGAACAGTGACCCACAGCTAAGGAACCATAATATTTCACATACAAAGTAAAGATGAAGAGATGCCCTACATTTTTTTGTGTGGCTTTACCACACCTGACGAGACAACATTTCTGGATACGGCCAACCAGGAGGTGTCTTCAATATGAATCAATGTAATGTAGTCTTAAACCTCAAAAGTAAGTTTCCTGGGTTTGTGACAAGATCACAAAGGAAAATGTGACCAGATGAGTTCAAGGTACATTCACTGGGATACAAATCTGTTTTGATGCAGAGCATTTGATGCCAGTGTGTTTTGGACTAAAGCTTCTTGGTGAGAAGCATCAATTAAATGTCTTACAGTACACGTCAGTGTCAAGGAACAGAGAAGTGTTGCTCTCACCTGAAAAGCTTTGCTGAGCATGTGTTCCCCTTCCTTACTCCCGAGCAGGTTGATGATCACCTGTTTACCATACAACCTCCGCAGTGTAGTAAAGTGTCTGGACAACAAATATACAATCACATAATAAGCGTTGATTAGTAATACTCCATACATTACAACAATTATCAGAACACATTAAAGTCTCTATGCTTGGTACCAATGTTTAAACTTGATTATTACACACAATGAATGCTGCAGCCTCAGGGAATATATCAGAGATACTGTACAAAGACACGACACTTGTTTCAAACTGTCTCTAGTACATGTGTGGCAAAGGAATGCAAGTGACTTTGAATGGGATTAAATACACTGCAGGAATAGATGGAGCAGGAGCACCGTCCAGCAGAGAATAGCAGACCGAGGCTACTGTTTGTGTTTATAAAAAGATGTTCCCGTTAGCTTTGTTCTATCATCAGATTTTTAACACAGACATCTTGTCACTGCAGAAACTGACTAGATACGACAAAAGATGAGTCACACGTTCCGATCTAGAGAGATGCTGAGAAAGACTCGATGCATTGCCAACTACATGGTGTGGAAAAGTGATTAATTTGTTTAAAAATGTAACCGGCGTACCATCAGACGTGCTCTTCTCGGATACTGAAAAGCAAAGGGGGAAACTAAAGTTGAAATCTGGGCTTAGCTCAGTCAATCCTCAGAAGTCTAATATGTCTAGAAATTAAAGAACCATTGGTGTTCTTTATAGATTTCCAGCATTATGTTGCCCTGAACTCAGTGAACAGCATGGCTGCTCTGAGACTGATGACTAAGTGAAAGTTTGTATGGGTGGAGCCCGGCACGGCACTAACAAGTTGTGCCACAGTGATTAGAGGGATCGTCTGCGATCTGGGGGAGTTTAAGCCCAGAGACTTAAGTGTCCCAAAGCAGAGGAGCAACTCTAAAGTTGCTCTAAAGAGCAGCAACTGCTCTGCATCTGTAATGTGTCTGTAGACAGGGAATGGAACAACAGTCACTAGTTCTCAATGCCATGTATAAGAGATGTGCGAAAGGTCAAGGGGAGGACTTTTGCAAATAAAGTGTCCGCAATAAAAATAAAAGAGTTATTAAGGTCGACAGCTGACCAAGGACTATAAATGCGTCCTTTCTGTTCAGTTCAATAAGCCAGCCTGTGAGGACACATTTAAATAACATGTTCTCCTTTCAGAGTCTGGAGGGCTTTTCTCTATTGTGCCTTTGGCACTGACTGCAGGGCACATTAAGTATCTTAATAGCAGGAAACATGTTTTAGGAGAAGTGAGACATGCTTCCCTTTTAAAGAGTCACGTGAAGCGACGTCCGTTTTTGATGACGGTGTTACCCGTTTCACAAACTGCTTTGAGTATTTATACTATGTTCTGTAGCTTGTAAGAGCAGGACCGATTTCTACCGGCAGAATGCGTTTGTCTTTTTTATAAATTATTTGTGCCTGTACTTTTTTGAAATTCTAATTGTGTACTCATTAATTAACCCAGGACATGATTATGGTTTCTCTTGAACACTATAATAAATGTACTAGGCTCCATGTTCGGGGGAAATTAAAATGACATGACTCATCAAACCCGACAGTCGGGACTTATCAGCCTCACGTGACTGAATGAAAATAAAGATAAATGGTGTAAAAATGTTTTGTCTCTCCAGCTCTCTTTGACTTTAATTGTCTCAATAATAAGAGTTATTGAGGGAAATAACAGATCATGAATAGTTGTTCAGATCTACAATGATCACCTATATTAACCAGATGGTGAATCAGGAAATAAATCAAATATGAGACTTGACTTTAATCTGTGATCTGTAGTGATGGTAAGGAAAAATCTGATGAGTCCAATCAGCTGCAGCTTGTCAGACAATAAAAGTAGCTGGAAACCGCCAGACATTATAAACATTGATGTACATTACAATTACCTTTCGAATGCTGGAGCATTTGCCTCAAATCCCCTTGAGAGTTTGACACGATGAGAACCGACCTGCAGGTCAGAGACAGCCAGAAAAGACACAAAGAAAGTTACAGTGTTCTTCTTTACTTAAAATCAAATCCTTAAAAGGAAAGTTGCGCACGCACACGCACACACACACACGCACACGCACACACACACACACACACGCACACACACACGACACGTTGCAGATGAGCAGAAAACCTGCTGGTGAAGTCCGGATAGAAATTTTGGTAAACGAGACCTTTGTTCGGTGGAAAAAAAACAATTAACAGGGCATAGGAAAACAGCAATGCAGGGTCAGCAAAAGAACATTTGTTCATACGAAGACACTGAGCAGCAGAGGGATCTTGTTGCCGTCACCTTTCTTGAAACGTTTAATTTTTTTTTTTTCTTTTACCTTAATGCTTGCTTTACTTTTGTCTCATTTTGAAAGAATGCGGGTGATGACTGGATCCGGAGAAACACCAAAGTGCGTTACAGAGGTAAAGGCAGGCATGGCGCCACATGATGACCGCACCTTACTGGCTGAGCCAGACCCTTCACAGCAGCTGTCACATGGTTATCTACTCACTCGGAACTGCATGTCCCTACTTGTTCCCTACCCTTCACTGCTGATACATTCTCAACTTGTAATTATCTTCTCTTTTTTTTCTAAAAAGATCTTCTCATCCTGCCTCTAATGGCTTGTCATTAACAAAAAAGAAGACCATCTAATGTCATCATCCCTCCTGCAGCATTCAGTATCTGCCTCCTCTTTCTCTGCCTTGTCGCTTATTCAGGTCAAAAAGCAACATAGATGCATCCTGGGTCCAAACTAGTCAATGATTATTACCACTGCATGTACACATTTTGGTGAGGCTTGGTTTTGGCATGCGATTCTCAACATTTTGCTCCATGCTGTTGCCATTTTGTCACTCCATACTTACTCTTTCTACTGTTGTGCATGCTTTGCATATTTAATAACTTCCTGTGATGGCATTTGAAAGGACTCAGGTTGCAGCTGTACACCAAAAACCAAAACCTCTTCCTATCTTACTCCAACTCAACAGTTACAAATAAAACCTGGCGTGTAATTTCTAAACTCAAGCTCTCACTTTGATTGCTCTCTGATACTAAAAGCATTTAATACACAACAAACATTTCAAGGTTATATTTATATATATCATGCCAATTACAAGGTTTGTCCTTGAATGTTAATTATAGACATTCGTCAACCAATTCATTAGATATATAAATCAGTTATTGATTGATTACATGTTTGAATGTTCAGGATTTCTTAAATCTATTGCCTCCTAAACTACAAAGCATATTTGTGAATCGTATTGTGCTGCCACATACAAGCATATTCCACTGACGGTTCTTTTCCCAAATCAACCATAAAGTAATGATGAGTTAAGATTTCATCATCAACCAGGCAGGACTCTAGTAATAGACTTAGAAGAGGCAAACCTACCACTTTAATGATTAACATGTTTCCCAGTGGGGTAATTCCCCACTATTTCTAGTGTAAACTAACTGCACCGAGATCAATAACTCTGCTACTGAAACTATCCATTTTGCCCAGGGAAGTCATTTTAGAGAATGGAAAGGGGATAGTAAACTAACAAAGCCACAATTGGTAGAGGGGACTAAGAGATAAAACAGCGCCTTTAAAAAGCAGGAAGACTTATGTTCTGTCTGAAAACAACCCCGAGCCCACATCCCCGTGATTTCACCAAACTAAAGATAAGAGATAGACATTGTGGACTGCATAATAATATGACTAATATGGTCTTGGCTCCTCTTGGCCCTTCGAAGATATTTGGATATTTTTTTCCAGATTGTCAATTGTCACCCATCTAGTTTCCTTGCAAGTGAAAGGGAAGTGGTTAGGAGATGTTTTCAGACCAGGCTCTCACCTGACCAAAGAAGTATGGGAGCTGAGGGAAACAGAAAAATACCCTTTACCAACCACTATATCTATCCTTAACCTCCCCCACGTCTGATCTAATCCATGAGTCTGTGCAATGTCAGGACAAGGGCAGGAGAATCCCAGTGATGTTAACGTTATGCATTTAATAGGTGATCCTAGTCCCCGCTATAAATCTCCACATGAGACGTACTGGGTAACAATCCAGAATGGCGTTGCCTTGGTTTCCCCCCGTCAAGCCTTTGGCATTGCACAGAGAAAGCCTATATGCAGTATGAAAGCACCAGCACCAGCAAGAGCCAAAAAAAAGGTTATACCAGGTGGGGGTTCTCATCCATTCCATCACGGTGCCGACTCTCATTCAGGTGCAACAAAACACCCTTAATGGACTTTTTCTGAACACAGCATGGACAAAATGTGTTAAAACTAGGATAAAGATATCTAGTGTAATTACAAGAAGATGTTTCATTCCCCACGTATGCCAAATACAGAGCATTTTAATGAAAGTGTTTTGCAAGAGCTCCACATAGGCCTCCTCGCAGTTCAGTGCTTACACTTACACTGTGCATTCAACTGGGACTGATTGAGCCTTATCTGCAACGGCAGCATTTATAGAACCGGTAGGACTTTGACACAAGCATGAAAGCTGCTTTCGATTTTCATACAATGTGGCTAAATATAAGACAACCTCACGGTCACGATTCGGTGCAGGCTTTATAGGATGGATTTAGTTTACATTACCTGGATTCCTGGCTGTTCCCAGAAAAGAGGAATGGACCCACGGATCTGTATGAAGGACGAGACTTTGTCATCCAGGAAAATAACCTGTTCAAAACAAGAGGAAAGTTTGGTTGAACTCATTTGCAATGTAAAAAAAACACAATTTGTAAATTCATTGTATTAGAAGATAAGAGATGAGATAAGATAGTCCTTTATTAGTCCCTCTGAGGGGAAATTACGGTATTAGAAACACTTTTACTAAACCTACAGTAACATTACAGGATTATTGGAAGAATATAAATGGAAGATATTATAGCCTTTATAAACTGTTCAAAATATAAAGAATTGAGAATACTTCAATTCTTATCAAGGAGAAATCACGTCATATCGAGAAGTTACATCTTTTGGCATCTTTACTAATGGCACATTTTTTAGGCTCAAATCATTGATCATCATGACAAAAAGCTGTCAACAATACTGGAGCTGGCCAAAATAAACAGAACACCTGACAATACAATATAATATAACACAAAAACCTTGCAATTACCGCTACACATGTGAAGCTTCCAGTGTTCAATTTCTATTTAGACTTAGACGTTGAATGACCTCTAGGGTAGTTTTTGAATAAGCAAATATTGGTGTAGCTATACTGCACTACACTGTATTACAATTGTAGTAGTCCCAGTTATTCTGTCCAACCGACAGCTTTGTGTTTGTCTCCTGAAACAGGAAAAATACAAAGAAACAAAGCCACTCATTTTCTACAATGACGAGCCGGGAAGGAAGCTTGCATTTTCAGATGTACCTGTGTCTTCTGATAATGTGCTGACTCTGCAATAAAAGCAAAATACTGGACTGATGTTTACTCAAGAAGTTGAACTATGACAAAATGAAAAGCTTTAGACTTGAGCTTAACAAATAAATCAGTGTGCTGGAATATCATCATCATCACTACCCTGCTGGTTTTCCTGTAAGGGTTCAATACTTATGAATTTAAAATAGATTTATTGAACAATGTCATTTAACAGTGACTGTACAAAATGGTAGATCAATAGTGTTTCAAAACAAGGCTGTACCAGGTTTGCTCCTCACCAGTCAATAGATAACCAGTGTTTGAACAGGCTGTAACATCCAAGGTCATGTGACCATGCACGGGGCATGTAGGGACTTATATAACTATGGTATTAAACTGACCCCTTTCAACAGAAGTGAGAATTAATAAAAAACTGTAAATTATCGGAGTCACCTGTTCTGTCTCCACAAAGTTGGCCACCTGTCCGTCGTCATTTGTTCCACGGACGTTGAATCGTGTGCCAGCCCGCTCTGAGCTGAGGCGGGAGAAGATGCAAGCCTTAGCCTGTTTGTGGCCTGCATAGATGGTCCTGACCTCCACACCACCACACATCAGCCTCAGCAGCCAGTCATCACAGTTTACTCCGTAGTGTTTCAGGTGCAAGTGCAGAGATTGATTCCTTTTGATTTAATAAAGACAGACAACAGTAAACACACAAACAAATTCAGTATGAACAGTGAATCTTCACACTTAGGTTGCAAATCTCACAGCCCCCATATCACACATTCAGCAGAAACAATTTCACCAGAAAGACTATACAGAACGCAGAACATGTACTTCGTTCTTATTGACTATTTCAGAGATTGTTAAAGCCAAACACATGCCTATTAATCTCCCTATAACCTGAGAACAGTAATTGTGTCATGCTTTTACCAAAAGAAGCGGTTATCTGTTGTGTCCTCTAGGATCCTGCGATGTGCATTGAGACTCAAGTCCATGCTGACACCAGTGGCAGACCAAGCAAAGTAGAAGTGTCCTGAGTTCAAGACCTTTCGCACTTCAGCAATCCGGTCCTCATCTGCTGGATCATTCGTCAGTGATATAAAGTCTGTCTGTGTGACCCTGAAAACCTCAGAATCCTGCACCTTCCCCACAGAGCTGCATCCTGTCACAACCACCAGACTGTGGAGCATGGAGTCACCTGCATCAAGTTTGCCAAAAAATAAAAGGGACATAAGCATGAAAAATTGTAAAGATAAAACCAAGCAGTATATTAATTGATATGGAGCATTGCATTAAGAAAATATACAATAAAACATTAGGCCTAAGAGACTGGACAAGAAACAGTAAATTCAACTTTGGTGCCACTCATTATAAAGGAAAATCATTAGCCAGTCAAATCTCAGTCATCTTTAGAAGCTTTAATGTTTTAGGCCGCTTTTTCCTCTTGTTGTGATAACAAGAGCCTTCAAGGTCGTGTTGAGGGCAGGAGAATGCAGCTTAAAAGTAAGAAGCAACAGACCAAGAAAACAAGGGCCTTCACAGTCACACTGGTCAGAATCTGGCCTGTATCCAGGAAATTTCTGCAACACTGAGAAATGAATAAAAAAGATGTGCCTGTAGCTTACCCAGGTTTAGGCGGAGGACGCCCAGGATGCCATAGGCATCAAGAATCTTAGCATATGAGTTTTTGATGGCCTCCTTTTCAGCCGCCGCTAGAAGACAAACAGCAATGTAGGAAAAAGTTGGAAGTGCTCTCCTTCAAACCTTAAGATAAACACAGGCTATGACTTAATCATAGTGCAAAATCACATCCCTCATCTGATAGTAAATGGTAAGTCCCTTATTTCTCTTTACAGTGCAATCAAACAAGAGGTCTTACACAGAACGGCAACCGCCCCAGATTCAAACATGAGGCATTCTTCCCGGCTACGAGTTTCCACTATGACACTGTAGGGCGGTGGGTCCAGCTTGTGGTAAATGCGATATCCCTTGCTGAAGGCCATTGTTGATCCAAGATAAAAGACTATGTTATTACCTGGAAACCAAAAAGACAGAATGAATTAGCTTATCAGATAAGAGAAACACAATAAAATACAACATATATAATTCAAAGACTGCTAGGATGTATGACGACACATTGATTATTGATGAAGGGGTTATGTGATATGACCATACATCCCTTGCTCTTTAAGAAGTGTTTTTGTAGCTGACGTTGGAACTGGACTAAGAAATAAAACTATATACATATATAAATTGCTGTACACTACTATGTCTGTGAGGAATACAATGCTGGGCATGATATCTGTGACATTTTACTGAATGCCCTCCACACTATTGAAATGGGGCAACATTGCAAATTGCGTGGTGCTGAAATCTATAATTGCGAAATTAGACCATCAGTTCCGGGCCAAGCTAAAGGCCCAAACATACGGCAAACTAATCTTGTAAACTGAATGTTCGCTAGTAGCCGGAGATAAAGAGCAGTACGAATACTGTCAAACGATTACGTTAGGCCGGGGGGCTGAAATATCATCCGTAACGACACGGTCAGTCACGACTTTCTAGATACAGCAATAGCAGGAGGCGAAGCTAGCGCCGACGGTTACCTGGCACCGCGCTTCATCGCAGGATTTTGTGCACGTGAGAAACCAACTGACGAAACGAGAGTGATGAACTGATAAGGCTGCCTTGTGCCCATCTACTGCCAGACGACAGCGTTAGCTAGGTTAGCTAAATTAATCACAGAGGGTAAGGTATGATTCGCTAACTGACGATATGTTGATGATGGTACAACCTGCACGTCCGGGATGATAATCTCACGTTTACTAATACGTTGGTTTCGCGACTCGTTCAGTTCGTTCTGCGCATGGTGTTTAAATGTCAGCTCTATCTCACGGTTGTACATTTAATTTAAAATACATAGAAGAAGGGCTGAAGATTTTAATTTACCGTGTGGCCCCGCCGGGTTGATACTCCGCTGTCACAACAAGATTTTTTTCCCTGCGTTTGTAAGATGGTACATTCCGACACTAAGCACGCCTACATCACGTTACCGTAATACGTCAAATAATACCGTGCGCGTTTGTACAAGGGCAACGAAAATACAATATTTATAGTAAACGTCGATAAACACATATATTATAAAACATTATTTAAGCTATATCCAGTGGACTTTCATGGAGTATTTCCAACATAATTGAATTTGCAATAAATAGCCTGGTAAATTGACAAAATGTTGTCGCCCGATTTTGCTCCTGACTGACATCTCCATCGATCGAATCAACACAGCCTTGAAAGACAGCTGTCCAATCGTATATGGTAAAGGGCAGGACTTCATGTTTCATAATATACGCCCGCCCTAAGAGCCATAAAGGCATACGCTTCTCTTTTAACAAGGAAACAATCGTCCGCTCTTAAAATCGCAGGGACGGGAACAAAGCATGACGCAAGCGTTTATTTAAGAGGTAAGAGTTATACTGCATGTTCTGGTCAACATATTATGATACAACTGCTAAGTTGTTGTTGTGTTCCATTGTGTGTTATCTAAACATTAGCATAGCACCAGTCATCTTGCAGTGTTGACTGAGGCAAAGTGTAAAGTGACGTTACAGGGTTATCTTATTTTGTCAGATACTGTTGATTCAATAATGCACTTGTAATGTAACTCTCTGATCTGATCGATGATACTCAAAAACAACTCAAAAAATATTATCTAAAATTCGACGTAGAGTCTAGTCTGTCTTATAACCTGTCTCTTGCATAATCTTCAAGACAAATACTGTGGCTGTCATTACCCTTCACACCGAATATTGTAAGTGAAGTGTTGAAGATTGCTATGTACAACAACAGAATGGTCTTTATTACACTGGTAGTTTACTCTATGTTTTTTTCAATACCTAGCATGTATTTTTTTATTTAGTTTGTTTTACTATAATGTCTGTGCAAACTTACTCTCTAAATGTGTTCTCTTTATCTTTTTTTAAGGAATATTGCAGCCCCTCAAAATGAAGGGTCTTTTCCTCGTGGAGCCTGTGGTTGCACTGTACGCGTTCTCCGTTTTCCTCTTCTTTCCTCTTGTGCAGCAGTATGTGTACCGGAGGCTCTGGCAGGAGCTGACAAACACCACCTATCCCATCTCTGACAATGGTTCCAGATGTGCAGAGAACAACAGCAGCAGCGGCAACCAATCCAGCTACCATGAGGTTAGTCACATAATCACTGGATGTAAGAGAGCATGTATTCAAGTAACTCCAGGTAAACGGAGTATTCTCAATTACAAATTGTTTTCTTCTTTTCTTCCACATGAATCACGCTAAGAATGAATGCACTGGTATATTTCTTTCAGTATCCACTTGAGTAACATTATTTTTAGTACAATAAGTATTGAGATTTTGTAATGGCATTAATACTTTTACTACTACTATTATATTATGTCACTTATGTTCATACAGACCGTCATGTGTGGACAGCAGACTCTCACTCTGCTATACGGACAATTGTTTTGCACAATTACGGGGCATTGAGTGTTTAGTTTAATCTGTGTAGTTTAATCTACACAGGCCTGCTTGAACTTCTTTGCTTCCATAAAGACACAAGAGGAAAACATGTGATTGGATGAAAGCTTCTTCTTCAAACCAGCTGAAGACAGAGCAACAGACAAAGACAGGATCCGCGCAATCAGAAAATAAGTTAAAAGGGAAAACATAATCATAATCCATGTAGTTTATTTGTGAAAAACAATTAAATGATAAAATAGCTATCACTTTGTGAGTCTGTTTAGGCCAGAATTGAAGGCTTAGCTGTCCCTGACGGCCCACCACTGACATTATAGGTGCATTCTATTCATCCACACTTGCAGAACATTGTTACTAGTATCTGTGTTCAACTTTATTTCATGATGCATAGTACAGTTTCTTATAAACCTTTTAGATCCCCTCTTGCAACACAGCTCAGTTTAATTATCACATAATAACTTGTTAATTCACAGCAAGTAAGACTAGAACACACCAAGGTATACCACCTGTAAACATTTAGAATAGATATATTTCCCTCCAAAAATACTCGAGAAACATATTTATAGAGGACGAATGAAACTAAGCAGGGAAGTGAGAACAAACACATTAAACCTGTTAAACCAGGGGTGGGCAAAGTACAGCCCGCGGGCCGTATCCGGCCCGTTGGGCGTTTTAATCTGGCCCACCAAGTATTATGATTATTCTAATTTAAAAAAAATAATTAAAAATTGACTTTTCCTTTTTTTAAATATTATTAATATTAGGCCTGGCACTAAGGGCGGCCCTGGCGGACATAACGTCAAATCGACATCGCATTGGCATACATGTCTACAGGTAGCGACATTTAATTTTCTCAGCTATAATCTAAGACATCTGAGTGGAGCTACTTAGCTGTCAGGGATAGGAACTTTAGTCATGGTTTCACATTTATAAAATTATACCATAGAACTGCATGCTTGGAAGTTCTGTCAAACTCCGTCGCGGAGAGTACATAAATTAGTTCAGGCTATTGGTCCGGCAATCCAGAATATTTTCTGTGCCTCATACGGCCCCCTGGGGAAAATAATTGCCCACCCCTATGTCAAACACTAAACTTCTGCACCTGATGCATTTGTTTCCTTTGGCCCTGAAACCACAAATGCAGTGCTTTCATTCTGTTTGGTTTCATGACATTGGCGCCTCACTCTTCATGTTTAATTTCTGTCGTTACTTGGGTAATCGGGAACTTGAGGGTTGTTATTGTTCCTTTTGAGGTCTGCAGACAGTCTTAGCATGACTTTTAAACTTTACCATGTTCTCTCTTTCTGTGTTTTCAGGAGGTACAGAGGCAGGCATCCCTCTTCTCCCTCTACACAGAGATCTTCTCCACAATCCCCTCTTTGGTTGTCACCCTCCTGCTTGTGGCTTATAGTGACCGAGGAGGACGCAAGGTCACAATCATCATGCCTTTGTTTGGCACGTTAATTTACACCTTGGCCTTCCTGGCAGTGTCCTACTTTGAGCTCAACATTTACTTGCTCATCGTCGCCGCGCTTTTCTCTTCTATGTTTGGTGGATTTGGGACATTCCTTGGGGGCTGTTTATCCTACATAGCGGACTTGTGCAAGGATGGTCGCCAGAAGACACTGCGCATGGCTGGAGTGGACATGATGATTGGTCTGTTATCTGGGGTGGCCGCAATATCCACAGGCTACTTTGTGAAAGCTGCAGGCTTTAACTGGCCTTTCCTAACCTCTGCGTTGTGTCAGTGTTTGAACCTGCTCTTTGCAATTTTCATCCTGGAAGAGACTGTGACGAAGACTCCCACCGATTCCGTTAGTTCAGATGGGTCTCCTCGGTGCTCAGCCGTGAAAGAAATTATCTATGGAGTTTACTTCATGTTTGCAAGGGCCAGCCGCAAAAGTAGGAATCTCTTGGTCCTCCTGATACTCATCTTTATCAGCTTCTCCTTCTCCTATGTAGGTGGGAACTCCTTGACAACGCTATATGAGCTGAATAAGCCACTCTGCTGGAGTGAGATTTTGATTGGCTATGGAACAGCGTTGTCCACCACAATGTTCCTGGCCAGTTTTGTGGGAGTATCAGTGTTCACGTACTTTGGTGTGCCACAGCTGGTCATTATCATGATAGGGATCCTGTCCGTCATATCAAGCATGGTCCTGATGGCGTATGCTAAGACCACTTTCCTGATGTTCATGGGTAAGAAAAACTTCTCTAGCGAATGTTGCTTGAAACCAATAATATACTAACACTAATAATAGCCTTTGAATCTTAGTGGTAAAAATCACTTATCTGTCAGTTGTTTACAAGCTCAAGTATGTGCAGGAACAGAATTAAAACCTTCACATGGTATATTTTTTCCCCTGTTTTCAGAGAAGTTCAGTGATGTTAAATTGTTTGATAAGCGCATTGGAGGTTTATTAATGTGATTCACCTTTTACTGTATATCAGATATTGGCAGTTGTGTAGTGACATTCTGCCCAGGAGTTGTGGCCTTGTAGTCTGGTTTAATAACTAACTAATACGCTTCTGTATTGCTAACATCACATATTTAAAATTCAAAATATCAGTTTATTTTGCTCTTTTACAATATATAAGATGGAGCTCAAAGTGAATAAATGGGAGTAAAATGACATGACATATTTTAAACGTAACAGACATCTACAGTACAGAATATAATATGAATGAGTAATATAAAACAGAAACTAAATTCACATAACAGGCGCATTGCACAGGTTTTTGATAGTATTGCATACTATATTGAGTATTGCAATGTATGCAGATGAAACTATATAATTTTGATGTACTATCACTCCATTGTTTATTAATGTTTTCATGTATCCGATTTGCGGATGAGTGACATAATAATACAAAAATAACCCTAAACTACTATGAAATAGGAATATATTATATTTGTGATGTGTGCATTTTACAACTTCACATGGGTACATCATGCATTATGAGATGTAATATATAGTGTGTCTTTTGTTATTTGTTACCACAGTGCGGGTGCCAATGCTTCTGTCCATCATGCCTTTCCCTGTTCTGCGCTCCATGACATCAAAGCTCACCTCGAAGTCTGATCAGGGTAAGTGGGTTCAAGGCTCTGCAGGAGCCACAGAGGCGTGTCGCTGTGTTTGTAGACTCAAGGTCAACTGAAAAGTTGTCTATCCAAGCAACTTTATGATGCACTTGAAAACAAAGCACTTGCAAGTTTCTGTTGTTTGATTTTCCACACAGTGTGTTTAGTCGCCCATGACATCAAGAAACTTGTTTTTCTTCTCTCCTGGATGTGTTTTTCAGGAGCCCTGTTTGCCTGTCTTTCCTTCCTGGAGAGTTTAACTAACAATGTATCAACTGCAGTATTTAACAGCGTCTATGCTGCTACGCTGGCATGGTACCCCGGCTTCACCTTCCTGTTGGCTGCAGGTCTATGCGCCATCCCACTACTTTTCCTAGGGTAAGCTGTACATTTTGCCACTGTAGCTAACACAACAGCAAAGGACCGTACCAGAACATTGTTTGTACTATGCAAATAGTCAATAACATAACATATTTCACCAAACAAACACTTTATTTTGGCTTAGTCACTGTACTAACACCAGTTTTGCTTGACTAGTTGCCTTCCGTTGTTTTGGCACTCAGGAGACCAGAACACTTGGTTCTTCATTCCTTCATCCAACTTCCCTGTTCTTCCGTTTGTTTAGTATCACTGAGTCGGCAGAGTAGTTCTGCTGACTCTGGGAGGTGAAACATAAAACTCTTTGGGTGAATTCATCTCTGTCACATGCACTGCTTCTTCTGTTACTGTACACGGTGAGTAAGTATAACAAAGCTACTCGGTCAGCATAACAACCCGGGGTAGCATGCGCTTCACATGAAGAAATCCTCATTTTATTATTGTTGAGATGTATATTATTGAGATGTATATATTATTGCAACATTGGAAACATCGGTGACTTTGGGGTGAAGAAATGGGTAAAGGGTGAAAATGTGTTACTCTGGCAGGCTGGAGCAGGAGCTTTGTTGAGAAGACAGTTGCAGTTTATTTGGAATTGGTGGTCTTATACCTATTTTTGCTTATGCCTGCTTTTTTTTTTTTGGACTTTTTAGGGTCGTGTGTCTGACAGGAGTAGATGTTACCGAAGACCTCAGCGATCAAGACCCTCTCTTCCAAGGAGAGGAGGATCTTGTAGAAGATCAAAACAGCAACGTTCCAGATCTTACCTGAGCCACAGCCGGACAAATCACCAGCACCTAATGTTAGCCTTTCATGATTTATTTTTTTACAAAAATACCTCATAGACTCTCGTTAATAATTCAGGGTATATTTATTCTGGTATTGACTTAAATGTGTTGGGATTCAACAGGGAGTTGTAAATCTTTTGTATTTTGGAATTAGACACTTCAGAGTAAAGCAGGGATGGGATGTGAAGTGAAGTGCATTCAACTTAACCGGTCTTCCATGAAAAATGTTAAGAATCATTGCACGTTATGTATATCTCAAAATGGCCTGACTGCGACGTTACTAACACGTACAAAAAGTACAGTTGTTACAGTGTGATACGATTTACATTTGTGCTACAATGTTTGTTAATGCCTTTACAAAGGGCTCCACTGTCACTTGTTTTCAAGTAGACATTTCAAGAAACACCAAATGCAATATAAATCCACTTTTTTTTGCATTTAATCAACTGGAACCTACATTAAGTGAAAAGAACAAAACAAATGTTAGAGTACATGTATAAAGAATGTCAATAACCCGTAGGGAGGAACCAGTGCTTTGGAAATAAATAATGGTCTCTATTTAAAAGTCCTCCAACTTCATTGTTTGATCATTGGGATGATAAGAAAGGAAAATGCCCAAACGATAGAATAATGATGATGATGACGATGATGATAGGAAAAACTACAAAAAGACAACAATTAATTCTGTAGACATGACATCTATTGCTTCTGTCCATCTGGGGAGAGGGATCATTCTCTGTTGCTCTCCTGAAAGTTTCTTCCTTTTTTCCTCATTAAATGGTTTACAAATTTTTGATTTTAGGCAATACAAAATAAACTGAATTGAAATAAACATTATTCAGTCTGTTCTCAGCAGAATTAAAATGTAAGAACATTGGTGGGAGTTGTATCATTGCATTTACTCTTAACTGGGACACATGGAATGACACAAGGGAACTTTAGGTATGGTTTTAGTGAACCATCCCGCAGGAACTCCTGAGTGTTGTTTTGTGACTCACTTTCAAATGTTGTCATTATATAAGTTTGTGCTGTGCTTTTTTTTCAATCAATAGTAATATTATGACAACATGTTGTGTTTGTACGTTCTGGTTGGTTTCTATATTGTTCCTTTTAGGATATGTTCATGACTTTGTGTATATGCAATAAAATAAATAAACAACATGTTTTATTGGTAATGCATAGTCCCTCTAACACAGTCCCAAAGATGACCATCAATCAGGGTTTTGTCTTGACTGTTTGTGTTTTTGCAAGGCAATCTTTATCTTGATGAAAACTAATTAGACATCCAGTCAATTGAAAAAAAATACAGACATTTTCCAATACTGAGTTTGGTTTGTAACGATTAAGAAAAAGAACAAATCAGAACTTAAATATTAACTAAGATTCAACTTATTCCCTCAAGCCCCAGACTCATGTCAGCACCAACAAAATGTAATGCTTTCATGCAGTTTTTTAGCCTGAGATATATGTAACTATAAACTGTCAAGTTGTGCACATTTTCCCCGGTTGTAAAAAGTTGTTATTATAGCTTTGCCTCTTATTTAAATAAGTTTGCTGTATCACAGCACTAGCATGTGTTATAATACTCTATTTCCAAGTGAAATATTATACTGAACAACATGTCCCTGCAGGTCAGAACTGTTTCATTGATGCTGTAATTTGATGACCACTAGGTGTCACCCTTGGTCCAGCCTTAGAGGCTCACTGACACGCAGCATGTCAGCCAACACTATATGAGTCCAACATAAGCTGTTGCAGACTTGGAAATAAAGAGTAGGTCTATATATATTTTTTATCCTTCATGTTGTTTTCCAATAAAACACTACAAATTCATGAATGTAGCTTTAACTCTCTTTTATGTACACACTCCTTTTCACACAGAAGAGCGAGAGAACTCCGCTCTAGATTTCATGTTTTTTTCAGAGGCTACAAAGAGACTTTTGAGAACTCTAAATTTAACTCAAACAAACTTCATTATGTTGTCAGTGCAGCCATGATGTAACGTAATGGTCATATGAAGAGCCGTCTCCACAGAACGTCATCGTCCTTAATACAATAAAAGTACATTTTAGCAGAATATAAGTCGCCCGGTGCAATCAATACACCAGAAATTAGGTTTGGTGACTAATTTCCATTTATTCATTATGAAGGTGAATCTCAAAATGAATCAGCACTTTTTTTTTCCAGAAATGCATGCACCCAACACCTAACACAGACTCTATTGTTCCTCACTCGTCTCATATCTCATAGTTGTTGTATTTCATTTTCCTGTTCCAAATTCCGAACTTACCACCTCCTGCCTTTGTCCTCTAATACATGCTAGTGTGTGAAACATATTTTTCTTAGACTCGCCCCTTTCTGATAGAGATGTGAGATTCAAGGAAAAACATGTAAGCGTGCAAACAGTGTGTGTCTTATGGATTATGAATAGACATCACAAATCCTGGCATGGAACCCTTTAGATTGCATGTTTAGTTACTTGACCATTGAGTGAGTTAGTGTGGACACAGGCAAGCATGTAAATAATGTCTGAACCACTACAACACACTCATGAATCTGCATCGAATATAAAACCAGATAAGATTTACACACAATGCATTCCAGGTGTACATGTTTGTTTTCAGTAAGTTCACATTATTTCGGTGAGTTGAGGGACGTGCTTTGCAGAGGAAGAATGGAAACCCCCATAATAACACAACAGACATACTCTAGCTTTGGAAAAGGTAGACCTCCTTACACTTTAGAACTAAAACCATGTTGCTTTTGAACACTGAAGTCGAAGAAAATGCCAGTTAAAGTGTTTCCTTTTTTTAAAATGTATACTTGGCACGTCGGTTTGAATTGGCTTCATTCACGGAAACCCAAATGACGTCTGATCATAATGTGCAGCTATTTGATTTCCATCCTCAAGACTTGAGAGCCGTGACTAGAGCTTGATTGTAAGGTAACGTTGACACTGAGTTTGAATCAAGCTCCCGGCGCTGGAGGTTACATGAAGGATCATCTGAGGCAGGTCCTGTTTGGCACCAGGCATGAGGTTTCTGGTTTAAGTAGAGATGGAGGTGTGGAGAGTGACGAATATCTTGCAGGCGAAGAGACAGTTTTCCTAGGGGTAAGGAGTTGAGGGGGGAGGCAGCCATGTTGGTGGCTTGTGTGTGTCTGGCATGCATGAGGTTGTCGGGATTAAAGCGAAGCAAGCAGGCAGGGGATCGAGGGTCTTTGGTTTCTGGTTTCCAAACTAGCTGAATCAGCAGTACGATTATCTGCACCACATCACATCGCCAATAGCTCAATCTCTGAAGTCGATCCAGTTAGTTGCTGACAGACCCTCTCTTTATCTCAACGTTCTGCTCTCCGGGAGGAGATAATTCACTACGATGTAAAAAAACAAACATTTGAGGTGGTTTGTGTGACTAAAGCTTTGGGTGCAATAGAGGGACTCCCCAAGCTGGAGGGGTGTGATCATTTGAGGATGATTTGATCACACCAGGATGCTGCATATCTGTTTATCCTCAGTTTTCAAACAGAAAAAAAAGGCTCAACAGCACAGGGCTCAACCATGAAAGACTTTTTTTGATTATTTAGTAAGGATATAACTGGTTTAATTTACATCTGTCATACAAATACAGAATTTTAATGTTAGAACTAAGTGATGTGGGTTGATTTTGCTGACCACAAAAGTTATTTCTGACATGTGTTCTACAAGTGAGAAAACAAAAAAGGTACACAGAAATCTTAATGCAAACTGAATGCCTTAAAGTTTACATGTGAGCAGCTTCAGCCTCTGCAGACTTTGCAGTTGAGGAAGCGCTCAGTAGTAGCGACACACACATTTTCCCAAGCAGGTTATGACCTTCATGGTTGAATGTCTGCTTCTTTTCACACTTAATAGGCCTTTGGTTTGCAGTTTACCATGTCACAACTGTACTGCACGGCTATTTTCTACTTGTACGATTACAGGCACTCGCAATATAAATTTAACCAGGACAGTTAGTTCCACTATGTCAGCTGAACCATCAGCTGGAGGTTATTCATCCTTTCATTTCTCTTCCAAACCTTTTTCCTTCTCCGAAGGTTGCGCTGCACTTATAATTGCTGAGGGATGGTATCAGTGATTTCAATAAACATGGTGGGTTATGTTGATGGTCATCCCATCTATACTTCAGAGGATCGAGCTGAAGGTTGTTGTACGATGGTGCTACTCCGCTGAGACCGAAATGATTACATTTAGTGTTTGAAAGCTTTGAATGTAATTTGTGCCGAGCAACGCCTTGAGCCACGTTAGCTGGTGATGAGCCGGAGTCTTGAAGAATGGCAAATCCCCCATCTCTAGAACAGTGGCAAGGGAAAGGTCACTCTGACAATCAATACACTGCCTCTCTTAGTTTGCCTGGTTCTGCTTCAGAGCGTCAGACTAATCAGCCTGCTGCTCGGATTGAGAGGAGAAGTCAGGAGGAGATCGGGTGGAATGAAAAGAGGAAATCTAGACTAATTCGGATATATAGTCACATTCAGTGTATGTGCTTTTAATGCAACTGGTATTGTCATCATTATCCTTACAAATGCTAAATCCAAATGATTCTTTATTTTGGTCTCCAGTCTCTTTTCTCTGGTCTCCCTTTCCTTGGGAAGGTTTTATTGTCTCTTTAGGTTTATTAACAGCAACGTGTGTCTTAAGTGGGTTCACACTAATTGCATTTGGTTGGGGCGTGCTCTTAACCACACACAAACACAAGCACACAAACGGACAGAGAGAGGTATCTCTGGTCAAATTAGAAGCTCTCCAGTTTCACTCTAACATTACAGGAACCACAGAGCTAGTTAACCGTCTGTTTAGCCACACCGGCGAATAGCAAGCCAGCACGGTGCGGAGTGATGTGTGAGCGCAGGGTCACATCTGTATTTATCAGATTCTCTCTGAGCCAACCCATGCCTCCGTTATTTGCAATGAGCTCATTTTTACAGTCTATTTCTGGTTTTAACTGGTCTATTATTAATAAGCTTTTTCATTTTGGTTTGCATTAGCACGGTTTCGTCAGCGCTCAAAAGCATCGAGTTTCTAATTATGGCCTTAGAGTGGAAATTGTCCACACAAAAAAAAAGCAAAATCAGTATAAGAAGCATATAGTATGTCATGCTATTAACTAACAGATACCCATTACATTCAGTTGCTAATACACATTATAAACAATACAATACAAACATGTCTGGTAAAATATTAAAGGACAAGTTTAGTGTTTTTGTATATTTTTCTCACAAAGAGACAATAAGCAACCATGTGCGTCTGTTTCTCAATACTTCCTGACTTCCCTTCCTTGTCTCAGCTACAAGCCCAGTGGGTCCGACTAAATATGTTAATCTTTCACGAATATCTAGTTTCTTCTTTTAAAGGACTCAAAAATTTGGCCACTGTCGGTTTTATGTTACTCAAACAGGAGTAAATAGCACATTTGTTTGAGACTACTTTCTGCGGGGGATTAATATATATTCGGTTGCCAAGTGAGTATTTCCTACAGCAGGATGGTTATATATGGAAATAACTCAAAATAAACTAAATTACTGGGTTCGGAATTATTAAATCCCCCGATGTTCAACAATGGAGTCAGATGATACATCTGGACCACATTTTAATGAAGCAAGTTATTTGAGATTCATTGTATTTTGTCTATCAAGCCAGTGCCATGAACCCAAACATGACATCGGAAGTCTCCATTCCATTTGGTACAGTAGTAGCTAAAAATAAATGGGAGTTGGGCAAAGGGGGATACAGGGATATTATGGTGCATTTATTGTCCATGTGGCCCCAGGGGCTTCTTCTCTCTCTCCTCTCTTCCTCTATAACAATAGGAGAGTTCTTGAAGGAAAAACTTTCCGCAAGAGTGAGACTACTCCAATGTCTTAGAGCCTTTTTTCTAGTTCCTGCTGTCCTCTCCAGCCAGGAAGGACTAGGACTGAATCTCTGTGAGGCATTTGCAGAAGCAGACACTTTTCTAGCTTCCAGCAAATAATGTCCTCATCTTCTTTTCAGAGGTCTTCAGACTTATTTGTGTCTACTGGAAAACTGTTAACATCTGTCCCATGTCTGCCAGTGATTGATGTCGACCATGTGAGTGATATCAGCAATATCACAAACACATATGAACACATGCATCTGCTGTACAGAGAGCACATGGGCTCATATACAAGACAACCAGATATGTGCACATGATAGCTTTATTGGCTGTCACCTCCACTGTTCAAGTTCTTGTTTTGGAATATGTAATCTTGTACAACATAAATAAATCAAGACATGACACAACCTATTTCTTTAGAGGCGCTGGGACGTGCTGGCTTATTTTCTCATTTAACCCAAAAGAAAGTCAAGACTCTCAAATTTCTAATTATTTCTATTTTTTTTTCATTTTGCTGTTTTACTTTCCCAAACAAAGCTGTAACCTTCACCCTAACCTTAAATAAAGTTGTTCAAGTTTCTTAATCATAATATGCCTCAAAGTTATTTTACTCGCTGAAATGTAATCACACGCAAACCCTTCACAACCGTTCACACAGTACTCTCCTAGCTATTCTTTAATGTGGGATGTGCTCATGTTCAAAGTTTGGATACTCATACATTATGTTGATAATCTGATATGCAGAGGATGATACACATGCATTGCATGGCAGAATAATGTAGTGAAATCATATAGATTTAAAAATGACGAATGCTGTATCATAGATAGACGTACACAAGCTAACTAACAATATCCACTTGGAAGTGTATCATCACTGAGAAGGATGCACCCATTGTACCTTGTAAACATATCTTACAAGTCAATAAAAATATCCATATCCTGGGTTTGCAAGTCTTTTTGGAGGAATGAAAGCGTCCTTTACTATTTAATGTTGTATTTGAAGACAATATCTAAATCATACATTTATTCCCCTAAAAGAGAAGAAGAAATGGAGTTGAGGGTGCTTTAAAATCCCTGCACCTGGAGCTGTACTAACTCTGCCAAGATGTTTCCTGGAGTTCAGCTGTTACATGCTAACTGGCACACTAGGGGGTGAAACCAGATGCTTTAAGCAGGACAACTTAATCCTTTTGTTCTACACTACTTACTGATAAAATGGAAATAACCTTTCTGGATGAAGCCAAGATACTTTAATCATAAACTAGACTTTTCAAAATTCCTTCTAAATGCATGCCATCTAACCTTTCATTTTCTTCTAAATGCCAATGTTTAAAACAATCTTTTGGCGTTTCCTCCAAATACAGTGAAATAATTTACCCAAAAAGAAGCTGGCTACTTGTCAGTTTCAGATTTGACATGTGTTGCCACTTTAAACAGTGAACTTGACCCAAATTATCTGGCTGTGGACTCTGG
This sequence comes from Clinocottus analis, assembly GCF_023055335.1. Taxonomy (NCBI): domain Eukaryota; kingdom Metazoa; phylum Chordata; class Actinopteri; order Perciformes; family Cottidae; genus Clinocottus; species Clinocottus analis. Next base: position 11,662,599 of record NW_027176207.1, on the reverse strand, counting down.
AATCTTAACATTACCAGATATCATTGTATGTGACACAGTTTGCCCGGTGCTGGCTATATTGATTAGCAGTGATGCAGAGAGGTACGGTTAACACTCCTTTGACCTATTGATTATCACTTTATCAGTTTGGCCCACTTACTGTGCAGTGTTGCTTTGTAGTAAAACAGGAAGCACAGATAGGCAGTGAAATGTTGATATTTCAGTAAAACGTACAAAACATCTAAAAGAGGAGAGAGTCAGAAAAAGACATTCGATGGGAAACACTGAGCAGCGCTCCTAATCGTAAGATCTCTTATCGTACCAAACACTTTATAAGGGAGGGTCAGTGAATCCGATATAGAAAAGAAAAGCATTTTGTGCCATTGGTTTTTCCATTCCCTCTGCTTCACAATGGTAACAGTTTCCTAAAATCAACATTTCCAATCTTGACAAAAAAAACTCATGAAATCTTTGGCGACAAATACCTAGTCTCCAAGCCAGATTTAGAGAGGAACTACAACACTATTGTTCTCTGAGATTCGTGCACAATATGTCAACAGCAACCCAGCTGAAATATTTTCTTCCACGTAGTGACTGTGCTGGGCGACCTCTCCCATGGGCTCAACAGACATCAGCTAATCAATGCTAAGCTCTGCACAGTGTTTTATACAAGCATCCATGTTGAACTGTATTAGTTTCAGAATAGGAATTGTTGTAGTTCATGCTTCTTCTCTTTCTTGTGTTAAGTTAAATGAGAACACGCCACACACATGTTGTACTTTAAATACAAGCCAGGAGGCTTGCATTAGTTTCGCATTAACACAGGGGGAAACAACAACTTTGCTCTGTGCATAGGTACACACATCTTCATACCAGCACCTCTCAAGCTCAAAGATGAATATGTTATGTATTGTATGTTTGTCGGGATATTTGTTTTCCAATGTATTTCATGCCAAGTTAAGCTAAGCTAACGGTCTGCTGGCTCTATCACTTCAAAGATTTAAAAGGCTAAGATCAATTTTTGCTGAAACATGTCTCAACTAATAACTATTTTGCTACAGTCTTTATCTTAACTTCTAGCTGTGCATTGGTTCATACCGTTTGTGTATGCATCCCTGTGTATCGTGTGTTTATGGAATCGGTCTCATGAGTAACCATGACCATTAAAATACTAGTAAATTTAGCAAGCAACACGTTTTAAACAGTTTAGTTAAGCTTTGAAGTGGTCTGCTGCTACCCTCTGTATTTTAAGAAGAAAAAAAATCCTGTACCAAGCACCCAACAAGCACATGCCCTGCACCAGCTCCAAGCACATGTCCTAAACACAGATTTAGTAAATTACAGCCTGCGCATAGAGCTCTTTAAAAAGCTAACACTTTCTCTGATGCCATTTAGTGGAAAGCAGACCACATGCCAGCACACACACACATACAGTAGCCCATATGTAGCTGCAGTTGACTGAGGTGTACTGAGGTCAGCAGTGTTGGTATAGGATATCCTGTTGATGCCACCTCAAGGCTGAGGATAGTGTTAAATGAGGGAAGACACAGCTGGAGTCGCTAAGTGTGCTACTTTGATCCTGATGTGTTTGTTGCTAACGGCTGGCAACAGAAAAGTTAACGCTCACAACTGTCTCCCCTTAAATGTTACAGTTTATTGAATACTCTGGGCTTTGAATCAATCACAAGATAAGTCAAGATGTCTATAATCAGTTCAGATGCAACATTCAAACATAATTACAGACTGAAAAGGGTTCTAATATTTGGCTTGAAATATAGTAGCTTTTGTTAAAAAGTCCTTCATCCACTGACAAGGAAACATTGACTGTCTGGCTTCTCGAAACCTGCTTGCTTTCATAATTCTCTTGCTTACTCCAATGTCTTGAAACCCAGAAAACAAAAACAAAACATTGTTCTTCAGCTGATCATATTTATTCATATTCGTTTATTGATAATGCAACCAGTCCTGCTATCTCCAGGCGATTACATCTTGAATTGGAATCCAGTGGAAGAGCCTTTCCAGACCCCTCTGGTCCGGCCCAAAATAAGGAAATGATGAGGAAACGAGAGGGTGAACATGTCAACATGCAACACTAACTAAAGCATGGTTACATTTTCCAAAATGTTAAAGCGCTATCCAAATTTGGAACAATGGTTTTAAGTGTTCCAACTTTCTTGAGTTAATTATTGGAGACATGCACTTCACCAGTATGTCCCAATAACAGGCTGAGGCTGAGCAGGCTAAAATGTTTAAATTACTGAGAATTAGAAGAGTCTAGAGGGTTTGTCGATGTACGTTCTGACAGTTTTCGGGCTAGGCTGCAGAACTGCGCCTTTCATATATTAGATTTCAATACGTTCTCTTGGGAAGGCTGCCTTTCAGGTGACACATCCAGAACTTTTAAACACCAATATGTCAATATCATTCTTTCTCTGTACTTTTGTGTAATTATTGTGAACAGAATGGGACCATAAGATGATGGGCAGCTTCTATCCCACAGCAGTGGTGGTTTACAGCAAGTGTTTTTAAAAATTATGACCACATTTTCCATAAACGGCTTTCTTTCACAAAGAATATCTTTATTTCTTCTGGTTGAGAGTTTGCATCTTTGCTTTACCGAGGAAGATAAACACACTGGATAAACATAGAGATTTAGCTGAGGGTCTTTTTAAATCTTCCCTTCTGCCATTGTAAGAAAGTAATGTTCAGTGTGTGCTAGAAACAGCAGGACAACTTTCTTGATTTTAATCTCGAACTGATCCATGAGGGTTTAGGGAATTTAGACTTGAAGGCTCATTAATTTAAATGACTTATGGGGACTGCTATTACCTGCAAATGTCTCTCTAGTAGGTCTGTCTTCAAAAGCATTGAAATATTTATCTCACAATGATTATTTATTTTTGTATACAAATGCTGTATTTGGCATTAATGGGCTATCTTCAGTTCTTAGATGTTTTTTTTTATATATTTGAAACGACTGCCTGTTTATCAGTGCCTTTTTCTTCCAGAGACTTTAGGAGTGGCAGAAAAAAAGGGAAATGTGCAAGATCTGAAATTGAGAGCAAATCAATTGCCTCTCAACGACTCAACATGGCTAGTGTCTTACAGATAACGCTGCTGACAACGCTCAAACTACGGTGAAACTGCTGACAGAGCCAGCAGTGTTCACTTGAAGGAGAAACAGGAGAGTGGGTGCGACGATTCTTTGTCTTTCACGATGGCACTATCTGTTGTAACCACTCTATGAGGACGGTGCAGAGCAGCATCACTAGCCTCACTAGCTAACCGTGAGCTAGCTAGTGAGGCCCAGATGCACAGACATGCACTAAAAGCACAAGCGGTCGGACAGGCTACGTAAACAGAGAAGGTAGAAGCCCGGACTACAAAACACAGAGGGAGAGCAACTTCTTTCTCTGCTCAGGTAAACAATGCTCCATTATATCTTTACATAGCAAATAGTGGCTTGCTGCTATATTAATACTTAGAATGTTTAATACAGCTTCGCTAAGAAGTGAGAGACATGTTTGGAGGGAGCAACTAGGGACACAAGAGTTATGTAATGTTGAAAAGACAATAATTCTGAGATGATACTGTCACTAAAATGAAAACCACCTGCAAATTAAAATCACTGAAGAAGCCTGACTCTTCCCTGTAGCCTGGTACTGATCACAGTGTCCTCAGGGAGGTTATGTTTACTCTGCAGAATCAGCTCCAAATGAGAAACTGTATCCAAAAAAAACTGCCATATATTAAGATTCACGGGGATGCACACACTCACACGCACACACGCAACACAAAGTAAACTGTGTTTAAAAAAAATATTCCTCACAATATTCCTTGAGGCTTTCAGGACACACCCTTCAGTTTCCTATCAGGTTCAATCTGTAATCTCCTTCCTCGTTCCTTCCACCCAATCTCCCATTGCATCTCCCTCAGAGAACCACCACATCAGAGAAAGAACCTTGAGCATTAGGACAGAACAATGGGGCACTGATCAAAAATACAGGCCGCTGCCATCCTTGTTGGGCAGAAATCTTCACAGCAACTGAATAAAACGTATGAATGCCTGGCTAATCTTCTCAGGGAGTTTATCGCTTTTAGGTAAGCGTTACATATTATTCAAACAACCAATAAACACAATGCACCGTGAAATATTATTCCATTCTTCTATTAGTATAAACAAGAACACCCTTACGTTCAGTGGCAAGAGTTTATTTTATGGTCACACTGAACACATGGTGCACACTGCAAAGTGCCCCAACAGTCATCAAAGAAGTCTCCCCCTGTGCTTATTGCAGTGTATCTAATGTCGTATAAATTAGACGGCCTGTTAGGCTTCCTCTCACACCTTCGACCCCCACATGGCACCCATATTAAGGGGACTCTCACACACACACATACACACTCATGCACACGTAGAAAGACTGCTTAGCATAGCACAATACGCTCATAACTATCAAAGACGTACATTTTTCAAACTCCTTCCTGGGGCCTTGTTGTCGAAGCCACCCAGCTCTCTTTCTGATGTTCAGGAAATTAACAAGTTGGAGTGAGGGTGAGTGTGTGTGTAGCTATGTGCCGCAGGCCAAGCTGGTAAATGTTATAAAGCTAAAAGCACCAATCAGCAATCAATAGTATATGTCAATAGTATATGGTCAAAATCATTAACGCGTACATTTTAATTTGACAACCAATCTGAGAGAGTTGTGAGAAGAAGGAATGGGAGATTTGGGGTTTTTATTTTGGTGAACAGGGTTTTCAAGTGAGTCAGACGGCAACTTCTGGTTTTGAGAAGTGAAGCCAATGCAGAAGTGCCTTAAGCTTTATTTTGTTCTAATAACCATTGAGGGGAGACTCCTCAAGTTGCAAAAAGAAGTCAGCTTGTCTAGAAGTATATTAAAAAATTACCCTACTTTTCACTTAATTTATTACTCCAGTAAACATTGTAAACAGGGGTTTATGGTCTAAATCGCTAAGTCTTCTTCCGTACAGCATGTTGTTCATTTAGTAAATTATGGTCCCACTTAGAGTCAAATTTACGATAAAACAAGTATGGTTTTTATTATTAGGTCGCTACCACATGATTTTTCAGTCTGGGTTTTGTCCGTGTTTTCATCTTACAACTTTAACCCTTTCACAGTGTGTTTTCAGTTCATAAATGCTAATTGTAACTGTTTTGATCACCTCAAAATTGTTATTTAATTTGACACCTTGTTGCAAAAAAACAAGATAGCGACGGCAAAAATGTTAAGCTTGAGGTTTCAAAACAGCAGTCCACCAACTAATGGATGACGTCACACTGATTACGTCCACTTACAGTCTTTGGTCATAGTCCTACTTTTGCTTCTAAAACTTAATAAAAGAGAAGTGAACTTTGCGCGTGATTTGATTAAAAAAAGTTTATTTTTTGAATCCCAGTATTAGATATTTTTCCTGGAAGCTGATCATTAACAAAAACAAACTCTGTAGATGACCTCATGTGAGCAACTTAATACATTGACAACAATGACCTATTTACTGTTGCGATGATTCACGGTGATGTTATTCCTTTTGTAATTTATGCCACTATCATTGATAGTGGAGCATATTATTTTTGCATACAGGCTTTCTGAGTTTAACAGCACTCTCGAACCATTGCCTTATAAATGAGCTCGAACATGCCTCTCTGTAAGGTCAGGGCAAAGAAACATACTTAATATATCCATTATGTAATACAACTTCATCAGAAAGCATTCCACTCAAAAGTGGAAAAAGATGTGTGTGTCTTTTCTCAACCTGTTATTATTGAAATATTGTGCTAAAGTTGCAAGAAAGGCTAGATACATTCTGTATTGTTGCTGGGTTGAAAGTAAGTTGGAAGTAAGTAAGACGTTATCAAGGATGCATGTGAGGTTTTCCAATTCAGTAGTTTTTGTGTGTTTTATTTCCCTGATTCTCTAAAAGATGTCCCCTTTGCTATCTATATATTCCTGTAGTGTATATGCATATATGGCATGCCAGTCTGTCAGCAGTCTGCCAGTCGATGGGAGTCATACTTAATACATACATGATGGAGAGTTTACAACTGCAGGGATTCTGTTTTCAAAATATTTGTATTCATTAAAGAAGCTAATTGTAGGGTTGAGCTGACTTTTACGACTTTCTACCGCAAATAAATTCAACTCCGGGAAGACTTGGGACAAGTTTGTTGGTCTCCAACACATGCGCGAGCTTGACAGAGTAACAACATTTATGGCTGTGTCAGTTTGTCATTACACCCATCTGATTAATAGTAAATGAGGAAGAGTCACCAGTTAGACATGCACAAATGGAGGTGATTAAGTGTGAGGAATACTTTGTTATCTTTCTTTGCTCAGTTTATAATGTTCTGTCTTCAATAAAATCTCCTTCTTCTCCTCCTTATGCTTTTAAATAACTTGGACCTCACAGACACACACACAAACACACACTCCAGCTGCCGCCGCTCTCAGACCGTCATGTCTAATCTCAATCTTACTCTGTTTATTATTCCTTACAAGCAACTTCCACTCTCTCCATGGAAACGCTCACTATCCCTGGCAATTTGCTGTCTAATCCGTCGTCAGATTGCACTAAAATAGTCCTACGTACGGTGATTACAGGGCTCTGAAATTAGTGGTCACTGTGATGTGGACAGCCGGTGGGTATCATAAGCTGTGCAGCAGATTTTCTGGTTGTGGTTGCACACACACCACCTTGCTTTTCCATTTAGGGCTATCTGTGTGTACAGAGAATGATGGGAAACACAGTGACCACTCTGTCCCCATGTAAGCCCTGCGCATCACCACCTCTATGGCATGGGCATGATGGTGTACGGTGTGTTTGAGTGTGTGTATAAAAGCTACAGTTGTTAAATAATATGCAATAAATGCATGGAAGATTTGGGAATAAAAGAGTAGTTGCCTCGAAGAGAGACGAGCAAACCCCCACTTGCCACAACCAAATATCCCTAAATCCCTGCACCCCACACCCGACACACTTCACCAACATGAAACAGACTGCCTTAGCAGGGCACGGTGATATTTTGTGCCTCGGAGGCAAACTACAATTAGGTTAAAAAAGGAGGGGAGCGTCAGAGAGGGAAAAGACGTTTAGAACAAAAAGTAAATCAAAACGGAGAAGGGTGCCAGCTACCACGTGGGTTGTATAACAAATGACGGCACCCTCAAGCAACCAGGTTTACAGAACTATTTGACTTTAAGAGCAGGCAATACGAAGTCATGATGATGTCAACTTCATATTCAGGTGACTGGCAGCTTCCCTGAAACCTTTACTGGTAGATACACACACAAAGGAGGAACTATTTTACACAGCCTGAGTAGATTGCATGTAGTCAAATGAACAACTTATTTTTTTTTCTCCAACAACTCAGTACTGTGTGGAAAACATCAGAGATCCCATTGTGCTCAGTGTCCCTGTGTGATGTTGTGCTGAACCCTTCACTAATCACACACAGTATAACTAATTATTAGAATGCGGTGTTGTGATATGAACATGTACAGGACACACCGAGGTGGAACTAAAATCACTCTTCCCATCCTACAACACAAATTTGATGAAAGGGTGTCCCTGCCAAGATGTCAGAGTGATCTTTAAAAGCAGTTTTTCACATTTGCTCAACCACGCAGCCGCGTGGATTATATTCCCAAACTCATATGGAAGTAGGCATGCTGGGAAAGAATGAAAAATTAGCTGCCACTGTTAGCTTCTTTGGCCATTTATAGTGATCTCATTCATTTGCTTCTATTAAAAGAAATATTATGAACATAATAGCTGTTGCGAATGTTTAAATCACAGCAGTGCTGATCTTTTTTTCAATCTATTTGAAAAAATATTTTGGAGCATTTGCAAATATCTATACTGCCAATTTGAATACTTTCTGTTGTGGCCTCACTATTCGTAAACTAATGAGAAAAAAACTAATGTTTAATAAAAGAGAAATACGACCGTAAATTAGAGAATACCTCCCTTGTGGTGGGTAATCACTGGTAGCTCACACAGCCCTCTTTGTAAAGCCAAAGGCCTACTTCCAAAAAACACCTCACCATACTGTCGGCTCCAAGCGGCCTACCTGGACCTTGAATCGTGCAAAAGTAGCGTTTATGATTTCCTCACCAGTCAAAACAGTTTACAGAGAGCATTTAACAAATGTCCTACGTGCATCCAAAGTTTCTCTCCGTCTGTTTTGAATCAAAGCCAACGGGACTCTACAGTTGTTGGTGGAAAACGCTCACAATTTGGCCGGGACCTCGCAGTGCTCTTTTTGTCTCTGAGAAACGAAGCATAATTGAATAAATATGTCATGTAGAAAGGGTGTTTAGATGGCAGACAAGGCACAGTAAATATTTAGGTCTTGCTGACTGCCAAGCGGCCAGCGGATGAGAGAGTTAAAACCTCTGAGGAGGGACTTGCCGGTCAAAACAAGGCATGGGCTTGGTGCAGTTTAGTCATGATGTCACAAATATGCTTTCTGATTTCATGAATTAGTATTGTATTTTATTGGCATACTGCAACAGTATAACTACATTAGATGAGAATCGATGTCACGCTATGATCATCATGACACGAGTTTGTGTTGCTGTCTATACTTTACTTTCTCCGGAGTATTAAAATAGAAAGACAAGAACACTAACTTTAAAATTAAGTTTAGAGAGATAGTTTTGGGAAGAAGCACTACTGGCACTAATAAAACTCTAAATTTGAAAAACACACACCACATCCTCAGTGGCTCCTGACCGTCTCCAGCTCTTATCAGTGTGGCGTCTGCACTTAACCTTGTTAACCATGTTTACTATGAACCCAGAACTGTCTCAACGTGCTGATGGAATTATGTTTGTCTATCTCTTCATGAACTATTTAGTAAAAGGAGCCCTTGGATGATGCAGACTACACGGTCACATGCTGGGGGTTCGACACGCACCGGTCACGTCTCTCCATCGGAGGAGATGTACTTGATGAAGTAGAGATGAATGACCTCCTGTGTAGTGGTTGACATGCCTTGAATTTGAAGCCAAAGTAGGTTTAATAGAGACACTCTGCGATGCAAAAAGGCTTTCAAAAACAAAAGTATCAATCTCATCTTATTTTTAGTCCTTTTTTAGTCTTTTTTTTGTCCTCTGTGCAGTCTGAAACATATGCTTTTGAACATGCATCCAGCGATCAGCTCTCAGAAGAAATACTCCTGTACAGAACCTGAGTTGTTGTTTTTTTTAACTGTGGACTTAACTTCACTTCGCTCGCCCTCTGTATACTTTTGTCTCTCTGTCAAATTAGCTCAAACATCCTTATGAACACATATACGATGAGTTGGAGCCTTTCCTTCTCCAGGCCCTAATCCCTCTAAAAGCTCATGCAATCCTTCATAATGTAACCATGTTGTGACCTGTTGTCCTGGTTGGGAATCAAGCAGTTGTCCTGCAGCGCACACATTTATTGGAAAAGAAATCTTGAACCTTTCCAAAAAACAAACAACCAAACAAAGTCAAAGCGGTGGGAGAAGACTGGTCTGGACGTAAATCTCACACTCGGAGGGACGCAGAAAATTCTTCAGCTTCTGCACTGGCTCCAGCCACAGACAGCTGTGATTTTGAAGTTTTTCTTGACAATTTTCCAGCCTCAAAGTGGCCTTAGGTGCCTGCTCTCTGATTCCAAGAAGATAGCCAATGTTTTGTGAACTGTACCATAAAACATTGAATATAATCTAACAACTCCTTCTGTCTCAGCGTAAACCTATAACTTCAGTACCCTCAACTGAAAAATAACTGGGATCGTTTTGTGCTTTGTGTTTTAAAGAGATCTCTTCATCTATTTATTCAGTGTATGATGGGTATTTAAAGGCCTCCTTGGAAAAGA